>NC_030817.1:93000149-93319048 GCF_001704415.2 Capra hircus | reverse complement strand
TGTTATGTTAGTTTCAGGTATACAGCAAAGGTGATTCAGAATATATATGTATATATATTATGTGTGTATATGTGTGTGTGTAAATAGGAAAAGGAATACGCCAAGGCTGTATATTGTCACCCTGCTTATTTAACCTATATGCAGAGTATATCATGAGAAACGCTGGACTGGAAGAAACACAAGCTGGAATCAAGATTGCCGGGAGAAATATCAATAACCTCAGATATGCAGATGACACCACCCTTATGGCAGAATGTCAAGAGGAACTAAAAAGCCTCTTGAAAGTGAAAGAGGAGAGTGAAAAAGTTGGCTTAAAGCTCAACATTCAGAAAACGAAGATCATGGCATCCGGTCCCATCACTTCATGGGAAACAGACAGGGGAACAATGGCTGACTTTATTTTGGGGGGCTGCAAAATCATTGCAGATGGTGATTGCAGCCATGAAATTAAAAGACACTTACTCCTTGGAAGGAAAGTTATGACCAACCTAGACAGCATATTTGAAAGCAGAGATATTACTTTGCCAACAAAGGTCCGTCTAGTCAAGGCTATGGTTTTCCACTGGTCATGTATGGATGTGAGAGTTGGACTATAAAGAAAGCTGAGCACCGAAGAATTGATGCTTTTGAACTGTGGCGTTGGAGAAGACTTTTGAGAGTCCCTTGGACTGCAAGGAGATCCAACTAGTCCATCCTAAAGGAGATCAGTCCTGGGTGTTTGTTGGAAGGACAGATGCTGAAGCTGAAACTCCAATACTTTGGCCACCTCATGCAAAGAGTTGACTCATTGGAAAAGACCCTGATGCTGGGAAGGATTGGGAGCAGGAGGAGAAAGGGACGACAGAGGACGAGGTGGCTGGATGGCATCACCGACTCAACGGACATGAGTTTGAGTGAACTCCGGGAGTTGGTGATGGACAGGGAGGCCTGGCGTGCTGCGATTCATGGGGTCGCAAAGAGCCAGACACGACTGAGCGACTGAACTTACTAATATGTACGCACACATATATACACTCTTTCAGATTCTTTTCCCTTAAAGGTTATTACAAAATATTGAGTATAGTTCCTTATGCTCTATAGTAGGTCCTTGTTGGTTATCTATTTTATATATAGTAGTGTGTGTGTGTTAATCCCAGACTCCTAACTTATCCCTCAACTTTGACCTTTTATATAAGGTCAAAGAAGCACAGGGTTTAGGTGGAAGAAGACTGCCTCTTGACAGATTTTGAAGATTTTGCTGAAAGAGTGTCTATGAACACCTTTCATAAAAACTACATTTTCTTGATAAAGAGTATGCACTTGCCTCTAAGATAAAATACAAACTGGTTTCTCTGTGGTCTCTAATTTTAATAAATGTCAGACTTGAATTTAAGATTCAAGCAATATCAGAAGAAAGTTATCATGAAAAATCAGGAAGAGAACTATGTAAATATGGTAGCCTTTGAGAATTGACTTGTATCTTTGTCTGTGTGTTGCTTTCTGCGTAAAGCTCTTGTTGGAACACCAAGATGCGATTGCACCTGAAAAGAATGACTTACTGAATGAGCTGTTGGAGTTGCTGGAAGAGGTCCCTAATGTGGAGTCTTTTCTTGGTAAGCGCGTCTTCCCTCTAGTTTGTATTTGGTTGGTTGGTTGGATGGTTGGTTGGTTTTCCTATCCTAGATCAAAAAGTCTGATTTATTTAATACACAGGTTCATTTAAAGGATAATCGCTACACCAGCCCCTTTCTACATGAAGGACTCTTCATGTCTTAGTATACTCAATTATAAAGCAATTTAGCATTCTTGAAGCTCTATATATGTCAAAAAGGATTTGTCAATCATAAAGAAAAAGAGCAAAATTACTAAAAGCTCCTTGTTATTTTTTCTAATGATGTCTTTTATTGACAGTTCTCTTTCAGTAATTTTTTCAAATTTTGAATCAATGTCCCATGCTATTTTAATGTTTAAAGATTTTTAAAAGCCACTGTAAGGATATTGGAATGTGGTTTTCTCTGATGACCACGATCTCCTGCTCAACTACCAAGCCCCATGTTTCCTACAGAACCTTTGTCTTCCATTGTTGATGCCACTGTCACAATCAGTGAATTGGAAAATAACACTGCTTTATTCTGCAGGGGAAGGAGCTGTTGACCCTAATGACCCTGACAAGGTAAACACACTAAATCAACTCTCCAAGACTGAGATTTCCCTCTACCTGACCAGCAAGTACGACATAGGGGATGGTGAAGCTATAGATGGCCAAAGCCTCATGATCAAGTAAGTTTGGGGCTTAAAGAGCACACATTCCCATTTTCCCATCTTTTTAAGAAATGTCCTCTGTGTACATATCTCTGGCTGTACTGGGTCCTCATTGTTATGCGCAGGCTTCTCTAGTCGCAGAGTGCAGGCTCCAGCACACGGCTTCAGCAGCTGCAGATCGTGGGCTCTGGAGTCTGGGGTCAGCAGTTGTGACGCGTGTGCTGAGTTGCCCTACAGCCTGTGAGATCTTCTGGACCAGGGATCAATCCAGTGTCCCCTGCGTTGGCAGGCAGATTCTTAACCACTGGGCTTCTGTGGTGGCTCAGATAGTGAAGAATCTGCCTGCAATGCAGGAGACCAGGGTTCGATCCCTGGGTCGGGAAGATCCCCTGGAGAAGGGAATGGCTCCCCACTTCAGTATTCTGGCCTGGAGAATCCCATGGACAGAGGAGCCTGGCGGGCTACAGTCCGTGGGGTCACAAAGAGTCAGACGTGACTGAGAGACTAACCCTTTCACTGTTTCTAAACCTCTGGACCACCAGGGAGTCCCAATTATGCATCTTAAACCGTGCAAATTCAAATTGGACTAAATTTTCAAGTCATTTTTAAATATTGAAATGTTGTTTGTTGTTTTAGTCACTAAGTTGTATCCAATTCTTTTGCAACCCCATGAATTGTAGCCCACCAGGCTTCTCCATCCATGGGATTTCCCAGGCAAAAATCCTGGGGTGGGGAGCCCTTTCGTTCTCCGGGGGATCTCCACATCTCTTCACTGGAGGCGGATTCTTTGCCACTGAGCCACCAAGGAAGCCGAAATATTAAAAACAGTGTGTTTATCCATCGAAAATCTAACCAGGAATAATGGAGTCTTTATAATTTGAGAGACCTAAATATTATAATATTTTCTAAAGCTTATCTTGTTTTTTAGTTTTCCTTGTAGTAATTTGAGTCCTTCCCTTTAAGAAATGATTAAATCAGCCAATGAAAGTCCTCAAAGGAAATAACTGTTCCAGTGGTCAAAGAACAAGGAAGTTCAAGGAAATGCCTTGTACCTAATTTATTTTCTGGTAGAAAGCATTAACGTAAAAGTCACACACAGTAAGACATAATGCTGTTCTCTGACTTATTAGACATCTTTTCTATGAAACTAACCCTAGATAGCTTGACCAACTTTGACTTTATTTATAGTCAACTCCCTGTCCTTAAAGATTTCACATGAAGTTTTCATACCCTTAATACTGTACTTTTTCTGTCAAGGCCTCGAAGACATTGTACATCAGTCCTTTACATTCAGAGTAAGAGAGAACAGTCCATCAGCATGAACTGAAATGTCATAAACCAAAGCCAGGGGCTCACCCAGCGTACAGTTTTTAAGAACTAATAGAATCAAATGGATTTGTATTAGCACATTAGAACAGTTGCACATTGGGCTGAGGTAGAAAATGGAAGTGGGAAACAGGGGCAAAAGGAAATAGACATTTAAATAATACTTTACACGTGACTCCCAAGTTACATGTCCTGAGTTCTGAGGTTGTTTTCATTGGCAGCAGGAGCTTTCTCTTCTGCCACTGACATGCCTCAGACAGCACTCATTTCTAGTTGATTTTTTTCCAGATATTCAATCCCATGAAAATGGCAAAAAAAACAAACGCTTAACTCAGTGTGCTATGTTGCAGTACATACATATGTGCTGCTTCTGCCAGGCTTGCTCATTTTGTGCTCCAGTTCTCTCTAAGGCTCTGGCCGTTCAGATAGCCAAATACTTGAGTTTCAACCTGTGTCAATGGCACTGGGCTTGCAGTTGAGGACCTGGTGAGCAGGTCATTTAAGAGTGCCTGCCTTCAGGGGTCTGCAGTGCGATGGATAGCACTGCTCATCTGCAGGACCCAGGACAGACTGCAGGACTCTTGCACAGCCTTGGCCTCATTAGAGTTGAAGGCCGTTGCTTTCGACTACTGGCGACCAAGTCAGATCGCACTTGCAGGGAGACAACTTGGGACAGGGTAACGGAGCAAAAAGGGAGAAGACTGTGGAGGCTGCTCCCTGGGCCCCTCTGAGCGTGTGCCGATTGCAGAGGTAACTGGAGACACAGATGGTGTGGTTCCACCATGGAAATTCAATCAGGCCAGTTATCCTATGATCTCATAAGCTTTGTCTTTTAGAAGTAAGAGGAGGAAATTTTTTCATAATTAGTTTTGTCTGGTATTCGAACGCCATTTTCTAAATGCAATCAGCTCAAATGCCGGCATTAACGAATGGAAGATCATGACTGGGATGGTCTCAAATATCAGGCAGCCTGAACATCAGGTATATTTATACTCATTTCTGAGTACGAGTCTCCACATCTCTGAGAATTTGGGGAATTCACATTTTGAAAGCGAAACCATGGAAGTCAGCCCTGTTGGGAGCAGTACATCCTGGCCAGGAAGGCCTGGTGCGTTCCTCAGCCTTCTCAGCCCCTGTGTGGGTCCCCCTCGCCCGTCTGCCCCGCAGTGCGCTGGACACAAGTACTCTCTGCTCTTTAGTTCCCATACAGAGTGGAGCCAGCCAGCAGCTTCATGCATTTACTTTTGCATTTCGTGGTAAAATACAACGTAAAAGTTACCATCCTAACCTTTTTTAAAATTAATTTTTATTGGAGTGAGGTTGCTTTACCCGTTCCAACTTTTCTTTCCAAAAGCATCAGTTTTCTATTTATGTGGCTGCCCCAGGTCTTACGTTGCTGCACGTGGCATCCTGTGTCCTCATGGTAGCATGCGAGATCTTTAGTTGCAGTATGTGGGACCTAGCTCCCTGGCCAGGGATGAACCCGTGCCCCGTGCCTCGGGAGCATAGCATCTTAGCCACTGGGCCACCAGGGAAGTCCCCCATTCTAACCTTTTACATGTACAACTTGGTGGCGCTTAATGCACAGAATGTTGTACAAGCTTCGCTACTATCTAGTTCCAGAATATTGTCATCACTCCCAAAGTGACTTTAAATAGTCATCTCTGGGGTACCTTTTCAGACCCTGCTCTCCAGTCCTGGAAATCACTAATCTGTTTTCTGTCTCCATGAACCTGCCTATTCTGGAAATTTCGTATAATTGGAATTATACAAGATGTGGCCTTTTGCATCTGGCTTCCTTTATTGAGTGTGGTTTTGGCTGAATAATATTCCATTGCATGGATATACCGCAGTATCATGGATATTTGGGTTGTTGTTACATTTTGGTGATAGTGAATAGTACTACCACAAATATTTATACACAACTTTATATTTGAACACTTATTTTCAGTTCTTTGGGGTGTATACTTAGCAGTGGAATTGCTAGGTCATATGGTAGTTCTGTTTTGAGGAACTGCCAGACTTTTTTCCCCACTAACAAGGTATGAAGGTTTCAGTTTTTCCATAATACGCCAAAATTTATTTTCTGTTTTGTCTTGTTGTTATAGCCATCCTAGTGGGCATGAAGTAGTATCTCATGGTGGTTTTGACTTGCATTTCCCTAATGATTAGTAATGGTTTGCATCTTTCCTTGTGCTTATCAGTCATTTCTATGTCTTCTTTGTAGAAATGTCTGTTAAAGCTTTTTGCCCATTTTTAAGCTTGATTTTTACCTTTTTGTTGCAGAGTTGTGAGAGTTCTTAAATGTTCTGGATAGTAAATCCCTATCATATATGTGATTTGAAAACATTTTCCCCCCTCCTGGAGTTGTCTGTTTTATTCTCTTGGTGCAATCCTTTTCTGTAGAAGAAGTTGTTTAACTTAACGAAGTGCAGTTTATCTATTTTTTGCTGTTTATTGTGCTTTTGGTGTCATATATGAGAATTCATTGCACAATCCAAGATCACGAAGGTTTACTTCTACGTTTTTTCCAAGCGTTCCATAGACTCAGCTTTTACAGCTATGATCCCTTTTGAGTGAATTTTTGTGTGTGGTGGAAGGTTAGGATCCCAAATATTCTTTAGCACATGGATGTCCAGTTTTCCACCATTATTCCTTAAAGAGACTAGTCTTTCTCCATTGAATGGTCTAGACCCTTGTCAAAAGCTGATCCACCATGCATGTATGGTTTGTCTAGACTCTGAATTCTATTCCATTGATCCATGTGTCTGTCCTTACACTAATACCACACTACATTTATCACTGTAGCTTTGTAGTAAGTTTTGAAATTGGGAAGTATGAATCCTCCAACTTGTTCTTTTTCAAGATTCTTTTGGCTGCCTGGGGTTCCTTGGAACTGTCAGATCAACTTTTCCATCTATTTAAAAAAGACTATTGGGCCAGTGTTTTAATAGATTCAATAATTTACTGCACTCACTGGCCTCTAGGGTCTTGAAAGCCTTCCTCTGGGCATACTTTGAGATCCTAGCCTTGGCGGAGCCCTTCACTAAACAGCCAGCGCTCATTGTGGATAACAACTGGAAGACTGACCAAGTAGTCTTCTTCAGAAGCGGAATTTGGGTGTTGCCCAAAACAGTCGGTAGAGTTCACTCCATGATGTGAAGCAAGCCTTAGTTCCAAATACATTATGCCTTACGCATATATTTCAAAATCCTGTTACTAACAGATAATTATAAAAGGTGTCATTAATGGGGGGCCTGGAGACTGTCTAATCTGAGTCTTTCTCTTTGAGGTAAGGAAATTAAATTCTAAAATAATGGAAAGCAAGTAGCTAGTCGCTGACATGCTTTATATCACAGGCCATTGATATTCAGTTAATGCACACTTCGAAATAGGCTTCCCTGGTAGCTCAGCTCGTAAAGAATCTGCCTGCAGTGTCAGTCTGGGATATTGCCATTTTGAAAATATTACCAAGCATGTGCTCGGTTGCTCAGTTTTGTCCAACTCTTTGCAACCCCATGGACTGTAGCCCACCGGGCTCCTCTGTCCACGGGATTTTATTGGGCAAAAATATTGAAGTGCGTTGCCATTTCCTCCTCCAGGGGATCATCCCGACCCAGGGATGGAAGCCGAGTCTCCTGCACTGCAGGCAGATTCTTCACCACTGCACCACCTCACTATCACGCATGGTGGTATTAAAAGAGCAAACAGAAAAGCCTGGCTGGGGAGTCCTAGGAAGACCCGGGATTACAGCCCCAATCTCACACATTAGCAGCTGGACTCTGATCAGATCACCTAAGCATTTGTTTCCTTTATCCATTAAACGGAGAGGAGGGGAGATGGGGACAGGAGGGCTCTGATGAGTGAATGAGGTCACGCAACGACTCCTTATAAATTATAAAGAACTGTACAGTTGTAAATCCCTCTTATTATAACTTTTGATTTAACTTATAGTATGTGATCTTTTGGCCTTTATTAAGCTTGTGTTTCTGTGGAAGTACGTGTGTATAAGTAGAGAGCATTATTTGTGGCTTTTACTCATACTTAACTGCCTGAGTGCTTGTTATCTCTTGAGAATTTTTTTCCTATCACATAATTCAGTTTAGGCATCTGTCATCCAGTTGAAAGATTTCCTTGGTTTTGGTCCAAACTGGCATGAGCAGTTAAGTGGCTAAGGGGATTTGAGGCCTGGTGATAAAAATGTGTAATCACTGGATTTTTAGCTTCCATCAACCCCAATTCCTTTTCAACCCTGGGCACATTGTAAGGCAGGTGGCAGACGGGCAGGCTCAGGAATGGTCCTGGCCAGGGTGTAATAACAGACACCCTTTGAATGCAATGGCCGAACCTAAGGGACCACACCAGTTTACAAGCACCGTGCACTCTCATTGATTGACCGTGGGATTTGAGTGGGGCTATGACAAATAAACTCCCTGGTGTATTTCATTTTTTCTTAACTTTACTTATTCCGGGAAGAAGGCAGAGTCCTTGATTCGATCGGCTTATCTCACTTATTGTTTGAACATCTTTGGGGCCAAAACATTAACCAGTTGATTCATGCTGGTCAGACCATATCCAGCATATTGTGTTTGCATTAAGGTGGTGGTGGGGGAACGTGGCATAAATTCATTGGCTAACTGAAGTGTGGGCAGGACTAGAAACTCTCTAACTCCTGTTGTGAAGAGGCTTAAGGAACTGAGGGGTTTCGCTTGGGAAAAAGAGCAGTGGTAGCAGAAGGGATGAAGACAGTCCTGGCAGCCTCTGCAGGTTGGTGCGGGGCTGATGATGAGGAAAGGGAATTCAGCTTGTTCCCTGCAACTCTAGAAAACAGAATGCGAGCTTCTATAACAATGGAGCTCCTTAGGGCTTAGCTGACTCATTTGTAAAACCAGGGATCGGACTGTCGCTCAAAGGTCGCCCTCAGCGCTGACATCCTGTGACTCACTGGGTCCAGCAGTGGACCGCACTGGATGGCAGGCCTCTCTGAGTGGGCTTCGTGTTCAGGAATGGGCTGCTCCAGTGCTGTGCATCTCAGAGGGTTTAATGTGAGCCACACAGGTACTTTTAAATTTTCTGGAAGCCATTTTTTAAAAAGGAATAGGTGAAGTTAATTCTAATATGTTAATTTACCCCAATATATCCAAAATATTATTACTTCAATATGGAATCAGCATAAAAAATTATTAGTGGTATATGACACATTCCATTTTTTCATAATGAGCCTTCCAAACATGGACATGAGTTTTAGCAAATTCAGGGAGATAGTGAAGGCCAGGGAAGCCTGGTACGCCGCCGTCCATGGCATCACAGAGTCAGACACGACTGAGCGACTGCACGACAGCAACATGACACAGGCCACTTTCATCCTGAGCCTTCCAAATCTGGTGTGCGTTTGGCACTTACTGCATATCTCAGTGTGGACCAGCCATGTCTCAAGTGCCCACTGGCCACCTATGACCAGTGGCTGTCATCGTGGGCAACAAGTGATGCTTTAGTGACCACGTGAATGCTGACTACACGTCAGACTCTAAGGAGGGGATGGACGTGCATCTTTCTTTCAGTCCTGAGAGATTTCCATTATGTAAATAGGAAGGAAAAAAAAAAGAAAAAACACCTCCAAGGACTTTATCATTTGCACAAGTCCATACACTTAGTAGGCAGCTCCCTGGTTCGACCTTAGATCTGTCTGACTCCAGCGTCTTTAACCATTAGGCATACTGCAAGGCGAGGTAGTGATTTCTCTGTCATGAAACTGGACAGTTATTTACATGTAAGAAGTCTGGGGTGAAACTTCGGGAATAGATTCCAGTAGAAGCCTGACCTAAAATAGAATTTCAAGAGAAATGCTGTGTGGACAGTTTGTCCTCCAGGCACTCCCAAGCAGATAAACATTCTCTGTCCCTAGGAGGGCACATTTGAGTGACCCTGGTCATGCTGGTCCTCAGATAGCTTCTCTAAAGAGTTTCCTGGAATCATATATCATCAGTCATTCCTAGAATATTATTTCAAATAAGTGTTAACATTTTTTAAAATCACCCAGAGCTTTTGTTTCTAACCGGATGTTTCCATTTAAGATATTTATAATGATGACTGGAGGGGGGAGCCGAGTGGGTAAGGAGATGATAGATTCTTGGCTCTCAGGAGCCAGGGCTGTCTCGCACATGGCTGGAATGAGCTGTGTGTCCACCTCTGACTCTGGGGCAACATTTCTCTGTGCATTCCCAGACAGCTCGAAAATCCCCAGTGAAAGCTCATGGGCCAGAGGAAATGGTTGTGATCATTGTTCTCATACAGACTTAAATAAGAAAGGAGAAAAATAATGGTTACAGATGGCTTGTTGGATTTTATCCTATTTGCAAGAATAATATATCTGCAGTTCCCTTTGAGAGTTTCCTCTTGTCCTTTGGGAGCAGTTCCCTGTCCTGGGGATTCAAAACATGAATGATGTTTTCTTTTCCTTTTCCAACTTTCATGCTGTATGAATATTTCCTGCTATAGTTGAGGAAGAAATTCATCATCCCGTGATACCATGTAATGCCTTGAGAGGAACTGAGCTTCAGCGCAACAAGAATGAAACTTCAGATGTTGGTTAGACGTGTTTGTAATTTAAGGCGACTTCTGTTTATGTTCCGTTTTTTTTTTTTTAAGGGACACAGTGTCCAATAATGTTCCTACTTATGTAAAAGGGAGCATACTTGACCATTTACCTTTTACATTAAAGTCTTAGTACATAGTTACATAACCTGATCTTTAATTGGGAAAGGATGGCTGATTATCCTAAAGAACACATATGAAAAAATACATAGTTTTGGCACTGACAGAGTGGTTTTCCAGCTCTTGTTACTGAGCAGCTCTCTTGTTCTCTCCCACCTGAGGCCAGGGACCTTCACCGATGGGTTAGTCCCACCACCAGATCCGAGGTTCCCAACCACCCCTCCTCCAGGCTGCTGAGTCATCCGGCAGCCAGAGCCTTCACAGCCCACACAGGACTTGCACTCCCACTGGCCTTCACAGTGTTTCATAACATTCTTAGAGCATCAACAGTAACAGCTGGTCTGGCTCCCAGTAGCTTATGATGTTTTCAACAGGCTCAGAAGTTTAAATGTTATTAAAGTCAGGACAGTAGATATTATTGCTGCTCCTTCCAGAGTGATGAGCCCAGTTGTTCCTCCTGGTCATCAGAAAGTAGTCTCAGTCTGAAAAGAAGAAAAGGGGTACCTCCCTGATGGTCCGGGTGGTTGAGACTCCGAGCTTCCACTGTGGGGGCCACAGGCTCCATCCCTGGTTGGGGAGTTAAGATCCCACCGGCTGCCACAGCACGGCCCCAAAGCGCAGATGAAATTGAAAACAAGAAAGTAGTTACAACACACTTGTGCCCAGGATACTGACATTGTAATCTGACATGTCCAACTCTGAGTGAGCCTGTGGGCCGTAGCCCACCAGGCTCCTCTCTTCATGGGACTCCCAGGCAAAAATACTGTAGAGGGTTGCCATGCCCTCCCCCAGAGGATCTTCCCCACCCAGGGATCGAACCTGGGTCTCTTAACGTCTCCTGCATTGTCAGACAGGTTCCTTGCCACTAGCACCACCTGGGAAGCCCCTGTAATCTGACGGCCTCAAGCATATAAAACCCAGACTTTGATTATCAAGCACTCACAAACTTTGGGGAGCCTTAAAGCAGACATCCTAAAGTTCTGCGAGACGCTTTCATTTTTAAGGATTCTCTTTGAAGCTTCATCTTTGCACTGCCTCAGGAGAAACACATTTTTGTGCATCAAGACTGCCGTCTGAAAGCCTGTCTCTCCTTTCTCTGTTTTGTAAGGACCAAAAAACTGATCATTGACGTGATCCGGAACCAACCAGGAAGCACACTGACAGAGATCTTAGAGACACCAGCAAGTACAAAACAGGTAATTGACTTATTTAGAGTGTAAATAGTAAGTACCTTAGATATGTGTTGATTTTAGTAACAGATCTTTGTGCCAATTGTTTGCTGTTATCTCAGAGAAACTGTCTGACACAGTTTGGAAGTAAAACTTTCAGTGAACTGACTTCAATTATATAGAAAATCCATGGAATATCAATGGAAATGAAATAGGAAAATATGGCACTGAATTTATGCTAAATAATCTTATCCTAGACTAGAAGATTAGTTCTGGGTATTTCAGAGTCTCTGAATGTTCATGGTAAATTTTGAACAGTGAGTGTAGGGAACAAAGGGGAAAAAATTGGACTGCTTAAAAATGAAGACTACTCATTGCCGTGGATAGGCGGATAAGTCACTTAAGGAATTGTTCTGGTCAACAGGATATAGAAAAATACCTTTCATATTTTGTGTTTTTGCCGACTTGAAGAAATGAACAAGTGCCTTACTCATTAAAACTGTTTTTCAAATGCTTCGGAAGCCAACATCTTGAGTCCATTAGATCAGAGCACCATTATCCTGGTGTAAATGAAGTTTCATAACAATCTTGCATTAAACTTTTATCAGCATCCTTTAAAATGTATCATTATTTAGTTTGTTCTGAATTAATTTCAGTTTTATTGCTTTAGTTTCAATGATTGCCACTCCCTAAACAAACACTAACAAGATTATCAATTTAGTTACCTCTTTGTACTTTTGTACTTTTTTGAACTTAAGCTGGGTTACACATGATTTTCCTGAATCATTCTTAATTTAATTGGTTGTGAAGAAATCGTTATGTCATGGTTTTTAATAAAAGTATATATAACCAAAGTGGGTAGAGTATAGTACTGAGTATGAGAATTTAAACTCTTAATATTTTGTTAAGAATATTTTCTTTCCCCCCAAATGTAGCATAGTCACTAAGAGTGCAGACTTCCAAAATCAAATGTAGCTCCATACCTCCTCACTGTGTAAGGCTAAGCACCTAGCAATATTTCTATGCTTCAGTTTCCTCAACTGTAATAATAGCACCCAGTTCAGGAGTAACTCAGCTGAAACATGTTAAGTGAGTAGAAAAATATCTGTCATATACTAAATGCTCAGCAACGTTGGCTGCTACCGTTGTTTCCTGCTGACCTGGCTTACTGTTCCTGTATCCTCCGGGTTGATCTGCCTTTCCTGTGTGTAATAACATTTACAGTCTTAGCCTCTGTCTACTATGCCAACCAATTTTCTAGTACAGTGACATGTGAAGATCACTAGTCTCTTGTATAGTTTTTTTAAACAAACTATCCAAACTGTTTTGATTCATTCGTTTACTCACCATTTATTTGGAAACGTATTTTGTGCTAGCGTGCTCTTAATCTTTGGTTCAAAGCAACCCTGCAGATTTCTCAGAGTTCATAGTTGGAGAATGATTGCCTTTCCAGGACAAAGGTCTCTGCCTGCCTTCGAGGCTTATGAATGGCTGTAAATATGGCCCGTGTGTGAGCGTTTAACTGGGTTCTGGATCTTCGGGGTTCTCGTGGCCACGTTTTAATGGATAATCTAGTTTTAATTTTCTCAACTGGACTAGCCTATCCAATACTGAAATCCTTCCATCCAGGGAGTTATAAAATGCTGGTTATCCCTTGTAATACATCTGTTACTAAGATAACTTGTCACATTAACCATAAAATAACGATTTAGAATTTTGCTCAGGGTAGGCCTGCCACCACTGCTCTGGTTTTTAGGAAAACAAAGTAATTCCTTCCCAAAGACCTGCCACAAAACCCCTGGGGAACATGTGGTTAAGGTCTCCGGACCCTGGCTTGAGGACCTCTTTCATTTTGATGTTGGTTTACCTTGTGCAGCTTCTGAACCTGTGAGGTCAGGACATCAGAGATAAATCAACATCTTGATGTTCCCTTTCCAGGAGACAGATCATGCCTCAGACATGATGAACCGTGCGGTTTTAGATTCCAGGACTCCTGAAGACATGAAGCAGGGCCTGTCTATGGTTGAAGATGCGCAGCTGCCCCTCGAGCAGAAGAAGAGGAAAATCCAGAGGAATCTTCGGACATTGGAACAGACTGGACACGTGTCATCCAAAAACAAATACCAAGACATTCTCAATAAGATTGCCAAGGTTGTGGGGAAGAGTATTCTTTCTGCTTTGCGTTAAGTTCAATTCAGTTCAGTCGCTCAGTCGTGTCCGACTCTTTGCGACCCCATGAACCGCAGCACGCCGGCCTCCCTGTCCATCACCAATTCCTGGAGTCCACCCAAACTCATGTCCATCAAGTCGGTGATGCCATCCAATCATCTCATCCTCTGTCTGTGTTAATCATTGCTCACATGCTGGGACTCAGTAGGTGACATGAAGGATTCATAGTGATATACATATGGTTCCTGTCCTCCTCAATATTACAGATTTTTTAAGGTTTCAAAGCAGTTGATGACTTTTAAGGGAGAATAACCACAACTCCCCCCAATTAAGGGGCTTCCCAGGTGGCCCAGTGGTAAAGAATCTGCCTGCCAATGCAGGAAACACAGGAGATGCAGATTCACTCCCTGGGTTGGGAAAATCCCCTGGAGGAGGAAATGGCAACGCTCTCCAGTATTGTTGCTTTGAAACCCCTGTGGACAGAGCAGCCTGGCAGGCTACAGTCTGTAGAGTTGCAAAGAGTTGGACACAGCTAAGGACACTGAGCTGAGCGTTCAGGCGCAACTCCCCCAAGTTGTCAGAAGAATTGAAACACACCAGACATCAATGCTTAGGAAACGTAATAGATGAGTTTCATCTGTTGCTTTAAACAATACCTACTAATTTTAAAAGCGACACTTCTAGGAGAGTTCTCTCTTGAGTAATAACTCAAGTTGTCATATAATCCTCTTGCCCATAGGATCTGCCACTGAGATGATACCTCTATGTCCCTGAGAATTTGTCTCTAGTCAGTTTAGCCTGAATGCAGTTCAGACTTAAAAGTTAGTTTCTGTTTTCTCATCCCATATTTTTACAGTTGAGAAACTTCCTGAGAAAAGGATATCAAATTAGTGCAAGGAAACATCACAGGAAAAGGCTAGATCTGTTTGCCAAGGATAAGGAAGTATATATTTTGGGTTAAAAAAATTTTTTTCATTGTTTTATTTTGTCCAGACATGCAAACTAAAATGGATCTGGAGGTTAAGGACAGTTACATGATCGGGGAAAAAAAAAAAAAAGAATTCTGAAAGGGAAGTGGACTCAGCTTTATTCTTCCATGGAAACTTATGGCCATTGCTGGCAATAGGCTTATTCCTCCCAGCCTGAGTGACTCAAGGGAAGTGGTGCCTTTTCTGTAACTCTGGGTTGGAAAATACTTCTCTTAGGGAATGTACAGTAGAGAAATTGAGGCTTTTGTCTTAAAGAAAAAAACTATCATGAAAGCATCCCCTCAAATATTCTACTTAATGAAGAATTCTTACTTAAAAGGAATGGTTTTTAATTTGTCCACAGAGGAAAAATAATAATAAACTGGCACTTTTCTTAAACATTTTCTTAATTTACCAATTAGAATTTTTAAAAAAAGAATTATATGTTTGTAAGTTTATACCATGTCTCTTGCAAGCTGTAAGCAGCTTGATCCAGCTTCATGTTCTAGGAACTCTATTTAAATCCAACTAATAGTTATCCATGTTGAATTTGTTCAGTCTTGAGACCCCAGTTGTTGTTTGCGCAAATGTTGGAAACTATTTTTCAGATTAAAAAGTATATTTTTAAAAAATTTATTTTACAAATGGGGCCATCCCTGGTGGACTCTGAGCTTTCACTGCTGAGGGCCAGGGTTCGATCCCTGGTTGGGAAACTAAGATCCCACAATCCTGGCAGGACAGCTAAGAAAGAAAAGAAAAGAAAAGAAAATTAATGTAATGATGAAATATAATACTTTTCAGGATAAAGCACTCTTCAAAGTATATATAATTCAAAACATTGTGAGGAAATTGTCTCCTGCTAAAGTCTTGGCTTGTGTACTTTTTAAAACCCTAGTATGCTTACTCTAAAATTGCTTCTTTGCTTTTCCATCAGCCTTATATCTGGAGAAGGCAATGGCAACCCACTCCAGTACTCTTGCCTGGAAAATCCCATGGACGGAGGAGCCTGGTAGGCTATAGTCCTTGAGGTCGCGAAGCGTCGGACCCAACTGAGCGACTTCACTTTCACTTTATATCTCAAAGTAAAATATGGACATTCCTAGTTCTAAAGTAAAAAGGGAACATTTGGGTGCTGAAAGTTTAAAATGAAGTAACTAAAATAAACTGTTATTGTTATTGGGTCACTAAGTCATATCCAGCTCTTTACAACCCCATGGACTGTAGCCTGCCAGACCCCTCTGCCCATTGGATTGGTTGCCATTTCCTTCTCTAGGGGTGTTAACCTGACTCTCTTGTATGGGCAGGCAGATTCTTTACTATTGCGCCACCAGGAAGCCCCAAATGTTTTAATAGTCACAAAGAGTGATTTTAGTACTAGATATTCTTGTCCTAAAGGGGCAGTATTATAAAGCAAACTCCTGCTTAAATCTCATACCATGGCCTTTCCTTTTTACCTTAGGATATTCGAAATCAAAGAATCCATCGTAAGCTTCGAAAAGCTGAACTGGAAAAACTTCAGCAGACGCTCAATGCACTTAACAAGAAGGCAGCATTTTTTGAAGAGCAGATTAATTATTATGACACTTATATAAAGACTTGTTTAGACAACTTAAAAAGAAAGTAAGTTGAAATCATATCTTCTGTAATGTCATGATTTATACAAGGTATCAATTCATATACAATCCTGAGCTGTTCAGGTTGGGATTGGTAGCAAACTTTGATTTATTACATAACCAGAAACTAGAATCTCAGTTTTATGATTCGCCATTGTGAGCTAAGAAGTCAGGAGTGAATTTAGAAACATGTTAATTCTCTATAAACACTGGCATTAAAGTTAGTTCTACCCTGTTGTGTTTAAATCAAGTAACTTTAAACACTTGGGGAAGCACTTTGATTATTCCTTCTTTTTTAGTCAAAGGTGCCTTTTAAACACTATTATTTAAAAAAAAAAGAAAGCTACGCTTGGGGATATTTACAGTAAACAGTATTTATATGCTTGATAAAGCCAGGTACTTGCTATTGCACGGTGCAGCTTAGTGATTTTTAATTGCTTACTGATTTTTAAAAGTCACGTTGACACAAAACACTAAATTTGTCAATTCTCTATTACCCATTAGCACACATATCATAGTTTTTTTTCCCACAATATAGGCAATTTTAATGAGTATTCTTTGCTCATAATTATTCTTATCACTGGATAAGGTCAATCCTAATCAAATTTTAACTACCCATTTAAATATGTAATTCATTATTTTTATGTAATATTTGTAAGTCAAATTGACATTAAAAAATGGTACTCTATGAAAAAGTAAATTGGATTAATCATAGCAGATTTGATGGAGGAATATAACCGAGTTTAAACCTCATTTATCTGGACCCCACTAGTTCTGATTCATTTGCAGCCTTTAAATTACTTTTATGCTATTCCTGTGAAGAAGAAAGTTGGTCAAGCTAATATATAGTAGAAAGAAAGCCGTGAGAGATTTTCTTTACATATTTACTGCATCTACAGCAAGGCATTTGACAAGCTCTGCAGTCAAGTGAGAGAGATTGGGATTCTCTCTTACATTGTGTGATCTTGAACCAATCCGGTGTTCTCTGAAGTCTCAATTGTCTCATCTTTAAGTGGGATTTGGGAGTGCCAGCCTCATACATGTTGTAATGAGAGCTAGATGGAATACTTGTGGAACAGAGGAATGTATTTTGGAACACAATGGAAAGGTTAATTCTGTAAATGTGAGGCAGTATTTAGAAAGCACTTGGAAGAAGGATGGCCATCTAGTGTTTGTTAAATAAACTAAATTTGTTAAACTGAACACTTTTAATGACCCCCTCCCTTAGGAGTGTGTACACAGTTCATTTCACAGCACCTCAGCTGCTTGCAAAGTGACTTAATGGAGCCGTGTGGTCCAATACCCCTGAGACAGCAGAGTACAGTGTTACAAGCATATTCGTCTGTAATTCGAACTTGAGTCGCATTGAAAATAGCTTTCCCTTAACCAGTTCAGTAGGAGCTTTCACTGTGCAGGGATGGTTGTCACACAATATAAAATTGCCCAGGTTCCATACCTGGAGGCCAGGGGTGGACGGGGGTGTGCTCCACTGGCCGCTGTGCTGCCAGGAACATCTGAGTTTGCCACCTTCATGCCAGATGGTCTGTTCTTATGTTGCCAGAAATACTCGGAGATCAATTAAACTTGATGGAAAAGGAGAACCCAGAGGGATGAAGCGGGCGAAGCCAGTGCGGTACACAGCTGCAAAGCTGCAGGAGAAGGGTGTCCTCCTGGACATAGACGATCTTCAGGCCAACCAGTGAGTGGCACCCAGAATCTGCACAGAATACATGCCCCCTCTCGTCATGCACATCAGATCTGACTCACATTAGTTCAGCTTCCTGTGGCCTTTGAAGAAAGCTTCACTGGGTCTATCAGGGCTTCCCCTTGATTTCAGATGACAGGAGAAAACACACGTATTGTAATCTCTGGGCTTCCCACAGGCCTGGCACTGATCAAGAGGCTGAGTTTCCCATGGCTTTGCCAACCTTGCCTTTCCCTCCAAAAGTACTGAGTCATAGCGGTGAGAATGCAAGGCTGCCTTTCCAAAGCACTTTCAAAAGTAGATTATTTGCTTTGTCTTTTTAAGAAAGTGGGATTTAAAAATTTGGTATTTTACTCAGTGTGCTATTTTCTGCCTGCTTGCAAAGCAAATGGTTTCCTGTTTCTATCAATTTGTATTTCCTTAGGTTTAAAGACAAGAAAGAAACCGTTGCTGCCTAGCTCCGAAAAAAATAGATTAATTTTGTTAAAGGCAAACAGGGAGCTGGAGCGATGTGGCTTTGAATGACCCAGGGCCCTCATTCATTCAGCAGTAACGGTCTGAGTGCTCTGGGACACCGTGCACTGTGCTAGGACCTGTAGGGACCCAGACTTAGAGCCAAGCACCCCCATCCCCAGCCTCAGAGGGTTTCAAGCCTAGGAAAGACCACAGAATTCAGCTTTTGTTGCTATGAGTTCCTTTTGTAAAAGGCAAGGATATGTCTCCTACCACATGGTCCAGCATCCCCCCTTCCATAATTGGGAGAAGACAGTAGCTGGGCATAAAGAAATATGTTTAATTAAAAAAAAAACAACAGTCTGACCTTTGGTCTTGCTCAGTGAGAGTCATTTACAGTTGCAAAACAGGACCTTTCTGAAAATTCCCTGGGGGTCCAATGGCTAAGACTCTGCACTCCCGTTACAGGGGGCCTGGGTTCAATCCCTGATCAGGGAACTAGATCCCACATGCCACAACTAAGACCCTATGCAACCAAAGAAATGAAAATAAATATTAAAAAAAAAAAAACCACACAGGACTTTTCTAATTTGAAAGCCACAGATGGTGCCTTGCCTGGGTCAGAGCCTCTCAGCAGCAGTGTTACTGTGTGTATTAGAAGTGGAGGAGACACTCTCCTCCCAGGCGCCACGCCAGGCGCTCTTGGGGTCGCTGTTTTAAAGAACCAGATTCTTATGGTCCATCACTCCCTTTCCCACTGTGGGAGGCCAGGCTCACTGCGTGCGGTCTCTGTAACTCCTGCTTCCTCCACGGCCTGGCTTCCCTTCCATTTATTCCATCCTGCCTTCTCTTTGGCTCAGACCAACTCAGAGAAAACGCTTCTTCTCCTTTGAAGTTGCCCTGAAAGTAATCATCTGAACGAACAACTAACCTCCTGTCAGCCATACAAGTCAACACTTACAGTTCTGTGAATCTCATGTAATTTCAACTGTATCTTCTGCTCTTTAAGACCTAGGGTCATGTTTTGCCTTTCTTTTGTAACAAACTCCAGTGCTCTACAGGCTACAGATCTCCTAGTTCCCGTGAGCCAAATCAGGAAAAGATGATGGGAGACTTGGGGTAACTTACTTGGGGCTTTCCCAGCAGGCTGTTCGCTCAGGGAGTTGAGTGAGGATTCCATTCGTTTCAGCTTTAAGCATATATTTGCAGTTCCACATGTGTGAATGGTCCTTTCTTCACTAGGTTTAAAAATGTTACATTTGATATCTCGTCTACTGAAGATGTGGGTATCTTCGATGTCAGATCGAAATTCCTGGGTGTTGAGATGGAGAAGGTTCAGCTCAATATTCAGGTAAGCTGGAATTCCTGCATATTGGGGGGAGTTTCATAAAGGGGGTCATTCTTGGCTTCCCTTGCTTGCATTCTTCCTGACAAACAATGGCATTTAGCTGTACCACGATTATTTGCCTGTCTTTAAGTATTGATGATTTTTTAGAAGCTATGGTTCTTCAAATTATCGGAACTTAAACTGCTTTTAAATGGCAAACCGTAGCATTGCGTTTTTCTCAGCCATGTTTTCATTTTGAAACTTAGAGAAAAGAATAAGATACACAACAGTATTCAGAGCTATTGATTAAAGGCTGGACACTTTCTTTTTCTCAGGAAATTGCATTTCTAAGATAACATATACCCAGGGTTGAAACTTTCTGGATCTCATTTCTCCTTTTCTTTCTCCTTCCTAGAATTATTTTTACATCAGTTTCTTAAATTTCTTTGTTAATTCTTTGGGATCACAAGCAAGAAAAACATTGTGCAAAACAGATGGCTAGAAATAGAAAAGTGAGGTTTGCAGTCCGAATTATTGCTATTTTTTAAAATAAGAATCACATTTAAGCCAAATATGCTTGAATGGAAACTGAGAAAATAGTTTGTGCCACCAAAAGAAAAAAAAAAAAGAAAGTGGAGGGTGTTTGCAGCAAACACTTATGTGCTCCAACTTCTTAATGCTTAGCACAGGATCAGTTTAGATCCTTAGAGATCTTTAGATCAGTTTAGAGATGTGGTTGAGTTTTCTCTTTTGTATGAGGTTTTAAATGGAAATAACCCCTATTTACTTGGGCCCCATACTGTTTGTAAAATGGTTCCCAGGTATTCTGCATGCATCTACATGAATCATCATGATAAACCACTGGGAATGGTGTAAGTTCTAGGCTCAGTGCCTGCCTGACCTGTGGCTGAGATCAAGGAGGTTATACCCCCACCCCTAAGCCATGGGGTGAAATACCAGGGCCCTTCTTTTCTGTCTGGCATTCCTTGTAAGCTTAAAGAACAAAAGAAAGAAAGAAAAAAAAAAAAAGCTAAATGGTTTGATAAAGACACTGAGATAATGGAGTAAATTGGAGAAAATTGAAGATATTATGTAATTTTGAAAAGTATACTTAAGTAAATAGATTTCTAATGTATTTTAAATGTCACTAAATGCATCTGTTTAAAAATTAAACTGAACGTCTTGACTCACTCCATGGAACATTTAGATAAATTGAGGAAGAGAAAAGAATGCAGTGATGTGCTTTGGTTAGTGATTCGTCTCTAAAGCAAAGATATATCATGGATTGTCAAGAAGGAAATGACCCAAGGCCAATCAACATCCACTGAACAGATGAATCACCAGTGACCAGGAGACACCTATTTAGAGAGGCCTTGGGAATTCCACAGGACTTCCTTTTAACATGGGTGCAAACATCCAGCTTCACTTGCTCCTTTGTTAAAGTTCCATAGTAGGATTAGCTGTTCACGCCCTTCACTTAGACATACAGTTGTCAAATGTGACTCCTGAGCTATCTGTCGATGGCGAATATGCTCCAGATTTTTTCAGTCATTCATGTATATCGTCAGGACCAGTTATGTGATTTTCAGGGCTCAATGCAAAATGAAAATGCAGAGCTCCTTACTCAAAATTGGTGAGAATTTCAAGATGGTAACAGCAGAACATTAAGTGCAAGGCCCTTTGTCTAATCAGGGGACTGTGTGCAGATCGAATGCCCGTAGAGCCAGCCCTGTATAAAATGATTGTCAGACATAAAGTCAGACGTCTTGTCACATACGGCTTTTAGACAGTTCTAGGACGAAGTGAATTTTACGAAAGAGGAATATGCTGGGCAGGTCCTTAGTGTGAGTCAAGGACTTCGTTTCTAAAAGGACAAAGGGAGATTCCTTCTAACTCTATGTGTCTAGATTTTCTTCAACCCAGTCTTTCCTTGGTTCATAAAGATTATATCCTGAGGCCATGTGCATAACAGGAAGGCATGACTTACATGAAGGGGTTCTGCTTATACAGATAATGGCTGGTGTTTCTGGAGGGCTGCAGCCTGGGCATTCTTCTTTTCCCAGATGAAGAACTGAGGTTCAGAAAGCATGCTATGGAAGGGGCCCCTGGAGTCCAAACCCTGCATCGCTCTGCCCCACTGCCTGTCTCACAGGATTCCAGTTGATCCTGACCAGACAAGAGTGGCTTACAAAGGGTTTGCAGACTCCTTGATCTCATCTACCCAGGAACACACCTGTGGAGTTGGCAGTGTCAACCCCCACTTTACGCACAAGAAAACAGAACTTCAGCGAGGTTATATGTTGTTTCAATCTTATAGCAAATAGTGGAGCTAAGACTAAAATCTGGTCTTGAACCACGAGTTCGATCAGAGTTCCTCCATTCCCCACATGGAGGGGCCCAGCTAATTTCCCTCTGTACATGATTCCTTCTCAACTGAACCATGCTGGTTTCGTTCTTTTCCACAAGACTTTAACAGATGATGCCTGTCCCAAAGGAAAAGTGAACCTCCACCCCTGTTTAATAGTCAAAAGCATTCTTGATCAAAGAACTTCACTCCCCTGTGGCATTTCCATCCCAGAAGCATTTCTAAATAATGGAGGGGTTTTAGTTGAGTGCAATTGCAGCTAATTGAGAAAGTGGAACAGGAAGCTGGCAAGAGCCCACGTTCTCTCAAAGACGATTCCAACTTCTGCAGGTGGCCATGCTCATTGTAGACACAAGGTGTTATCATTAAGAAGCAAGAAGTTTTCAGAACTAGAAGCAGGAAAACAAGACCTGGGTATGAGCCTAGGGCAGTTCAGGAATGATATCTTCTGTGTGGGAAGGGCCCCTGTCCTGTGTTATTATAAAATGTTGCTGCTTAGTCTCATGTGTGTGACTGGTGTGAGCCAATTATTAATTTATAAATGAAGGAAATTTTATTAATTTTTCTTTGTTTATACAGCAGTGATGAAACACACAGAGTGATAATCTTAATTGAGGATGAGGAACAGGATAGACAGGAACACAAGTAGTCTGTCTAGATCAGGAGGAATTGCTCTGTCCCTTGGTCTCCAAATGTCAGTCTCACAATTTTCATCAATAAATAGATCATTTCTCCCCATTTCTACATATTTATTTATAAAGTATACATGCACTTGGCGCTTTACTCAACATTTATTTTATAAAATACATAGAAAATGTGAATGCTCAAGGAATGAGGGGGAAAAAATAAAGAGGAGTTTCTAATATTCTTTTTTGCTCCTCAGTGAATTGTCTGACTCTCACTTTAGAAAACACTGGCTCTTCTACAGGATATACCTCATCTTGCTATCAAAACTGTGTCTTGAGTTTTTCAATTAAAATTAAACTTTTAATTATATATCTAATGTTAATGGTATTGGTTTTCTCTCATACAGTCCTTATCAGTTCTAAAAATCTGTTTTCTTTCATTGAGATGAGTGATTCTCAAACTATGGCACCCAAACCAACAGTGTCATCACCCCTTGGGAACTTGTTAAAATGCAATTCTTGGGCCCTCCCCCAGAGCTCCAGAATCAGAGGTTCCTGGGGGTGGGGCCCAGCAATCTGTGTTAACTGGCCTGTGTTTCATTAATAAAGCAGCTGATTCCCATGCACACTGAAGTATAAGAATCCCCGCTGAGGTCCTTAGGTCAACTGAATCTTATTTTTGAAAACAAATTCTTCTAGAATGTGCTTTAAATGTGGGAAACGTCAAGTTGAAGCTGTGATTGGTGTCCCTTGCAATTGCAGGATTTACTTCAGATGCAGTATGAAGGCGTAGCTGTGATGAAGATGTTTGATAAAGTAAAAGTGAATGTAAACCTCCTCATATACCTGCTGAACAAGAAATTCTACGGGAAGTGAAGTGCCTGCAGAAATCTCCTGGATTCTGTATCACCTGGATTAGGAAATGAATCTGTTTAGTATTTTTGTTTCTAAACATGATTGAGATCACTGCTTATAAACGTGTGATTTTTTTTTTTTCAAGACCAAAACTGTTCTGAAGAATGTACCCATGTGCCTTTCTGATAATCTGATACTGCAGTAGAATGAGACACAAAATGAATTCCTGTAAACACTGCCACATTGTGCTGTGGTGTGGGTACTCTGATTTAAATCTTGGGACATTCTGGGATTTGTTTTAAAGTAGGGAGATAATTTTAGCTGACTAGGGACAAATGTGTACACCTATTTTCCTATGATAAAGATTTTAAATGCCCCATTTGAATAATGTACCTCTTCATAGATTGTTTTTGTTGTTTTGATCTGTGGAGAAATGGAAGCTGAATTATTTGTAATGAATTATTTAGACAGATAACTTGGTTCTAAGCCCTGCCTCCTGGGAGTTATCGATTTTAAAGAGAACTTTTGTGCAATTCAAAATGAGTTTTATAAGTAATTGAAAGTGACAGTACAATTACACTTTCTGTACAAAGGTGTATATTTTATGTGATTTATTCCTACTCAGTGAAGTGCACTACTGCCTCATGGTAAAGACTCTTGGACCCAGAGCCTTTAAGTGACTAAGGAATACCATGAACAGCGATCAAAGGCCCCCATTTCCACCCCTCACAATCTATTTGAATATTTCCATTGTGCCTCTCAAGTTTTTGTAATGCAATAAGATCAGTATCTGGATGGTTTTTAAATGTATTCTTTGAAAAATTGCTTTATGTAAAATAAATGTTACTGAATTACATTAATTTGCCTTTTGTCTGAATAAATCCAGATCATTTAGTGGGTAGGAGAAGCTTCTTGGTGGGGCCTTTGGGGAAAAGAAGTGCCATTGACCCTCAAACAACATGAGGTTTGATCTGTGTGGGGCCACTTATATGTGAATTTTTTCAATAGACAATTTAAACGAAATATGAATTTCTTTTTGACATCTTTTTAGTTTTGATACCTAGTGTTAATAAGCTGTATAACATCTACAGTGTTTTATAACATATAAGACAATATAGGTACTGAGAAATTATTTATTTTATAACAGATGACAGACTTTCAATATTGATAAATACAGTGCAATACTGTAAATGTCTTTTCCTTATGATTTTAACAACCTTTTGTCTAGCTACTTTATTATAAGAATACAGTATGTAATACATATAACATAAACAATATGAGTTAATCAAGTGTTTATATTATTGGTAAGGGGCTTCCCAGGTGGCACAATGGTAAAGACTCCATCTGCCAATGCAGGAGACCCAAGAGACACAGGTTCAATCCCTGGGTCAGGAAGATCCCCTGGAGAAGGAAATGGCAACCGACTCCAGTATTCTTGCCTGGAAAATCCCATGAACGGAGGAGCCTGGGGGAGTCCATGGGGTCTTAAAGAGTCAGACACTACTGAGCACGCACCCATGTTATTGTTTAGACTTCAGGTCAACAGCAGGCTATTGGTAGTTGAGTTTTAGGGGAGTCAAAAGTTATACTCAGATTTTTGACTGCGTGGAGGGTGGGTGAGTGAGGCTTTTAACCCCCACATTGGTTAAAGGGTCAACTGTAATACACCTATACCTGTACTATGTAGGATACAGTTTATAGGGAGAAAAAAATAATTTTCCGTCTATCCTTCAGAGTCTTGGCTGAGGACCACACCCCCACAGGAGAAAAAGAGAAGTTTAATAACTCCTATACATCCTACATGCATGTGAGACACAAGGTAAAATGAGTAACTCCCCCAAATAGCCCTAAGCCACCCCCTTAAATTTCCAGCTAAAGACAAAAGACAATGGGGGAGGGAAGCAGTTATGGGAGGTAATCGGGAGATTTCCCTTGTAAATGTCTTTCACAAAAGGGTAACTGCTTGGTTTCCAGAGCTTCTCCTATATCTGCTGTTTTTCAAAACTAGCCAGCTTGAAGTACTCCTATCAGAGATACATAGTCTGCTCCCTTTCAAGAGTGGCTGCTGTGAGCACAAGTTCCAAACCCTGTGACGGAGACAAGGTGGGAGTCTGTTTTCTCGGTGGTAAGCGAGCAGTCCTCTAAGTTACAGGGACACAGGCTGGCACTGGGCTCTGTCCTTGACACTGATTCAGGGAAAGACGTCCAGGGCAAGTCCTTTTGTTCCAAGTTCCATGTGTTGTTTCTGCTTACTTCCATTGGCCAAGACTTAGACACATAGCCACAACTAGCTTCAGGAGAGGCTGGGCAGTTAAGGTCTGTAACTGTAACTCAGCAGCCATGTGCCCAGTGAAAACCCGCAGGTCTAGTTGTAAAGAAACGGGAGCAGTGATAGCTGGCGATGAACCAGCCGTCTACCACAGCAGTAATCCAGACTCTCAGGCTACCCCTGACCAGAGTACCCCTGACACTTTGTATTCTGTTCATTCATTCAACAGGCTTTATGTTCCATGGGGATTACCAAATGCTGAGAAACTGGGTTAGCCTGTGCTCATTTGGCATAAGCTTCCCAGATGGCCCCAGTGGTAAAGAATCCACCCACTGGTGCAGGGGACACAAGAGACAGTTTCGATCCCCGGATGGGGAAGAGCCTCTGGAGGAGGAAATGGCACCCCACTCCAGTATTCTTGCCTGGAGAATCCCACGCGCACAGGAGCCTGGCCGGCTACAGTCCACGGGGTCACGAAGAGTCAGACGCGACCAAGCACACATGCACACGCTTGGCACAAACGACCTTGAAGGTAAGACAGAATTTGGAAAATTCAAAGTTAAAAAAGTAGAATCTGCTACTTTAACAGTGGTTTCAGGTTATACAGATTTTTTGACAGAGGTAAATACCTTGAAACAATGTTGTCTCAACAGTTTGTAGATGTGGGTTTTTTAATGCACGACCTTTACTACAGACTTCTATCAGAGCAATCATTAAACATACAGTTAACTTCACCTTGAGACTAAACCCTGTCTCCTCCAACTAGCATTAGGTGAGGAACAGGAACCTGTAGGAGGTAGGTGGTAAGTTAAACTTCCTTCTTCATCCTCTAGGAAAGACTTTAAGTGGAAATGTACAAGAGGAGCCAAAATTAGGGGAAGATGTTTAGAAATAAAACCCAACCTTTAGCAGCATCTCAAAAAGGGACTTGTCTTAACTTATTTCAACACTGAGTGACATGCTTGAGTGTTATTTGTATGGATGAAGATCTTTGTATCATGGCAACACCCTCAAGGAAAGCTGTGAATGTTTTCTCTTGGCCCACAGGATGAGGTTATTGTTAAAGATGTTGCCAATTGCTACTTGTTTGAGATCTTAAAGGGACATGAATGAATGAGTGACCCTGAGAAGGAAGCAGGTAAGGAAGACAGGGAGCCAGTGGAGGCATGGGTGCAAAGACTCCTGGAGCCAAGGCTTGCACCTTTCTCAGGAGGACTGAACCACCCCCACGTCAGGGCACTGTTGTTCCCTACAACCCTGAGCCACTAGGACTCTTGGGCAGTGTAGGGGAGAGAAAATAATTTTCCCTATACCCTTTGAGTTCTTTACTGAGACTCCCTGTGCTAAATGATTAACAAGAGAAAAACAAACAGTTGATTAACATGGGAGATATTCAGGAAAACTACATAAAAATCCCCCAAATGGCTCAAGCTACCATCTTAGCTCAAATGGTAAAGAATCTGCCTGCAATTTAGGAGACCAGTTTTGATCCCTCGGTTGGGAATATGCCCTGGAGAAGAGAATGGCAACCCACTCCAGTATTCTTGCCTGGAGAATTCCATGGACAGAGGAGCCTGGCGGGCTACAGTCCACGGGATCACAAAGAGTCGGACATGACTGAGCAACTAACACACACACACACACCACCTTAGACACTATCTTCAACTACGATAAAGATGTGAGGAAGCTGGGAGTGGGGGCAATTCTCCGGAAGGTGAGGAGAGGAAACATAGGCCCTGCAGATAAGACTGGGAAAAGTTATCTTTGGTAATAGCACTCTTCCTGGCAAGCCCCCTTTCTAGAGTGAATTTCCCTTACAATTTCCTTTACAGAGAACTTCCTCTCTGCTCTCAGAGCTTCTCCTGTGTCTGCAGTTTCTCAATATAAGATTATGTCAAAGAGACCTGTTTAGAGCGGCCTGTTCTGCTACCCTTCCCTAGCTTCCTCCCCAGGGCTCAAAGCTTTCCTTACTCTTAGGAAGAAGAAAGAAAACACTGGTTTTGCTTTAAAGACACATAGCAATTGAAACACTTAACTTCATTTTTACATAGCTGACTCCTGTATCTTGATGTATGTTTGATCACGGTTCCACTGTTAACAAATCGTTTTTGGTCTGAAATGCTGAGAGGGACCATGCGTCCCCCGAACTCCTCTTTTAAATTTAAAAAACAAAAAAACTTTTTAAATTTATTTTTGGCTGTGCTAGGTCTTCGTTGCTGCAGGGGTTTGTTTTTGGGTTTTTTCCTCTAGTTGCAGCGCAGGGCGCAGGCTTCTTTTGTTGCAGAGCATCACCTCTGGGGTGCTCAGGCTTCAGAAGTTGCAGTTCTCTGGGCTATAGAGCACAGGCTCAATAGTTGTGGCCTATGGCTTACGCTCTGAGGCATGTGGGATCTTCGTGGATCAGGGACTGAACCCATCTCCTGCATTGGCGGACGGATTCTTTACCAGAGAAGCCCTGAGCTCCACTCTTCAGCACCTAGAACTTAGAAAGGACGTCACAGGGTTCTAGCTACTCTCGAAGAATGTGCTCTAGTGAACTCCGCAAGAGGGAAAGCCATTGCATGCTGTAATATTCTGGAGGTTTGTGATGAAGAAAGAGACCAAATCAGTGAAAACATTGTCTGACGTGACATATGTTTAAAATTTAAAAAAAAAAGACAAACCCCAAATGAATTTATTTTTTTCTCCCTACTCCCATTACAGCAAAGCAAGACTTGACTACAGTTTTAACCCTGCCCAGAAATGTGACCCATAAAACAGTCAGTCTTAACTTTTGGATCAAGACTGTTCAGCTAATCTGCATGGTTAAGACCCCTGAGTTCCCTTCCCCCAGAAGAAGATGGCCTGGCTTGAAATCCTCTTTTCTTTTGCTCTTTTCCTTGTCCCTCCCTCCTCCAGCCTATAAGAACCCTCTGGAGTTCCCCTCTAGTTGCTACAGGAGCTGCTGTCTGATTCTTGAATCTCTGAATAAAGCCGATCAGATCTTCAAATTTACTCAATCTTGATTTTTTAACGCACATCTCCCCTAGGTTGCAAGATACATGTTGGCATATCTGTGTGTGGTCAGGCACTAACTGGAGGTGTTATTCACGATGTAGTTTTTACAGCTCAGGCTGTGGTCAAGTAGAAGTTTGTGGTACTCCTCAACATTCCAAGAGGCAAACCACAAAACTCTGGTGAAAGTTGTCTCTATTTCGAGAGATTCTGGTGTATATCGGGTGGTCTAAGTGCTGATCAACTTTGTAAAACCTCCATTGCCTCTGTTACTGAAACCAGATTTAGTAACAGGTTAAGATAGAGCCTTCTAAGTCACCCTGTAAGCTCCAGCGGACAGAGACTGTTCCAGGCCCCGGTTCTCAGAGCCTTGGCAGGGCCTTGTACGTGGCAGGGACACCCAGCACTGGATCCTGCCGTGGGGCTGAGAAGGAGACAGATCCCCACCCCTCTCAGGCGCCCCAGGATGGCTCTTGGCACTTGTATTGTTGTAGAATCTGGAGTCACAAACACTCCTCGGAGGACACTCGAGACAGTGGAGTACGGTTTATTACGCTAACAGCTCCCGACAAGTGATTTCGGAGGACTCGGTTTTATATCCTCAGCTACGTGACTGGTTACACGTTAGTAATTAGTTTACAACATGAAGGTGCAGAACAATTAACGCTTACAGCGTGCAGGTACAGGCACTATCCTTAATCTGAGACAACCTGACCTTCACCTCCAATCTTTGTTTGCCACCTGTGAGGAGGGGGTTTCCTGGTTTTTCTTTAAGGATGGCTAACAGGGTTCAAGCCCAGTTCCCATCCTGCCTTACGATGGCTGACAGTCTTCAAGGTGGAATTCCTCTTCCCTCCCCCCAGTGGCCCCAACAGTATGAATGGTTACTGGTTATCTCATTTTAACAGTGAATATGCACTCTCCAAATAAAATAGCTCATACAGATTCTCTAGGTTGCCTCACTGTCATTTCCTTAGAGTGTAAAATCTCTTAGCTAAAATACATTGGAGGGTGTGATGGTTAATTTTGTGTCAACCTGTCCTGGCAAAAGGATGCCCAGATAGCTAGTAGGGTATTATTTCTGACTATATCTGTAAGGGTATTTCCAAAGTAGGTAAGCACTTGAATCTGCAAACTGAGTAAAGATATTTTCCGTGGGACTTTCTTGGTGGGCCAGTGGCTAAGACTCCACATTCCCAATGCAGAGAACCCAGGTGTGATTCCTAGCTGGGGAACTAGATCCCATGTGCCACAACTAAAGACCCCACAATGCCACAACTAAGACTCAGCAAAGCCAGGTAAATAAAAATCACCCTCACAAGTGTGGACAAGTATTATCCAATCTGTTAAGAGCCCAAAAGGAACAAAAAGGTGCAGGAAGAGGAAATTCTCTTTATTTATTTTTTTTTCCCCTCTTTGTCTTCTTGAGCTGAAACATCTGTCTTCTGCCCTGGACACCAGAGCTCCTGGTTCTCAAGCCTTCAGACTCTGAGACTTAACACCAGCAGCCCCCCAGGTCTCAGGCTGGAAACTACACCATCACTTCCCCTGGTTCTCAGGCCTTTGGACTCACTGAATTATACCACTGCTTTCCTGGTTACCAGCTTACAGACTGCAGATCACAGTGGGACTTCTTGGTTTCCATAACCATATGAGCCAGTTCCAATAAGAAATCTCCTGTTACATATTTATCTCTATATATCCTATTGATTCTGTTTCTCCAGAGAATCCTCACTAATTCAGAAGGGAAATGAACAGATATGAGTAGTGAAAGATATTGAGTTCACCTTATATAACTTGGAACAAGTTTCTGATGTTTCTTTTGAATAAATACCGAATTTGACCTTGTCCTAGCACCCCAACCCACTAGGATAGGCTACCAGTCTGTCCATGGTGTAATTAGTGGAAACGCCTTGTTGACCCGCTAGAAATGATTAACTTTACTTCTAAACCCCAAATACCAATGGAGGTTTGTGTCAACAAAAGGCGGAAATAGGACTCCTTGATTACAGATCGACTATTTGCTTAAAAAACAAATGTATGGATATCTGCACAACACCTGGAGAATCGAATATCTAATCTGAATACAATTTGATCTTACACCATAGAAGCCTGGATATCATCACCATTAGCTTCCAAAAGGAAATCACTAAGGCAAGTTCTCGGGATATAGTGTTGTCCCTAGAGGGCTTCAGACAGAGGAGGGGTAAGTGGAATAGCTGAAGCAGGTAGGTCATCTAATGGGTTTAAGTAAAACTGCTTTCATGGGATCTTGGGCTTAAAACTTTCACCATTTGTATAGCATGTTTGTTTTAAACATACTATTAAATACCAAAAACACTATGAGAGGGCAGCTAGTGACTCATTTTAGTGCCAGACAAGTTCAAAGGAAATGAAACTGGGAACCACTATAAAGTGGTTGTGCGTGATGCGTGTAATGCTGCAAATGAGATTTCATTTCTGGGGAATATTAACATCCTGGGTAGCCACCTCTGGTTAGGTTAATTTGATGATCCGGGGAAGCTGCCTGTATTTGCTCTAAAACTGGCAACAAAAATATTTTGGTATGGGTAACAGGGAACAAATGAAGTAGAGAGATTGATACATTTTGCAAGAAGCTCTAAAGAGCACACAAATACATGAATTTTTGTAGAGAAAACAGCATATCACCAACAGACCATAATACAAAATTGGAAATTAATCAAAACTTCTAATAACTTACAGATTGAAGAAGGTAAAATGAAGTTGACAAAATATTTATACCTGAGATGCGTATGTTTATACATATTGATACCTGAGATGCATATGTTTATACATATTTATACCTGAGATGCATATGTTTATACATATTTATACCTGAGATGCATATCAAAACTTACAAAATGCAGGGAGAAGTGAAAATTAAGCTAAACAGTTCAAAAAGTTAGGATAATTAAGAGTAAATCCAAAGGAAGTCGAAAGAGGGAAATTTTTAAAGCCTGTGTGAAAATTAAGGACACAAAAAATAAACAATAAAAGCAACAAAACAAGACGGGCATTTGAAAAACACTGGTCATTTCCATTAAAGGGAAAAAAAGCAAAAATACATTATATAAGGAATGAAAGTGAGGTCAAAACTATAGATAAAATAGGTGGCTTTAGAAGAATAAAATGTGGTATATAATATAAGAAAATGCTATAGGTTTAAAAAATTAAATATACATGTATCATATAGGTAAATTTCAAAAAACTCAAACTGCAAAAATATTCTTAAAGTATGTTACTCTGTGTAAATATTTAAAACATACAGAGCTATACTGAAAAAAAAATTTTGAGGGGAAACACAACTATACTATAAGTGCAATAACTTGGATGAGAAAGTTACTCTTCTGAGCAGAGAAAAAGAATGGACTCAGAAAAGTGTAGAGAAAAAATCTTAATACTGTATATGTAAATGCCATGGGTATTAGGTTCTGTAGTTTTCTATGCTTGAAACATCCTATCGTTTCAAGAAAACTAAAACATTTGGAATCCTGTTCAATTCTTTTCCTCTCTCAAAGCAGTTGTTTTCAGGTGTGTCCCCAGCAGCCTCGGCATCACCTGGGATCTGGTTAAAAATGTAAATTTTCAGTCCGTTTCCCAGACCCAGTGAACCTAGAAATGGAACTTAACCATGAGGGGAGGGGGATTAACAAGCCTGCCGGGTGATTCCGATCCAGGTGTTTTGTGCATGCAGGCAAGCTTGGTTGCTTCAGTGGTGCCTGACTCTGCAACCCCATGGACTGTAGCCCACCAGGCTCCTCTGTCCATGGGAGTCTCCATGTAAGAATACTGGAGTGGATCGCCATGCCCTCCTTCAGGGGATCTTCCTGTCTTAGAATGTTGTTACTGAAAACTTTGGTCTGAAACCCCTCAGATACTACCCATCACCTGAGGGTCCTTGTAAAAATGTAGAATCTGATTTCACAGGCCTTAGATGGGGTCCAGGAGCCTGCACTTGTGTGTGCTGTAAGTCAAAACCACTGTTTCTGAAGGCAAGTTTTTGAAGGCAAGCTCAATTTTTGGTGGCTGCTCAATTAGCAATCCACAATCTTTAGAAAATACTCAAGTGAGGAAGAAATACCTCATTCTGTTCCACTCTTCTTTGCTCGGTGTATTTCAGTCCCACCTTAAAAGATATTTCAGTTGATACGCACAAAGAACTTAAGCATTTCATTATTTCTGAAGCTCTTTTTTTGTCACTAGAGGTACATTCTGTTCTAATGTGCTAAGTCATTTCAGCCACGTCTGACTCTGTGTGACCCTACGGACTATAGCCTACCAGGCTCTGTTCTAATAACTAAGGGGGGGAAAAAAAAGAGAGAAAAGTTATTTTAAACTTCACAGTTTTAGAAAATGGTTAAAAAACATTTTCCACCAATGAAACAGATAAAATTTAAAATTGTGCTCAGAGTGTTATTTCATTTTCAAGGCTATACATACATACATGGGCTTCCCCTGTGGCTCAGCTGGTAAAGAATCCGTCTGCAATGTGGGAGACCTGGGTTCGATCCCTGGGTTGGGAAGATCCGCTGGAGAAGGGAAAGGCTACCCACTCCAGTATTCTGGCCTGGAGAATTCCATGGAGTCCATGGGGTCATAAAGAGTCAGACACGGCTGAGCAGACTTTCACTTTCACATACATATATACTTGTATGTGATTACAGTTTCTTGAGTAATGGACAGAAACTTTGAACAGTGGTCATCATCCAGATGTGGTTCTTAGAAGGGAAGGCTGAAGATACTTTTCATTTTATATCCTTGAACTGTTATATTTGGCTGCACGTGTTAATTTCATATTTAACACTGTATTTCATTGATTCTGGGGGCTCAGTCAGTAAAGAATCCTCCTGCAATGCAGGAGACTCAGGTACAATCCCTGGGTCAGGAAGATCTCCTGAAGAAGTAAATAACAACCCACTCCAGTATGCTTGCCTGGGAAATCCCGAAGACAGAGGAGCCTGATGGGTTACCGTCCATGGGATTGCAAGGGTTGGGCTTAGCGACTAAACCACCACCATTGATTCTGAGATGTTCTCTTCGTGTTTAAACAGTCCTGAAATTGAGGTGTTTCTTACAAGCGAAGGTATGTCACAGTTTAACTGGCAGCATTTTTTTTTTTCTTGCTTGTGGTACTTAAAATGACTTTTTAAAACCAAATGGCATCTTAGGGAGGGATGCTGAAAAATAATATGTCGATAGAGTGGAGATGCATACAATTTTTATGGTTTACATCTACTCGGATATATTTTCCTTGGAGAACTGAATAAGCATTTTTAATAGCATTATTTAGTTAGGTTATTCAGTAATTTACTGAGCAACATCTGTGTACAACAGGGCGCTGTGCGCTGAGAACGATGAGGGGACACAGGAAGAACCAGATGGTCTTGGTGGGTTTAGGTTTCAGGGCTCTCCTCGAGGAATAGCTTTTTAAAAAGCTTAGAAACCCGACAAGTCTCAACAGCAGTTTATCAGCCCCAGGGTGCAGAACACACTCCCACATCTGGGAGGAGAAGGGGCTGCGGGCAAACTTTCCCAGAAAGGGCCTTTTGAGGGGACCCGTTTCCCTTTGCGGTCCGAAAGACGCGCTCAGCAGATACGCTCTCACGAAATCGTCGGCCCGCTGCTGCCCGCGGGGCTTCGTCCTCCAGGGGGCCCCGGCCGGAGGCTCGAGGGTCTCCGTCCTGCGCCTTGAATTTGGCCACTCTATCAAACCAGGGAAAGTGTGAGCGGCCTCACGAGTCACCCGGGCGCTTGGGCTCCCGGGCGGCCCTTCCTCACGAGCCCGCCCGCCTCCGGGCACCGCGGCGCAGGTGGAGCCGGCGCGCGCCTCCGCTGAGCTCGGGTTAGAGCCAAGAGCTGCAGCCGCGCCGAGCGCCAGGGCGGAGAAGCGGCTCCTGGGACCGGATGATTCTATACCCACTCGCAGCCCGCCTGTCAAAGAACGAAGTGCCCGACCCATGAAATATCTAAGGGGCGAAATCAACGCCAGCGAATAACAAGCGTCAAAAATTCTGTTCAAAGCGAAGAGCTTCTTCTCATCCGCGGGCCACCCTGTATCGACAGTATAAACTTTCAAATCCACTAACCCCAAGTTACAAAAGCACAAGTCGCTTTAACACTTGTGGCCAAGCTCCCGCGTTTCCCAATGCGGCGCAGCGCTCGGCCTGAGTCGGGCCCGGGGAGGGACGGGCTGGTGGGGGCCGCGACCCGAGGTTCTCCGCTCAAGTCCGTGCTCCCCGGTGAGCGGCTGATAGCTCGCGGGCCCACGTCGACGGGCCCAGGTAACGACTTCTCACTCGGGTTCCCCCGCGGGGCGGGCGGCCCAAAGCGCGAGGAGGGGCGGCTGGATGGCCGAGCCCCTGCTGGCCCGGCGACGGCGCAGGGACCGCGGGCGGGCGGCGGCCGCGCCGAGGCGCACACTGGCCGCCGGGGGGCGCCCTTCCCGGCCCGGCGCTCGCGCGCCCCGCCCCCGCCCGCGCCCCCAGGGCCCTTTTTCCTGACCGGCACCGCCGGACGCGCCGACCTGCCTCATCCTGCCCAGAGGCGAGCGCTCCGTCTGCCCGCGCCGGCCACCTCTAGACTCCGCGCGTGCTCTCCGAGCCTGCGGGCGGCGGGCCAGCCTCCCCGAGCCGCGCCGCCCCGGCCCCGCCGAGCGCGCGGAGCCCCGGGACAATGGGGCCGCGGTGGCTGCTGCTCTGGGCCGCGGGGCTCGGTCTGTGCAGCCCCCTGGTGTCGGCCCGCATCCGAGGCCCCAGACCAGGTGAGCGTGGGCCCCGAACTCCCCTCCGGTCCGGTCCCGCAGCCCCGCGCCTCCGCGGGACCCCGGGGGTACCCCCTGACCGCCCCTTCTCCGGGAGCCCGCTGCGGGCTCGGCCCGGACCTCTCTGCACCGACTTCTGGAGCGTGCAGGGTGTGGGAGGTGGACGAGGAGGGCTCGGGCTGACTTGGGGAAGCCGAGGCACCTCGTTGCATTTGTTGTCACTGCGGGGCCTGTTTCTCCCAGGACCACCCCGAAAAGAAAGGGGTTTCACGTTGCTCCACCAATAGCCGGTCCGGGTTTTTTTTTTTTCCCCCCCAAGACGAGGTGGAGAACCGCTCCCGCTGAAGTTTTGTTTTGTTCATACGGCTTTTCTTGCACATTTTGAAGGCGAGGAAAGGGGTGTAGAGAAAAGCTTGGTCCCGTGGCCCGTTCAGTGGAGAATCAGGACCTGCCGCCCCGCCGGGCACAGATAGGCCTTGTGTCGGGTGGTCGTGGTGCGGGATACCGAGTGATAGCTAGATCGCCACGAGGCGGTGGTCGGCGGGCTTTGTTTGCTTGTTTCCTAGGACCCAGTCTTCCAAGCGAGTTGAGGCAACAATCCAGCTCCTCACAAACGGCTTCCTCAGCCCCTGAGGGATGAAACCATTTCAATTTCTGATCTGCTGGGAGACGGAGGTTTCTCACCTAGAATACATTTATTACTGTGCCCTGCGTGTATTTTTAAGTATCTGGCTGTCTGAGCAAATAAATGTATTTTCCAGCCTCTCTCCCTTAAAAAAACAGGGCAGAAACGTTGTTGCCTGGAAAGAACCTAGATAGAAAGGGATGGGGAAAATGCTTTTATTTCTTTATAACGATACAACTTTGTAAGCTTTTTGACCGCTTCTTTTATTCCAAGTAGTAACAAATGCTAGCTGTTTTCCTTATCTGTGAAACACTGTGTACTCTGTATTGTTTTCGCAACTTGGAAGGAATACAGGCAGCTGGAGACGGAGAGGTGACAGAAACACACAGAAACTGGTTTCTCTGCTCTCCATCTTTGCTCAGGGTGAGTTTGGAGGTGAGGCTTTTCAGAACCTTGAGAGGCCCACACAGGAGCCCAAGGTTTTGCAGCAACTTCGCAGGTTATCGCGATATTTGGGAAAGCAGAGAACGCCGGAAAAATTGTGCATGGTGACATTGACGTCAGATATCACTTTATAGATTTATTCTGGGATGTACTCTTAAGAACACAGATTTTTGTTTTGAGATTTGGATGGTGAGGTAGAGAATAGGTTTATACAGATGCTGCAGCCATTGTGTCACCTTTCTTCTCAGTGGATTCCCTGGGAAGGTTTTTGGCCTCTTGTTAGGGAGTGAAGTTCAGACTGCTGTTCCCCACGCTTGTTACACACATCCACCTGAATGGTGCATGCTAAGACGCTGCTATAGATAGAGTTGAATAACATTGGCCAATTCATCTACCCCGGATTCTGGGATCACTTCATGAGAGAGAGAAGAAAAGAGGATGAGGAAGAAAAGAGGATGAGAAAGAAAAGGCACTCTTGTTAAGTGTTGTATTGTGTGTTTAACCCTGGGCCCAGAGGCGTTTTCACTACACATTGTCTCATTTCACCCCCTCACAGTTTATCCCCTTTTTCCAATTCTGAAACTAAGTCTCAGAGACAGTGTACCTAAATTCCAAAAGGAGGAGGGGATCCTGGATGCAAGAAATAGGTAGGACCTTGTCTTTGGATGGAGAAGGCAATGGCACCCCACTCCAGTACTCTTGCCTGGAAAATCCATGGACGGAGGAGCCTGGTAGGCTGAAGTCCATGGGGTTGCGAAGAGTCGGACAGGACTGAGCGACTTCCCTTTCACTTTTCACTTTCATGCATTGGAGAAGGAAATGGCAACCCACTCCAGTGTTCTTGCCTGGAGAATCCCAGGGACGGAGGAGCCTGGTGGGCTGCCGTCTATGGGGTCGCACAGAGTCAGACACGACTGAAGCAACTTAGCAGCAGCAGCAGTTGTCTTTGGAGAGTTTTAAGCCCCATAAAATCAACCAAAAATAGGTCTGCTTTTTATTATCACTGTGCACCTGCAATTCTAAACAATGCGTGTCTTAACCACCTTTATCTGATGGAAGGAATCGAAAGACCCCAGTCATAAGAAATCCTTCTAGGACAAGCCTTGCCCACCAGTTTGAGCTTTCTCAAAGCACTCTCAGACTTGTCCCCACTCGTTTTGGCTTTTCCTGCAAAGTGGCTTTTCCACTTTGTGGGTCTGTCATCCCTCAGCAAAGATTATAAACTTCCATTTATCCCTTTGGCATCTACAACAGATGTTCACTCAGCAGATACTTGAGAAATTCCTGAGTTCATTAACCAGTTTACATTCCTTTGTCCAAGCAGTATAAGTGAGACTCTCTCATCAAAGCGAGTCAGTGTCCTAGAAGTGATGCCCATTGATTCTCTGAAGGTCTGGAGAGTAAAAGGTGCCAGAAGCGCTGATGGTGACTGTGGCAGAGGGGGTCGGATGGGAGAGTCCATGCACTGCCTTCCTACCCACAAAGTCAAGCTCAGTTTCTCAGTATAAACGAAGGTGCCTCTTCCCTTGCAGGATGGGTCCCAGCCTCTGCCCAGCCTCCCTTGTTACTGAGCCTCCCCTGTTATGTAATCTATCACATTACCTGTACTTCACCCATCCCCTACCCTGTAGTTCCACCTCCCAGGAGCTATGCTTTCTCTGGCTTCTGTCCCCAGGCTATTCCTCTGGCCAGAATGCCCTTCCCACACCCTACTTGTTCACATTAATTAAAAACAGGTACTTTATGTCAAGAACCTACTACAGCTAACACTCTGCCTAGATACATTACAGACACAATTTTACTTACTCCTGTATCCACCATTTGAGTAGATGGCATCCCCATTCTACAGGTAAAAACTGAGGCCCCCAAATGGTTAAGTCACAAGTACAGTTACAAGTGAAACTGTAACTGAGATTTGACCGGAGGCCTTTTCCACTAAGTGCAGTTTTCTCTACTGTCCACTATGAAGAGGAAGCCATCCAGACCCCCCAGCCCCTCTGACAGCAGAGCAATAATCCTTCTGTGTTTCCTAGGATCCCAGAAGGCAGAGTCTGGGCCCCGTTGGCTGGGGAGCCCAGGTCCAGCACACAGAGGTGTTTAGTAAACGTAGATGCATCGACTGTGGTGCCCTGCTTTTCCTCTCTGATGCAGGTGATAAGGCAGTCTGTGACTAGACCTTGAATGTGCGGGTTAATTTGCCGTTACTGAGAGGCTGTGATCTTCCGCCCAACAAACGACACAAAACGAGACAGTGAAGCTGCTTGAAGCCAAGCAGAAACCTCTGAAAGTCAAATTTCTTATGAATCAGCAGGTCGTTTTCTACCCCAGCATCTAAATCACGTATAACTTCCCCCTTCCCATCCTTCTTTTTTCCATTCATTCGCTCCTTGGTGACCGGGGCACTGTGTTCACAGGACACGTCCTGCGGCTGGCCCACGCTTCCTGCGTGTGAGGACAGGTGCCGAGGCGCTCTGGCCCCTCCTCAGGAATCCTCTCACGTCATCTCTGCTGGTTGCCCTTCCAGCCCTGCCTCCTCCTTTTCAGTTCAGCATGTCTGTGCCCTCCCTTCTTTCTAGCTCAGCATTTCTCTACCTTTTATGTCTAAACAGACGAGTGTGCTGTCAGCCCTGACTTGCAGCTCCCCATCAGCTGAGTTTCCTCCTCTGCCAGCCTGCTTGCGGCCGTCGCTTCCCTGTGCCCTCGCTGCCCCTCTCTCCTCTCTCGGGCAGCTCACTCCTGTCCTGTCCCCGCTCAAACGGACTCAGCTGAGCCTGAGTTGGAGTTCCGCTGAGACCCTGGAGTCCCTAGGACCCTGCATTTCTCTCGTCTCACTCTCATTCTGGACACACATCCTTCTTTTCCCTTGAAACTCACCCTTCCTCCCTTCTTTCCCTCTCTTCCTCCTTCGTCCTCTCCCTCCTTCCTTCCTTCTTGTCTTCCTCTGCTTCTAAAATTGAGGTCAGTATTGTTCAACACAGGGAACGTAGCCAATATTTTGTAATAATTTTAAATGGAAAGTAACCTTTCAAAACTGTATAAAAAGATTACACTGAGTGAAAAGAATTTTTAAATAATTGCATTAAATAATATAAGATTGTGCGATTGAGCATACGACGCAGAAGTGCAGTCTTTGACACACAGTGCGGAGGAGGGGCACGGAATGAAGATATATTAGAGTTAGGGACTGATGCTGCATGACAGTTGGAACCCACCGGAAGAAATAAAGAGGACCAAACTGGGAAATAACATTAATATCAAAATTAACTCTGCTGCTGCTGCTAAGTCACTTCAGTCGTGTCCAACTTTGTGCGACCCCATAGATGGCAGCCCGCCAGGCTCCCCCATCCCTGGGATTCTCCAGGAAAGAACACTGGAGTGGGTTGCCATTTCCTTCTCCAATGCATGAAAGTGAAAAGTGAAAGGGAAGTTGCTCAGTCGTGTCCGACTCTTCGCAACCCATGGACTGCAGCCCACCAGGCTCCTCCATCCATGGGGTTTTCCAGGCAAGAGTACTGGAGTGGGGTGCCATTGCCTTCTCCGAAATTAACTCTATAGATATAAAAATAATTAAACAAAATTGAGGTAGAATCTACATAGAATAAAATTAACCATTTTTAAGTTTACAGTTAGTAGCTTTTAGCACATTTACAGTGTGGTACACCTACCGCCTCTATCTAGTTCCAAAACATTTTCATCACCTCAAAAAGAAACCTGGTCACCATCACGCGCTCAGCCCCATCCCCTACCACCAGCTCTTGGCAGCACTGATTTGCTCTGGGTTCACCACTTCTGCGTATTTCCACACATGAATGGAGTCATATCATGTGCAGCCTTTTGTATCTGGGGAATTGCATCCCCTTTACTGTGGGATACTCACAGAACCCCAGAAGGATCATCAGGAGCCCCAGCCTGGGTTTACTTTTGACTAGGATGACAGTGTCCAGGACTCCAGTTTCGACACTGAGAGTTTTCTGTTTGTTTCCCTACTTTGTGGTTTCTTTCATTCTGCTGTTCACCTCCTCATGCTTATGCCCCAGACTGTCAGAATACACAGTTCTCGGTCTAGACCGAGCTTCCCCCAGACAACCTCCCCCACACTGACCTTGGGATGTGTGTGTGCCTAGTCGCTCAGTCCTGTCCGACTCTTTGTGATCCCACAGACTGTGGCCTGCCCGCTCCACCGTCCATGGGGATTCTCCAGGCAAGAAAACTGGAGTGGGTTGCCATTTCCTTCTCCAGGGGAACTTCCCAATCCAGGGATCGAACCCAGGTCTTTCTCGTTGCAGGCAGATTCTTTACTAACTGATCCACCAGGGAAGCCCTTACCTTGGGATGGTCCTTGGAAAAACCCATGAAGTGATGCCACCTCTTTCTCCATCCCAAGGCATCCAGTGATGTTTGGCCACTTACCAGGCCATTACAGACCTTTATTTGCTTTCAGAAGAGCCTGCTTTTGGAAATAACAGGAGTAATCTGAAATTTGCACTTCAAATGTATTGAACTTCAGGAAAGGACCTAATCTAGTCTCATCTAGTTACACTTCAAGTCTGTGGTGGATTAAAACTCAGGCATTGTGTACTATAGAGGAGCGTTTTCCAGTGTTTTCTTTTTTGCTGATCAGCAGTAAGGACTCTAAGGAATATGCTTTACATGATGACACAGTTGCTGCCTGTATGTTCAATAAATGCCCAGGACAGTCACGGTATACAGTAACAAAAGTTATCCCAACCAGTACTCAGCTTTACCATGTGCTATGCGTTCTGACATTTTCTATATGAGTCTGTCTTTTTAAAAGCTTGTTACAGTCCCATGCATTGATTTCATAAGCAGCGTCAAGTCTCTAGCATCATCTGAACACTGGCGCAGCAGGCTCAGCGTGCTGTCCTGCGGCCATCAGCAGAACTGAAGCTTATGTGGCCTTACAAGAAGAGTTCTGCTTTCCAGGAAGTGCTGTTTATGACCGTTTCTATCATCTCTAGAACGTAGCTTCTTTCAGTTGGGGTTTACAAGCTGCAGTAGGACTTGGGTGGGGTTGGGGTGGGGGTGTGGAAACGTTTGGTTCTGGGGAAATCGGTGATTATAAACATCCTTTACTGTAAATTAGTTTTCCTGTCAGCTCGGCGTCCTATAGAGAGCGGTATCCCCACGCCTGTCCCTCTGGGTGGAGAACGGGCCTGGAGGAATGGGGAGAGCCAGGATCAGAGTCCTTCCCAGAGGCCCTGCTAGTCTTCTGACCCCACGAGTTGAGTCGGGCCCTGGCCTTCAGGAGGGGCCCCCACACACGTTTCAGCGCCTGCGGTGGTGTCGGGCACTCTGGTGTTTACATTTTCTGGTTAGCCTTGCTTCCTGTATGCCCCTGGCTTCCCCCCACGTTTGCTTTGCGATGCTCCCTGCCTGCTCCAGAGTGTGGGAGGGCCAGGGGCCGCCGCGGGCAGGGGCCGCCCCGTCCTCACTCTGCAGTCAGGGTTTATCTTACTCTGTAATGCTGGCTTGTCCTCAGCAGAGATTCTTGTTCATTTGCTTGCTCACTGACTTGCTTCTGCCTCATCTGAAGCAATATTCTAAACATCTCTTTCTCTGTTTTGTCCTTGACCATCTCTTGCTACATTTGTCCTGTCTGTGAGGGCCGGGTTGTTGGCACACAGTTGGCGTGTCGCCAAGGTCAGCAGGACTTGTGATTCCCAAGCAACAGCTGTGCCCATCATCGGCCGAACTCACACCCTCACACGGCTGTGTCCCAGTTGCTGTGTATAGTTCCGAAGGGTGGGCACATTGTGTGCTGAAATGCTAGAGAAGAAAAGCGTCCTTTCAGGAGTAGGTCCTGAATTCACAGCTTTTTTGAAGAGAGGGTAAGTGGTGTTCAAAGAGCATGAGCTTCTGAACCTGGCAGATGTGGCTCAGGCCCCGGCTGCCCCGCTTTCTACCTGTGGGGCGTTGGATCAGTCACTTAGCTTCTCTGCGCACCCATGTTGTCTGTAAAATAGGTGCTGTCACGCTTATCTCATAAAAATACTGGGGTTACATGAGGTAGGTAAGCGAAATACTGAGCACAGAGTAACTGCTCAACAAATGTGTTCTTCATACCCGCACTCTCCATATTCCAGAAACACCTTGGAAGGACTGATATCACATGAATTCTCTCAGTGGAAAGCTGTGTTCACACAAACATTCAAGCACCTTTTCCCCTTCAAAACTAACACGAAAGAGAAACGCAAAAGAAAACTTGTCTTTAGTTTTTGGTGGCTAGTAAATGTGCATAAAATGTTTTTCTTCTTTTATTTTTCACTTTTCATTATGCAAATTTTCAAAGCTACCCAAAGGGGGCAGTATAATTACCTTCTGTATGCTTTATCCGTATCCTCACTTTCCTCCTCTCCAAATGGACAAGTTTAAAGCAAATCCCAGACACACAGTATCTTTTCGTGTGTAAATATATATCCTTAGAGATAAGAACTCTTTTCTTCATGTAACCACAGTGACCTTCTGACACCTAAAATGACTGAACAACAGTTTCTTAATATTGTAACTATTCGAATGCTCAGTGTTCACATTTCACTGACTGTCTCATAAATACTTTTCCGGTTGGTTTATTTGAATTGGGATCAGATGAGGTCCGCTGCTGCATTAGGTTGATGTATCCTTAAGTCTCTTTTAATCTGTGATGGTTTTCCCTCTCCTCTTTTTTCAAGGCTCTGTGTCAGAGAAACTGGGTCATCCCTCTTCTGGACTTTCCTATTACATACTGGGTCTATGCAGCGGGGCTGTTCAGCGTGCCTTTCTCTCCTATGCGTTTGCTATAACGTGGTCCATTTGGAGGCTTAACCTGATTTATTTGGTTTTTCTCCAAGACTGCCTGACCTAGTGGTGGTGTGCACACACCTGTTACATCACCTGTTGTTTGTTTGTTTTTAATTTGTTTGGCTACACCAGTCTTAGTTGTAGCATATGGGATCTAGTGCCTTGTCCAGAGATTGAACCCAGGTCCCCTGCACTGAGAGCGCAGATCCTAGCCCCTGGACCACCGGAAAAGTCTTGTCTCTCTTTTTGAGACCTTAAGGTTACGCAGTGGACTCGGGTGTGGTCAGGTGACCCAGTTATCAGAGAGTTCCTATCACCTACCCTATCCTTACACCTCACTTTTTTTTTTAAGAGACTAATAATCTTTGGACTAAATCTTGTTTCATTAAGCACTTCAAGATGCATTTCTAAATCTGTCATTGTTTCTATGTTTATAAGCTGGGATTATTTTATAAAGTAGAAGTTTCCTTCATTGACTATTTGGCTTCCCCAAAATATTTTCAATATAGAAAAGGCAAGATAAATGCTGAATCTGGCCTTTATTTACCAATTTTCATACTGGGTCCCCTCATTTCATTCAAAAGTGACCCAAAAATGTTTTATTTTCCTTGAAGTATAATTATGAACTCATCCGTTCAGTCACTCAGTCATGTCTGACCCTTTGCAACCCCGTGGTCTGCAGCACGCCAGGCCTCCCCGTCCATCACCAACTCCCAGAGCTTACTCAAACCCATGTCCATTGAGTTGGTGATGCCATCCAACCATCTCATCTTCTGTCGTCCCCTTCTCCTCCTGCCCTCAATCTTTCCCAGCATCAGCGTCCTTTCCAATGAGTCAGCTCTTTGCATCAGGTGGCCAAAGTATTGGAGTTTCAGCTTCAGCATCCGTCCTTCCAATGAATACTCAGGACTGATTTCCTTTAGTATCCTCTGGTTGGATCTCCTTCCTCTCTCTCAAGAGTCTTCTCCAACACCACAGTTCAAAAGCATCAGTTCTTTGGCGTTCAGCTTTCTTTATAGTCCAACTCTTACATCCATACATGACTACTAGAAAAACCGTAACTTTGACTAGACAGACCTTTGTTGGCAAAGTAATGTCTCTGCTTTTTAATACGCTGTCTAGTTTGGTCATAACTTTTTTCCAAGGAGCAAGCATCTTTTAATTTCATAGCTGCAGTCACCATCTGCAGTGATTTTGGAGCCCCCCAAAATAAAGTCTGACACTGTTTCTACTGTTTCCCCATCTATTTCCCATGACGTGATGGCACCAGACGCCATGATCTTAGTTTTCTGAATGCTGAGCTTTAAGCCAACTTTTTCACTCTCCTCTTTCACTTTCAAGAGGCTCTTTAGTTCCTCTTCACTTTCTGCCATAGGGTGGTGTCATCTGCATATCTGAGGTTATTGATATTTCTCCCGAAAATCTTGATTCCAGCTGGTGCTTCTTCCAGCCCAGCGTTTCTCATGATGTACTCTGCATATAGTTAAATAAGCAGGGTGACAGTAGACAGCCTTGACATCCTCCTTTCCCTATTTGGAACCAGGCTCTTGTTCCATGACCAGTTCTAACTGTTGCTTCCTCACCTGCATACAGATATCTCAGGAGGCAGGTCAGGTGGTCTGCTATTCCCATCTCTTTCAGAATTTTCCAGTTTATTGTGATCCACACCGTCAAAGGCTTTGGCATAGTCAATAAAACAGAAGTAGACATTTTTCTGGAACTCTTGCTTTTTCGATGATCCAACAGATGTTGGCAATTTGATCTCTGGTTCCTCTGCCTTTTCTAATAGATCTTAACAAATATGGCATTTCTTCCACATTTCCGTGCATTTCTGTCATTATTCTCTTAATGATCTTTGGCCACTGGGAAGGGCCCTTGGACTGACTTCAGAGTCTTTCTGACCTGACCCTAATGTTCTTTGAAGATATTCAGGGCTCGTCTTGGGCACTTCCTCCCCCACATCTGGCACCAGCAGTTTCTTTAAGGAGCAGTTCTTTTCCTAATGCATGATTCCATCTGAGACCGTGGAGTATCCCACTCATGTTGTTTTCTGCTTGGAGTTAGTATGTTTCCATCATTCTTCCATCACCCCCTTTTTGATTGCTCTTTAGCCTGTAGTGTTGAGTCACTGGTGGAGAAGTGCAGGGTACAGCTATCCTTCTCTATGAATGTAGGCAAGGTCCTGGGATTTCTGATTTCTTAACCCACCAAGGGTGAGCCCTCTAGGCCAGAGCTCTGAGTCAGAACTAAAGCTGGCATATTCTGGGAGGCTGACATGGTATAAATCCAAGGATCATGAGGGACCTTGAGAGAACATCTGGGCACCACTCTGCTTCTAGGCCAGATCTCGTCAAAGTCAGAAAAAGTGCCGTGCCTGACTTATAATTTCTGAAAGTCTCCAGAGTTAGAGAGTCCACATTCAAACTCATTAGCAATATTCTATGTTCAACAATCAAAATTACTCTAGAGCCATTTCAAGAAACCTGAATTAAGTGAAACTTTTGCAACAAATATAAGGATCAATTTTAGGACTTGTCCTAGGTTTTTTTTTAAGCCATCAGTTCAGTTCAGTTCAGTCGCTCAGTCATGTCCGACTCCTTGCGACCCCATGAATCGCAGCACGCCAGGCCTCCCTGTCCATCACCATCTCCCGGAGTTCATTCAAACTCACGTCCATTGAGTCGGTGATGCTATCCAGCCATCTTATCCTCTGTCGTACCCTTTTCCTCCTGCCCCCAATCCCTTTAAGCCATAACTTACCAATAAAAACACAGATGGTTACAGGCATTTTCGATCTGCTGACAGGCACTTTCTCCTTGACCTGGGACTAAAGTAAAAGCAAGATTCCCAAACTCAAATTTCAGCCCGAGGGGCACAAGCTAGTTGGATTTATCTAGTCACCTGGAATTGGTTTTATTCTCTCTTTGATGCTGGTATACAGTTAAATAAAATTTGCTGACGTCCTGTAATCCCAAAAAGGCCAAAATATCAAAATCTGTGGTGGCAAGAAAAGGTGACACCTTAGGCAATGATATCTAATCACAGGATTATGCATTCTTCCTGGGCTCCAGCCTATAAAAATGTCATGTTCAAGTGGGCATAAAGTTTCTGTCGTAAACACCATACTGCCCAAGAAGGCCGAGTCAGAGGAGAAATTTTTGAAAACAAATACTGATTCCTAAAGTGTTGGGTTGGCCATAAAGTTCATTCAGGCTTTTCCGTACACTATGACAGAAAAAGCCGAACGAAATTTATGGCCAACCAAGACTAGCTACGGAGCAAAGCCTAATGACAGTTTTATATGTTCAGGCCATGTGACCGCGTCTAAGAGTTGAGTTGTGAGTGGTCGTGGTTTTCCAGGGTGTCCCTCCTCTGGGTCACGTCCTGATGCTCATGTAGCTTGCACACAGGCGTGTGTGTGCTTTTCTCCCCTCTGTACATGACATGACAGGTCCTCAATCTGGCCAAGCCCCCAGAGGACTTTCTGCAGCAGAAAGTCATGTTACTTTAAGGTTCCTGTGGGTCAGCATTTTTAAGGACATGTATCTTTGTGGTCCTGAAGTGCCAGGACTCATTCGTTTCTGTTCTTCCACCTCCCACACATTCATGACTTCGAGGGTAGCCTCACTTCCCTCCCACGGGGGCCGCTGAACCAGGGTCCGGTTCCCACACGAGCGGATCAAGACACACAGAGCGAATTAGCTGCATCACAAGAGGAGGGAAGTGATCCTTGAGGGAAAGGTTGTGAATCTGAAATTTGATTTACGGCTCTGAATGCTGGGGCTCTGTACCTTACAGCCTCTTCATGTCCCTCGTCACACTGAAAAACTAAACACGGTTATATGTTGAGGGAGGGAAGAGGAAGACAGATTCCATCTTAATTTCTTTGCTTCTTTTTTTGTTTTTTGCTCAGTGATGGGGAAGGATAATACTTTCTCACACTGGTTAATTTTTGAAGATTACAAAGTGGACATATATCCTTATTTCATGTGTGATGCTCCAAGCTGCCAGATTTGTGGGCCAGGCAGGTACTGGATCTTCCCATTTTAGTGATCCTGAGACTGAGTTCAGAGGAGGTAAGTGACTCCTGGTAGAGCCACTTGTTTGCTGTTGTTCGGTCACCCAGTCGTGTCTGACTCTTTTGCAACCCCATGGACTGTAGCCCTCCAGGCTCCTCTGTCCATGGGATTTCCCAGGCAAGAATGCTGGAGTGGGTTGCTGTTTCCTACTCCAGGGGATCCTTCTGACCCTGGTATGGAACCTGCGTCTTCTGTATTGCAGGTGAATTCTTTACTGCCGAGTCATCGGGTAGAGCCAGCATTAGAATGCAAATCTATAACTAAAAGCCGATTTAAGGACCACACCTCCTACCTGTGGGGCAGGGTACTAGAGAGACTTGGAGGTTAAATAGGAACTATTTCCCACCCTTAGGGAACAGCTGCGATCTATGTACACTCAGGCTCATCACTGCAGATTTCTGTTCTTCCTGTGGCACAGATCAACTCATTCGTGCTCTTGCTGAGGTCATCTGACCTTGAGCTTTCGGTACCAGGCCCTGTTCTACTGTGTATCAGTTGGTGCCATTCTAGGTTTGCTCTTCATTTTGGAAATAGATGCCAATTTACTGTGTTTTATTTTGTAGTTCTAGAAGTTCCGTTGGTTGGTTTCATTGCTGTTTTCTATTTCTTCATTCATTTCAATGAAATCTTTCTCTTCCCTCATTAAGCATAGTTGCAGCACACCCTTTAAAATCCTTACCTGCTAGTTCTAACATCTGAGTCATCTTGGGATTGGTTTCCATTGATTGTCCTTTTCTCTTGAGACTGGGTCACACTTTCCTGATTCTCTTTATAGCGAATGATTTTTAACTGTATGCTGAACATTATCCTACTGTAAACACTCAAGATTTTGTCTTATTTCTCTAAAGAGTGTTGCTGGTTTTGCTTTAACAGGCAGTTAATTTGGTTGAACTCAAACTGCAAACGTTTCCTCTTGAGCAGAAAAGCTCAAACAGCTCTTCTATTCTTTTAAGTATAGCAAAGCAGCTTCACATCTCCCCTGAGTGTGCTCCAAACCTGGGGCAGAATTTACACTGGACTCTGCGGCTCTCCATGCCTCTCCGCTTGCTCTTTTCTGCATTCTTCCCTCAGTTTCCAGTGACTGTTGTTGCCCTGAACACTGTCTTCTAGTTCTTTGGGCCACAGAGACTATGAGGTTTCTATTTGAGTTTCAGCTATCTTTCGTGGCACTGACTTTGGCCTCCTCTCAAGCTAAAAGCCACTGAAAGCCAGAAACCCATCGGTTGCCATCTTTTCTTTCAAGACCCATCCCTCCCCTCCCCAACATGACTGTGAACCTGCATAACTTCAGGTCGTTGATTCCGGGGAGGAAAGGAATCCAGAGTCTGTGTAATTTTTGTCTAGGGGATAGTTGGGTCTGGTAAGGACCTTCTAGAAGCAGCACTCTCTCTTACTGCATCATGCTTTTCTGTGTAAGTTTTTGTTTGCAGGAAGGTTCCACTACTGAAAAATAAAACTGAAAGCTGGAAAATTCACTGTACTTATCTCATTTCCAGCCACTTCTCATTGCCCGGACCTCACTTCTGAGTGACATGTGTGTCCAGCCTTTGTGGTAATCGCCCCCAGGGATAGAAGCCTCATCCTTTTCCCCCTGGGGCTTCTGTCCCCACTCTTCAGCTCCCCAAAGCCCAACAGAGGCTCTCTGTCCAAGTCTCCTCAGTGATAGAATGACAGTGCAACTCCTGGGACGCAAAAGCTGGTGGAGCTCCAGCAACTAAACGCTGCATTTCTGGGATGAACATTTCCACTGGATGTTTTTGGTGGAGGAGGGTGGTAAAGGAAGGGTGTTTGCAGCAGAGCCTTTATGGTGATTTCTAGTTGACACTCAAAAGAGCCTGGCTGGCCTGGCATCTGCTTGGATGCATGTGACATTTTGGAACTGAGTTGAGGGAGGCACTGACCTAGAACTGGCGCTGCTCCACTGACCTACTGAGGAGGGAGACCGGGAAGATGACTTAAGTGGTAGGTGCCTTGCGGTTTTATTAGACAGTAACCTAAGGGACTGCGGTTTGGACCCAAAGATGATGACAGATTTGGGACATTCTACTGTGTAAACAAGCCAAAACTAGTAAAGGAGAGCTTCTATCACCTGGATAACTGTCATGGAAACTGGGTCCCCTCAGTGTTGCTCAAGGAGAAGGCAATGGCACCCCACTCCAATCCTCTTGCCTGGAAAATGCCATGGATGGAGGAGCCTGGTGGGCTGCAGTCCATGGGGTCGCTAAGAGTTGGACATGACTGAGTGACTTCACTTTCACTTTTCTCTTTCATGCATTGGAGAAGGAAATGGCAACCCGCTCCAGTGTTCTTGCCTGGAGAATCCCAGGGACGGGAGATCCTGGTAGGCTGCCGTCTATGGGGTAGCCCAGAGTCGGATACGACTGAAGCGGCTTAGCAGCAGCAGCAGTCTTGCTCAAAGTCACCTCTAGCTCCATAAGCTTTAAGATGTTCCCTCAACTTTCTGTGTTGATTTTTCCATGAGGGAGAATGGATCTCAAGGGATGGCCACAAACCAAATGAAGGAAAAAAAAATGTATACCTGCGGGCCTATGGAGGAAAGAGAAGTCACACAGCCTGGGGTGATCTGTTTATAGAGACAGCGGCCAGCATAGAAAAGAAGTCAAGGCTTTTTTCTTTCACATCAGCCTGTACTCAGCCTGTCCTAATATCTGCAGGAGAGATCTCTTAAAGTCTGTGGTTCACCTCATCTCTCCGAGGAGCAGAGCTTGAAAAGTGTTTGCTTATGCCAGAAACAAAATGTGGTACACTACCTTGAGTTAGCTAATTCCCTGATGAAGTCTGGCCTTCCCTGGTGGCTCGGTGGTAATGAACCCACCTGCCAGTGCAGAAGACTCAGGTTTGATCCCTGGGTCGGGAAGATCCCCTAGAAAAGGAAATGGTAACCCACTCCATTATACTCGCCTGGGAAATCCCCGTGGACAGAGGAGCCTGGCAGGCTACAGCCCGTGGGGTCGCACGGAGTCAGATGGGAGGGAGCGCACACACAGAGAGACACACACAGATAAAGTATGTTGTCCACTTGAGTGTTACCTGCTCTTTAGCACCGACTGTCCCAGGAGGAAACAAAAAGCCAAAGTCAGGTGTACTCTCTCCTTGTCTCTTTTGCCTTTTTAATTATTTAAATCTTTTTTTTTTTTACTTTTCAGGGACAGAAGCAACAAACGGTACTTTGGGTCCCCGGTCTTTCTTTCTCAGGAATTCCAATGACGGATATGAACAAATCCCACTGCCAGAGGACGAGGACCTGAGTGAAGGTGAATTCACAGAAGACAGGATAAGCCCAGGAAACAGAAGCAGCCCTCCCCAAAAGTCACCCCCTGTGTTTGTCTCCAAAGCTGCCTCGGGATACCTGACCAGCGCCTGGCTCACTGTCTTTATCCCCTCGGTCTACACGGGCGTGTTCCTGGTCAGCCTCCCGCTGAACACCATGGCCGTCGTGGTGTTCGTCTTGAAGATGAAGGTCAAGAAGCCGGCCGTGGTGTACATGCTGCACCTGGCCGTGGCAGACGTGCTCTTCGTGTGTGTGCTTCCCTTCAAGATCAGCTACTACTTCTCCGGAAGCGACTGGAGGTTCGGGCCTGCCCTGTGCCGCTTCGTCACGGCGGCCTTCTACGGGAACATGTACGCCTCCATCATGCTCATGACGGCCATCAGCGTGGACCGCTTCCTGGCCGTGGTGTACCCCATCCAGTCGCTCTCCTGGCGGACCGTGGGGCGCGCCGCCTTCATCTGCCTGGCCATCTGGGCCGTGGCCATCGCGGGGGTGGCGCCCCTGCTCCTGCAGGAGCAGGCCACCTTCGTGCCGGAGCTCAACATCACCGCCTGCCACGACGTGCTCAGCCAGGAGCTGCTGGAAGCCTACTACTCGTACTATTTCTCCGCCTTCTCCGCCGTCTTCTTCTTCGTGCCGCTGATCCTCTCCACCGTCTGTTACGTGTCCATCATCCGATGCCTCAGCTCTTCCGCGGTTGCCAACCAGAACAAGAAGTCGCGGGCTTTGCTCCTGTCCGCAGCTGTCTTCTGCACCTTCATCCTTTGCTTTGGACCCACAAACGTCCTTCTGCTTCTCCACTACGCGTTCCTTTCCCGTGACTCCATGACAGAGGCCGCCTACTTTGCCTACCTCCTGTGTGTCTGTGTCAGCAGCATAAGCTGTTGCATCGACCCCTTGATATACTACTATGCTTCCTCGGAGTGCCAGAGGCACCTCTCCGCTGTCTTACACTGCAAAGAAAGTTCGGATCCCAGCAGCTGTAACAGCAGCGGTCAGCTGATGCCAAGTAAAATGGACACCTGCTCTAGCAACCTGAGCAGCAGCCTATACAAAAAGCTCTTAACTTAGGAAAAGGGACTGACTGAGTTAAAAAGAAAATGTTAAAAAAGCAAATCACCTGAGGATTCAACTTCATCCCTGACCAAAAAAAAAAAAAAATAGTGTTTCCTTCACCATCCAAAACAACAAACTTGTGATTTATGTGCCTCCCTAGGAGAGCTTGTATATTTGGTGGTTTCAGACAAAAGTAACAGGAATAGAAAACAGTATTCCAAGAGAGCATTGCCAGTGTTACCACAAGAACTAAGCGTCTCTGCTTTCATATATTTACATGACTTATTATATGTGTGTATGTGTGAATTGATACACATGTACTTACATCATTTGCAGTACAGTATAGAGTAGGCACTTTGAAACCCTCTCTTTTTTCACCAGACTACGGAAATAAACTCTGATCTTCTGATTTAACATGCAAAGTTTAGGTTGGAGTTCAACTCGGAACATCTAAAGAAGCCAGTCAGTAGTGAGGGATTCTACAGTTTGGACTTGCACAGCTTTTGCAAATAAATGTATTTTTAAATTGTTCAACAGCAATGTTTAAATTGTTGAGGGATGAGACTTAGTACTAGCTGTGTGTAGAGAAAGTTCTTTTGTTTTTCTTGTTAAATATATCGAAGTTTGAATTCTCAAAATTATTAAAGCTGGTGAAAACAGATGATGTGGGTAGCATTTTTGCTGTTTTCCACGCCACGTGTGTGAACTGAGAATGAGCAGAAGTCCCACCAGTGACCTGAGGTTGGCTTTCAAAGCGTCTTGCCCCCCTCCCCCAGATGAAGGACTCCGGGCAGTAGAAACAAGACAGGGCCACGTGTTTGCTATCCTCTGCTGGGATTCCCTCAAGGGTCGGCCGTGAGCTTATGTTTATTAGAAGTTGGTGGAGTAGGATGTGCCATCCCAAGAGATACTGTAAAAGACTTCCCTGCCTATTTTAAGAATGGAGAAGGAAGGCGCCTCTGCCTGCCGCAGTTAGGCTGCAAGGGTCACAGTCGGAGCTACAGGGTAAGCACGGACAGTCATCGCGTGCTCTAGGCACGCATGGGCGCTGGGCAGACAGAGTGGAGTCAGACTGAAACCTGCTCTGGAGAATAACAAAGTGGACCAACAAGTGTTAAAGAAGTGCCTCAGTATGTAAAGAAGTGCATTTAGCCAGATGTCACCAGGCAGTGCCGCATCATCGAGCCTGCCAGGTGAAGAACTTTGAACATTTGGTTGCTGCTTCCTGTGGTTATAACTTGAGACGAAAACATAATACATTATAGGAAGCATGTTTTTAAAAATAAGTCCTTCAGTCACAGAATATGAAATGTTCTATTATGGAACATTAAATGTTCAAGGAAGATAATTATAAATTCTGTATATAATATAATCATCAGTATGTATCAACATAAGCAAAGTTGTACATAAACGATTGAAAAAAATAAACTAAAACATCAACTAAGGATAAAAAGTAAGTCCTTCAGTCTGACTTAATTGGACACTATTTACCAATGTTTTGTTCAGTACATACTCAAATCAGGTTTTTTAAAAAGCATTAATTATGTCAGATTAGAAATGGCAGGAGAAATAGAATTGACTTTGAAATCTAGGAAAATATTCTCCATTTTTTCCATTCACTTTTCTAAAGAGTTAATGAAATGACTTTAAAAGCATTTTTTAACCCTATGATGAGTATCAAGTATAGAATATCCTCATGTATTTAGCAAAATAATTAAAAATAATGTTGATATATGTCTTTTTTCCTTATGAAAAAATGTTGACATTTTAAACAAACAGAAAGCTGTAAGACAAGTGCTTACCTATTCAAAAGAGCAAACTGTTTCCAGATGCTATTGAATAATTTACATAAAAGCATGTATTGTAAGTAAAAGTTAACATTGTTTTTATTTAGTTACTATATTCATTTTATCTAATTTAGTGAAGATATACTGTCACTGTTTATTCATTGTTTATATTGAAATACATCTGACTTCATAAGACCCATTACTGTATTATCAGTATGTGCTTATAAAATATTACATCACTGTTTTTATGTTCTTTTTTTAAAATCTGTATAACCTCTATTAATAAACCTGAAGGTTTGCTTGACATCTGTTTGGAATAAAATATTATTGTGTCTTTAGAGCCTGGCAGGAAGGCCAGTCTAAGGATGTAGCTGTTTGTTGTTTAGTCAAGAAGTCACCTTAGACTCTCTAGGACCCCATGGACTGTGGCCCACCAGATTCCGCTGTCGATCAGCCCATGTCTCACGCGTTGGCAGGCAGATTCTTTACCACTCAGCCGCCAGGGAAGCCATCAATGAAGACATGATTTGCAGAGGTGTGGGCCAGGGTTAAGGGTGAAGAACCTGCCTGCCAGTACAGGAGACATGAGAGGCATGGGCTCAGTCCCTAGGGTGGGAAAATCCCCTGGAGGAGGGCATGGTAACCCACTCCAGTGTTCTTGCCTGGAGAAGTCCATGGACAGAAGAGCCTGGGGGGCTACAGTCCATAGGGTCACACAGAGTCAGACACCACTGAAACGAGTTAGCACGCACGCCCTGCTAGGTTTCCCTTAACCGAGAGCTGGCGAAGAGCCCCAGGGACTAGCGGTTAAGGAAAGCTGTTACACCCCAGGCCCAAAGCAGGTTGGGGGTGGGGGGTGGATACACAGACATTCTCTCCCCACACCTTGACCTCTGTTGGTGCCTCCCATTGCTCCTGATTTTAACCTGCACCCCAAGGTCAAGGGAACCTGCGTGATATAGCCCATAAAGTTGAGTTTCTTGGGGCACAGAGAATGGAACTGGAAGGGAAAAAGAAAAGTACAATTTCTACCAAAAGCTTTGGTAGTTAATTACAAAACTTCCTGTGTCTTTTTTTTTTTTTTTCCTCAATCCCTTCTTAGGAAAATTTAAGGTTATATCTTTGAGAGTATGTTTGGATTCCTGGGTTATGAGCATCTTGGATCGTCTGCAGTTCTTTCCTAGTGAAGAGAGAAACCAGTGTCAGAGGCTGAAACTTAAGGAAGGGTTGCTCTTGAGGGATAGTCCTTTGACGTCCAACACTCCCTGGGGCAGAGGGAGGAGGAGGAATTAAAAGCAAAATTATAAGTACCTATGAGAGCTGAAAGTCAACCCCAAATTCTGATAATGTATTTCTAAGTGCATAGTCAACAGAAAAGTTATTTCAACTAACAAGAATTATTCGGCACACAGCATTTGTAAGTTAACACATGAACTCAAGTTCCTGAGGCCTGGAGTCTGCGTAGTATTTCAGGAATGGATCTATTGAATGAAGTCAGCTCAGGTCACGGTCACCAGAAAATAGGATCCGTCCTCAAACCAGAGAATGACCTTTAAGCTCTTCCATTGTCATTTTTTAAAAATATGCTTGAAACCAAAAACATTTGAATTTTCTTAACCCAAAAAAGTATGTTTTTTTCCACCAAGTCAAAAATAGGATTTTAAAGGAAGTGGAATACTTGACTGTTAAATATACACAAGGAAAATTTGAGGTTACAGTTCTTAATTTAAGAAATGAAGAGAAATGTCAGTATGTCCTTCAGGAAGTCTTAAGCTATGGGAGCAAAATGGAAAAACTGAAGCAATGTTTTTGAGGAAGTTTTTTCCCTGAGGCCTGGGCCTTTCCACTGGTAGCCTCTCACCTAGGTGCCGTCATGAACTTAACTGGGAAAATAGTCACAAACAGTAATTTCCTGGCAGAACTGTGTGTCAAAACTGCTAGAATAAATGTGCATGGAGAATAATTAACCACAGGATGCACTGAGTGTGGTTTATGAAGGAGTTGCATTCAGGAAGCTGTGACCTGAGCAGAGAGGAGAAATGCTCTGGTTCTGTGATTCTCAGTCCCTGAGGCCCTTTCAGAATATGCACCCAGTCAGAACTGTCTTGATATACTAAGATAACGTTTTGGTCTGATTCTCTCACAAGTATCAGTTCAATTAAGTCGCTTAGTTGTGTCCAACTCTTTGCGACCCCATGAATCGCAGCACACCAGGCCTTCCTGTCCATCACCAACTCCCAGAGTTCACCCAAACTCATGTGCATCGAGTCGGTGATGCCATCCACCCATCTCATCCGCTGTCGTCCCCTTCTCTTCCTGCCCCCAATCCCTCCCAGCATCAGGGTCTTTTCCAATGAGTCAACTCTTCACATGAGGTGGCCAAAGTATTGGAGTTTCAGCCTCAACATCAGTCCATCCAATGAACACCCAGGACTAGTCTCCTTTAGGATGGACTGGTTGGATCTCCTTGCAGTCCAAGGGACTTGCAAGAGTCTTCTCTAGCACCACAGTTCAAAAGCATCAATTCTTTAGTGCTCAGCCTTCTTCACAGTCCAACTCTCACAGCCATACATGACCACTGGAAAAACCATAGCCTTGACTAGACGGACCTTTGTTAGCAAAGTAATATCTCTGCTTTTGAATATGCTATCTAGGTTGGTCACAACTTTCCTTCCAAGGAGTAAGCGTCTTTTAATTTCATGGCTGCAGTCACCATCTGCAGTGATTTTGGAGCCCAGAAATATAAAGTCTGACACTGTTTCCCCATCTATTTCCCATGAAGTGATGGCACAAGATGCCATGATCTTTGTTTTCTGAATATTGAGCTTTAAGCCAACTTTTTCACTCTCCTCTTTCACTTTCATCAAGAGGCTTTTTAGCTTCTCTTCACTTTCTGCCATAAGGGTGGTGTCATCTGCATATCTGAGGTTATTGATATTTCTCCTAGCAATCTTGATTCCAGCTTGTGCTTCTTCCAGCCCAGTGTTTCTCATGATGTACTCTGCATAGAAGTTAAATAAGCAGAGTGACAATAGACAGGCTTGACGTACTCCTTTTCCTATTCGGAACCAGTCTGTTTTTCCATGTCCAGTTCTAACTGTTGCTTCCTGACCTGCATACAGGTTTCTCAACAGGCAGGTCAGGTGGTCTGGTATGCCCATCTCTTTCAGAATTTTCCACAGTTTCTTGTGATCCACACAGTCAAAAGCTTTGGCATAGTCAATAAAGCAGAAATAGATGTTTTCCTGGAATTCTCTTGCTTTTTTGTTGATCCAGCGGATGTTTGCAATTTGATCTCTGGTTCCTCTGCCTTTTCTAAAACCAGCTTAAACATCTGGAAGTTCACGGTTCATCTATTGTTGAAGCCTGGCTTGGAGAATTTTGAGCATTACTTTACTAGCATCTGAGATGAGTACAATTGTGTGGTAGTTTGAAAATTCTCTGGCATTGCCTCTCTTTGGGATTGGAATGAAAACTGACCTTTTCCAGTCCTGTGGCCACTGCTGAGTTTTCCAAATTTGCTGGCATATTGAGTGCAGCACTTTCACAGCATCATCTTTCAGGATTTGAAATAGCTCAACTGGGATTCCATCACCTCCACTAGATTTGATCATAGTGATGCTTCCTAAGGCTCACTTGACTTCACATTCCAGGACGTTTGGCTCTAGGTGAGTGATCACCATCGTGATTACCTGGGTCATGAAGCTCTTTTTTGTACAGTTCTTCTGTGTATTCTTGCCACCTCTTCTTAATATCTTCTGCTTCTGTTAGGTCCATACCATTTCTGTCCTTTATCGAGCCCATCTTTGCATGAAATGTTCCCTTGATATCTAATTTTCTTGAAGAGATCTCTAGTCTTTCTCATTCTGTTTTTTCCCTCTATTTCTTTGCATTGACTGCTGAGGAAGGCTATCTTATCTCTCCTTGCTATTCTTTGGAACTCTGCATTCAGATGCTTATATCTTTCCTATTCTCCTTTGCTTTTTACTTCTTTTCACAGCTATTTGTAAGGCCTCCTCAAACAGCCATTTTGCTTTTCTGCATTTCTTTTCCATGGGGATGGTCTTGATCCCTGTCTCCTGTTCAATGTCACGAACCTCTGTCCACAGTTCATCAAGTACTCTATCAAATCTAGTCCCTTAAATCCATTTTTCACGTCCACTGTATAATCATAAGGGATTTGATTCAGTTCATACCTGAATGGTCTAGTGGTTTTCCCTACTTTCTTCAGTTTCAGTCTGAATTTGGCAATAAGAAGTTCATGATCTGAGTCACAGTCAACTCCTGGTCTTGTTTTTGCTGACTGTATAGAGCTTCTCCATCTTTGGCTGCAAAGAATGTAATCAGTCTGATTTTGGTGTGTGACCATCAAGTGATGTCCATGTGTAGAGTCTTCTCTTGTGTTGTTGGAAGAGGGTGTTTGCTATGACCAGTGAGTTCTCTTGGCAAAACTCTATTAGCCTTTGCCCTGCTTCATTCCGTATTCCAAGGCCAAATTTGCCTGTTACTCCAGGTGTTTCTTGACTTCCTACTTTTACATTCCAGTCCCCTATAATGAAAAGGACATCTTTTTTGTGTGTTAGTTCTAAAAGGTCTTGTAGGTCTTCATAGAACTGTTCAACTTCAGCTTCTTCAGCATTACTGGTTGGGGCATAGGCTTGGATCACCATGATATTGAATGGTTTGCCTTGCAAATGAACAGAAATCATTCTGTTGTTTTTGAGATTGCATCCGAGTACTGCATTTCGGACTCTTTTGTTGACCATGATGTATACTCCATTTCTTCTAAGGGATTCCTGTCCGCAGTAGTAGATATAATGGTCATCTGAGTTAAATTCACTCATTCCAGTCCATTTTAGTTCACTGATTCCTAGAATGTGGACGTTCACTCTTGCCATCTCCTGTTTGACCATTTCCAATTTGCCTTGATTCATGGACCTAACATTCCAAGTTCCTATGCAATATTGCTCTTTACAGCATCGGGTCTTGCTTCTAGTACCAATCACATCCACAACTGGGTATTGGTTTTGCTTTGGCTCCATCCCTTCATTCTTTCTGGAGTTACTTCTCCACTGATCTCCAGTAGCATATTGGGCACCTACCGACCTGGGGAGTTCCTCTTTCAGTATCCTATCATTTTGCCTTTTCATACTGTTCATGGGGTTCTCAAGGCAAGAATACTGAAGTGGTTTGCCATTCCCTTCTCCAGTGGACCACATTCTGTCAAACCTCTCCACCATGACCCATCCATCTTGGGTGGCCCCACATGGCATGGCTGTGTTTCATTGAGTTAGACAAGGCTGTGGTCCGTGTGATCAGATTGGCTAGTTTTCTGTGATTATGGTTTCAGGGTGTCTGCCCTCTGATGCCCTCTCGCAACACCTACTGTCTCACTTGGGTTTCTCTTACCTTGGACCTGGGGTATCTGCTCCAGCAAAGCACAGCCGCTGCTCCTTACCTGGGACAAGCTCACCCCTCCTGACCCTGAATGTGGAGTAGCTCCTCTCAGCCCTCCTGCGCCCATGCAGCCACCACTCCTTGGACGTGGGGTTGCTCCTCTCCAGAGGCCAGGTGACATGTGATTACATGCCAGATTGAATGCAGAAGCAAGATATGAAAATCTGACCCTTCTATCAAGCCAGCTGTTAAAGAGATTTGCCGAAATAAAAACCAAGGTAACTCCTCATTAAATCATTGTTTGGGGGAAATTTTTTATTTGTAAAAAAATATGGTATTTATGTTAACATGTAACGGATTTGTCATTATATTTTAAATTATTTTTTATTGACATATAGTTGATTTACAATGTTAGTTTCTGGTGTACAGCAAAATTATTCAGTTATACATATATACATATTACTATTTTTCAGATTCCTTCCATTGTAGATTGTTACAAGATGCTGAATATAGTTCCCTATGCTATACATTAAGACCTTGTTACTTATTTTATATGTGATAGTTTGTATCTGTTAATCCCAAATTTACCACCCCACAACTTCTTGCCATGTTGGTAACCATAAATTTGTTTTCTATGTAAGCCTGTTTCTGTTCATAAATAAGTTCATTTGTATAATTCTTTTTAGATTTCACGTTAAAGTGATGTATTTGTCTTTAGCTGACTTAGTATGATAACCTCTAGTTTTATCCATGTTGCTGCAAATGGCATGATTTCATTCCTTTTTATGGCTGAGCAATGGGTTTGTTGTTATTTTTAATGGAAGCACCTTCAAAAATTCTCCATTTTAATGTCTAAAATGTAAATAGAATCTGTGGTTAGCTGCTAAACCCAATCTCCCCAAAAAAGAAAAAAGATTCTGATAGTTATTAATAGCATTTGCCAATTTCCATGGTATAAATATCCCTTTGGCAGCCAATGTTAAGCTTCCAGTGTTTTAACAGTTGGCTTGAAAAATCCCTGAATGTTGCGTTCTTGTGAACTGGTACCAGCAGACTCCAGCACACTACAGGATATAACCTACATGAAAAAAAAAAAAAGCCAAAACCTCTTTGAAGTGAAGTGAAGTGAAGTTGCTCAGTCGTGTCCGACTCTTTGCAACCCCGTGGACTGTAGGGTCCTCATAATTTTTAGGCGTATTAAAGTCTCATGAGAATTTGAAAACACTGCTCTTATGCAAGAGTTCCCAACTTTGTTACCTTCAAGAAGACATGGAAACTGGTCCTATTACAAAGCACAAAGAGGTGGACAGTTGGTGTATAGCTACAGGCCATCCCATTGGGTTTCTGGCAGCCTCTCAGCTGGGAGATCAGTGTCTTGGAGCAGTAGGAACTGACTTCAGGCAGCGGAGCCCGTGTGGCTAGTGAATGAAAAGCTTTATATGAGGCCTCATTTCCATCAGCTGCCCACTCTGCCACCAACTGTGGCATCTCTATTAAGAGAACAGCACACGCACTCTTGGGCACTGCACACTGGTCTTCTGGACAGAAGAAGCCAGAATTAAAAAAGCAGATGCCATATTCAGCAGCATCTTGAATTCAGATAGCACAGGAGGTTTCTACCCCATGGGCCGGTCATCACTTCGGGAAGTGACTCATGAACACTGGAGAGTTAGCTTTGAAACTGCTTTTATGGTAGCCTGAAGACATGGGGCGGTGGCAGGGCCAGACGGGCTGTTTTACCCTTTTTTTTTTTTGTTTAATGTTTTAATTATTTATTTGGCTGTGCCAGGTCTTCATTGCTACACAGGCTGTTCTCTAGTTGTGGCGAGCGGGGGCTACTTTCCAGTTGCTATATGAGGGCTTCCCGTGGCTGTGGCTTGTTACAGAGCATGGGCCCTTGGGCACCTGGGCTTCGGCGGTTGCAGCACGTGGGCTCAGTGGTTCCGGATCCCGGGCCCTAGAGAGCAGGCTCAGTAGTTGTGGTGCATGAGTTTAGTTGCTCCAAGGCACATGGGATCCTCCCAGACCAGGGATCAAGCCCACATCTGCTACGCTGGCAGGCGGATTCTTTATTCCTGAGCCACCAGGGAAGCCTTATCCATCTTCAGTTCAGTTCAGTTCAGTCGCTCAGTCGTGTCCGACTCTTTGTGACCCCATGAATCGCAGCACGCCAGGCCTCCCTGTCCATCACCAACTCCCGGAGTTCACTCAGACTCACGTCCATCGAGTCCGTGATGCCATCCAGCCATCTCATCCTCTGTCGTCCCCTTCTCCTTCTGCCCCTAATCCCTCCCAGCATCAGAGTCTTTTCCAATGAGTCAGCTCTTCACATGAGGTGGCCAAAGTACTGGAGCCTCAGCTTTTGCATCATTCCTTCCAAAGAAATCCCAGGGTTGATCTCTTTCAGAATGGACTGGTTGGATCTCCCTGCAGTCCAAGGGACTCTCAAGAGTCTTCTCCAACACCACAGTTCAAAAGCATCAATTCTTCGGCACTCAGCTTTCTTCACAGTCCAACTCTCACATCCATACATGACTACAGGAAAAACCATAGCCTTGACTAGACGGACCTTAGTCTGCAAAGTAGTGTCCCTGCTTTTGAATATACTATCTAGGTTGGTCATAACTTTCCTTCCAAGGAGTAAGTGTCTTTTAATTTCATGGCTGCAGTCACCATCTGCAGTGATTTTGGAGCCCAAAATATAAAGTCTGACACTGTTTCCACTGTTTCCCCATCTATTTCCCATGAAGTGATGGGACCAGATGCCATGATCTTCGTTTTCTGAATGTTGAGCTTTAAGCCAACTTTTTCACTCTCCTCTTTCACTTTCATCAAGAGGCTTTTTAGCTCCTCTTCACTTTCTGCCATAAGGGTGGTGTCATCTGCATATCTGAGGGTATTGATATTTCTCCCAGCAATCTTGATTCCAGCTTGTGCTTCTTCCAGTCCAGTGTTTCTCATGATGTACCCGTCTTAATTACCACAAAACTGGGTCATTTTAGTGTGCTGCTGTGTCACCGAGGCGGGGATTGTCATTACTAAGAAGCGTTTAGCAGCAATACTTCAGTTGTTTTGCGGTGTGTGCTTTTTTTTAGTTTTACCTGTTTATTGCTACCAGCCCATCTCTTTCTACCCCCTCATTCGCATGCTCAGTCATGTGACCCTGTGAACTGTAGCCCACCAGCCTCCTCTGTCCATGGAATTTTCCAGGCAAGAATATTGGAGTGGGTTGCCATTTCCTTCTCCAGTTTTCTGTTTTTGTGATATTTCATTTCTTATCTGAGATACCTAGTTGCTCTTGAAACTGGCCAAAACAAAGTTTTTTTAAAAAAAATGTCTTTTTCAGTATTTCCCTCTCCTCTAGGAGCTGATTTGGGGGTTTAATCGTAAAATGTAACAGTTAAGAAGCATGGAATTTTTAGACCTCACATTTCAGAGAGAGTTGTTGTTGTTGTTGTTTTAATCAATGTTGCCTTGTTAGAAGGAATTGTTAGAAACTCTAGGTCAGTTCTCATCTCTGGCTGCACAGGGCATCGCTGGAGAGCTTTTAAACAATTCTAAAGGCCAGTCACTGCTCTCTAGGGGCGGGGCCTGGACATTCATATTGCATTCAAGCCCTTTGTGGGATTCTAACTGTGTTATGCCAGAACTAACACCACTGCTTTACTAGTGCCTCTCAAATTTAACATGTATTTGGATTATCAGTAGACTCCAGGCTGATGCGGTAGGTCTGGAAGGGAACGGGGCTGTGAGTCTAACAAGTTCCCAGGCCACGTTGACATTGCGGGTCCTTGAAACATACTTCGAGTAGCAGAGCCCTGAGATATGACCCTGAGGCAAAACTGGGCCAGCTCAGAGGTCCAGACACTCAGAAAATTCAATTCTCATATCCTTGCAACCACTTTCTGGGGCAGTTTCTAATGCAGCAGTTGCCTAAGTGCTTAATCAAAATTTGTTTTAGGTGATATCTATCTTGCTCCTCTTGTGAGTTTCCCCTCCCCTCCCCCTGCCAAGGGGAAAGATAGCTTAAAAGGTTCTAATCTCATACATAAAACCGTCCCTCAAGAGGCTGGGGGTTTAGAGCGGCAACTCCCGACTCCCTTTTGTAAAGACAGTCCCCGGCAGATAGCAGCAGCTCCTGGCTACCAGAAAGCAGATGTGGGTATGCTGCTTGTCTCTGGGTCTGGCTGCAAATGGTGACCTCACGGACATGCTGGGATGCTAGTCAGCCTCAGGAGTTTCCATCTTGATGGTGCTGGAATGAGCAGCTTTGGAAATCCTCAGGCAAATGAGTCAGCGCAAGGATCATCCTGACAGGAGTCACGATTCTGTCTGTGCCTGGGAGAAAAGATCTAGGAAGTTGACCTGGGGTAAATTCTCCACTGTGTGTGTGTGTGTGTGCTCGGTCGTGTCTGACTCCATGAGACCCCATGGACTTAGCCCTCCAGACTGCTCTGTCCGTGGGATTTTCCAGGCAAGAATACTAACTGGAATGGGTTGCCATTTCCTAACCCAGGGGATCTTCCTGACCCAGGAGTTGAACCCACATCTGCTGCATTAGCAGGCGGGTTCTTTACCACTAGTGCCACCCGGGAAGCTCAAATTCTCCACTGTTACAAGTAGATAGGAAAAAAAAAATTAAAAAATACTAGATAGTGAAAGAGGAACTATAACTTTTATGCGGAAAATATTGCACCTCAGTAATAATCAAATACCTACAGTTTAAAACAGGACAACTCTGAAAAGGTGTAAGTGTTAGTTGCTCGGTTATGTCTGACTCTACGACCCCATGGACTGTAGCCCGTCAGGTTCCTCTGTCCACGGAATTCTCCAGGCAAGTATACTGGAGTGGGTTGCCATGCCCTCCTCCAGGAGATCTTCCTGACCCAGGGATCAAACCCAGGTCTCCCGCGTTGCAGGTGAATTCTTTATCATCTGAGCCACCCATGCCACAGCACTGGCACCTACCTAGTTAGCAGTGGTTTTCTTCCTGTGATAGCTGTAAACAGCCACCAAAGGAAGGATGGAAAGTAGGAAAATATAAATACCAGCAAGAGTAAGAGAATTCTGATGGACATGCTTTAGGAGAGCAGTTAGACAAAGTGCCATCATCCTTATGATGTACACAGCCTTGGACCCAGTTGCACGACTTTTGGGAAGCTAGCCTCAAGAAATAATTATAAGTAACCAAAAAATAGACTTCTAGTTTTTAAGAGCATTTTTATTTGCATATTAGTTAAGAGACTGGAAACCTGCTAGATGTCAAACCCTGGAGGACTGCTTTTCCAAAACTATTATACCCATTCAAAATGATATATATTAAGTGAAAGAGGAGAGTGAAAAAGTTGGCTTAAAGCTCAACATTCAGAAAACGAAGATCATGGCATCCAGTCCCATCACTTCATGGGAAATAGATGGGGAAATAGTGGAAACAGTGTCAGATTTTATTTTGGGGGGCTCCAAAATCACTGCAGATGGTGACTGCAGCCATGAAATTAAAAGACGCTTACTCCTTGGAAGGAAAGTTATGACCTACCTAGACAGCATATTCAAAAGCAGAGACATTACTTTGCTGACTAAGGTCCGTCTAGTCAAGGCTATGATTTTTCCAGTGGTCATGTATGGATGTGAGAGTTGGACTGTGAAGAAGGCTGAGTGCCAAAGAATTGATGCTTTTTAACTGTGGTGTTGGAGAAGATTCTTGAGAGTCCCTTGGACTGCAAGGAGATTCAAACAGTCCATTCTGAAGGAGATCAACCCTGGGATTTCTTTGAAAGGAATGATGCTAAAGCTGAAACTCCAGTACTTTGGCCACCTCATGCGAAGAGCTGACTCATTGGAAAAGACTTTGATGCTGGGAGGGATTGGGGGCAGGAGGAGAAGGGGATGAGAGAGGATGAGATGGCTGGATGGCATCACTGACTCGATGGACGTGAGTCTAAGTGAACTCCGGGAGATGGTGATGGACAGGGAGGTCTGGCGTGCTGCGATTCATGGGATCGCAAAGAGTCGGACACGGCTGAGCAACTGAACTGAATTGAACTGAATGGTACTAAGTGCCTATAATACTTAATTTATAAAAAAAAGCAAGATGCAGTATGTACATGCAATATGAAACCAGAAATATGGGAAGAAAAAACAAATTCATGTGAGATCTATTAGCAAAGGCTGATAGGGAGTCTACCAACATGTTTAAACTTGTGTTTGGAGAGTTGGGTTACTTTTTTCCTTTCATGAATTTACCCTTTCTTGAGTATGTGCTTGCTGCATGCTAAGTCGCTTCAGTCATGTCCGACTCTGCATCCCCATGCACTATAGCCTGCCAGGCTCCTCTGTCCACAGGATTCTCCAGGCAAGAATACTGGAGTGGGTTACCATTTCCTTCTCCAGGGCATCTTCCCTACCCAGGGATCAAACCTGCGTTTCTTATGTCCCCTGCTTTGGCAGGCAGGTTCTTTACTGCTAGCACCACCTGGGAAGCCCAAAGCATTAGTTGCTCAGTCATGTCTGACTCTGCAACCCCCAGGACTGTAGCCCGCCTGGCTCCTCTGTCCATGGGATTCTCCAGGCAAGAATACTGGAGTGGGTTGCCATGCCCTCCTCCAGGGGATCTTTCTGACCCAGGGATCCAGCCCGTGTCTCTTATGCCTCCTGCATTGGCAGTCCAGTTCTTTACCACTAGCGCCACCTGGGAAGCCCGAGCATGTACTACTTCCCTAACAAAAATGCAGTGCACATTAAAACAAAACAAAACCCAAATAAACAGAAAAACAAACCCTGATACTACAGTCTTAATTTTCTCCCCAAGGTACAAAGGTATTCAGAACTTCCTCTACTAGCTTTTTTCTTTGTTTTAATCTACAGTAATTTTGAAGCAGACACTCTGGAGCATTTCCTAGCCACCAATTAGTATTTCGTGCTTGATATGTTATTCAAGCAGGAGATGAAAATGTTAGAAAATTCTATCAGTCTGTACCTACATTTGACAGGTTCACACTTCTTGCATAATCATCTTGTGGAAGCCTAGAATTCTACAAAACTTGAAAACATAAAAATGTCTTTAGCCAGACTCTGAAGCCAAGAGTGTATTTATTTGTCCTCAACAGCTACCAGAACGTTCAGTACAGCATTTTGTTAACACGCATAACCAGAGCTGTACTTTTTCCTCTGATAGACTTTATACTTGTATCAAAAGGCTGGTCATTTATTTTCCTCTGGAATTTCTCCTTCCTTATCAAGGAGCAAACATTATTTACTCATAACAAAGCAGAAACCTTTGTTCTGACTGATTTTGTTGCATAATTATGTCAGTCCTCTTATTCTTAAATATGAATTTATGTATGTAACCCATATATTATCTAGTATTTGAAAAATCTGATCAATTCTTCCATAAGCTCCTTTTTTAAAAAACGGGCTTTAGGTCCAATATGGAGGTGCCCAGTGGCAGTGTGAGCTGAGAGGAGTTCGCTGAGTTCCAGGAATTACTCAAGGTGAGGGCAATTGATGACAGAATAGCGCATGAATTAAACACCACGGTTCCAACAGATTCCTTCCCAGGGAAAATTAATGCCAGCCAAATCTGCAAGCAACTTTGAGTCACTGATGGTGGCCTGTGTCAGTTGGGACAGAGTCATAAAAAAGTGTATAGCTCAGACCTTATCAGTAGTAAAACAGCTCTGAGAAGAGACAGAAAAGAATTTGGATGGTTTAACATTATTAAAGGAAGTTAGAAAAGAACAAAGTTGAAACAGATGCAGTCAGAACTGGATGTTGAAGAGGTGGTCGATGACAGGAGCCAGAAGGTATTTAATGAACACTGCCAAATTCACTTCAAGCCTGCAAAGAATGAATAAAAAGATACCTTTTAAAATATGGACCAGCTCATCTCCTAAGAGTTGAGCTTGACAGCACTGTGGACTTTCCAGGAGGATTTCTGAGCCAACAGTCCAAGACTTTTGTTGATTTCAGCCTCACTTAGCCAAGACCTCACATATAAATAATTCTGATAATTATGGAGAAATCAACAGCTATTTTATACTGATTCTGTTTAAAAAAAATGTTTTGTAACTATTAAAATAATTTTCTGACTCAGGGTAGAAACAAAAAAGTGTGTGTGTTGGGGGGGGGGCCTTTGTTTCTTTGACTCACTTCTGCCTTTCTTGACCCAAACTGCTGAGTCCTTAATTTCACTTATTCCTTTTTTTTTTTTCTTTACTAGCTGTCATATTAAATGATCTCCTACTTAGGGAGAATGAATCAGGCACCAAAGGCTCACGATTTCTGTACAATGAAAGCAGATGAGAACACATAGTAGTGAATACATGGTTTCTCAAAATGAGGTCCATGAACATTATTTGCGCTGCTTATATAAGACATTTTGGGGCCGCATCTCACACCTATAATCAGTCTCTGTGATGGGACCTGGACCATTTACATCTGAAAGAAGAGGCAGGGGTGATCCTTCTGCACCAATGCACTGAGAGCCACAGAACTGTCTCTAATCTAGTACGTTTTTTGGTCAGCAAGCAGGAAACCACAGTTTAGCTGTGAAAATGCTAAAGCTCTTCAGAATTATGCTGTAGATCAGCACGTCTATCTGCGAAGTTCCTGGACTTTCAAGATTCTCTAGATAGTCTCCCCTAGATATTGCCTCGAAACCTCTGACTGTATTCACTGAAAGATTTAGCTTTTCCAATAATTGTCTCTGTCACTGACTTTGCTTTGTATGTACGGAAATGGGTACCTCCTCCTTTAGAGATATAGGTCAGTGCTCTGTATTCATGTAGAATTTTTAATGCCATTTTAAAAGCAGGGAACACTCACATGGTTCAAATTCCCAAAGAACAAGAGGGGGGGATCCAGTGAAAATTCCCCTCCAACCCTTGTCGTTTCCTCAGAAGTAACTGTAGTTAACAGCTTCTTAAGTATTGGATATGTTTACAAACAAGCTAGAAACCCATTCTCTGTTTTAGGGGGCAAAGGGGGAGTATACAGTAGGCTGCTGTATTTTTAAGTTGCATCTGTGGGTTTTAATATTTATTTATTTGGCTGTACCAGGTCTTAGTCATGGCCTGTGGGATCTAGTTCCCCGATTAGGGATTGAACCCAGGGCCCCCTGCATTGGGAACCCAGAGTCCCAGTCACTGGACCACCGGGGAATCCCTTGATTTGTGAGTTTTAAAAACTCCTTTTGATGTAGAGATATCAGTCGGGTACTAGTGTGTAACAAACCACATGAGACCTCAGAGATACATAATAATAAGCATGTATTGCTCATGCTCTGGGGTCCTCAGGCAGTTCTGTCAACACCTCTGGGCATCTCTTAGCTGGTGCAGGACGGCCTTCACTGGGATGACTGGGTTGACCTCCTGCGGTCCCCCGCCTCTCACCTTCAAGCATGCTGCTCCTGGCGCGTCCTCATGACAATGATGGAGGAGCAAGAGAAGAGGAAACACACAGGACCTCCTGACATCTTAGGACTGAAACTGGAACAGCCACATCATCGTCACGTCCCAAGCAAGACACAAAGCCATTCTAGACTTGAGGGGCTGGAGAAATGGACAGCGCCTCTTTAGGGAAAGGATTTCAGCGTCACATGCAAAGGTGTGGCGACAGGGGAGGAATGGAGAACAGAAGCCTGCATCATTCTGATGATACAAATGCCGCTCCCTGCTGTGAACCCTCCACTCTTTCTTTTATCTTTCATCCACAAAAGGAAAGAGGCAGGGGAGGGTGTGCCTGATACAGCCCTGGACCACCTCTCAGAACTGGGCCACTAGCTTTATTGTCTCCCCCAGACTTAAGAAAGTATCACATCAGTTACACATGAAGAGTGTGTTCTAGAGATCTGCTGTACCAGCCTGTGGCCACAGTTAACAGTACTGTACTGTGCACTTAAAATTTAGGGTAAGAGAGTAGCTCTCATGTTTGTGTTTTTACCACAATAAAAAATTATGACACTCAAAAAAAAAAAAGAAGCCATGATTGCAATCTGAATGTCCAAAAGCTCATCGTAATAATAATCCTGGCTTAGTATCCAAGTATTGGCTTCCCAGGTGGCGCAGTGGAAAAGAATCTGCCTACCAATGCAGGAGACACAAGAGACGCAAAAACCTACGGACAACAACTGCTCAGAGGTGGGATTGTACCTACCGCGTTCCAAGAACTCCAGTAGCCTGCAAGTGCAAGAACAGAGGGCCCACAATGAGCAGTGAGGAGGTAAGGTTGGACTTAGGGTAGGGCCAAAGAGGGGTGCTGAGGCTCACACTCACAGTTGCTTGTCTTCATCTCAAGGGCAGTGGTGAGCTTCTCAGTGTCTCTGAGCCGAGTGCTGAGGTCTATGATCTGAGACTAGGAAGTTGGTGGGAAGGGAGAAGGGCTGGAAAGGGTGAATCGGAAGCAGGGTTCGGAAGGCTGAGAGTCAGGAGGTCCGGTCCTCAACCAATCAGACCTGTGGCTCTTGCTTCATCCTAGCCAACTGCAGACATTTCGCACTGTGCCGCTTTTGGAGAAAGAGGAAGATCTCACACCCTTGGAACATCCCAGAAGTTTCAATATAAATTGTCTTTGATTTAAAAAAGAAATGCAAGTAATTCCTAATGAAGACTATTTCTTCAACTCTACCCTTTCTGATGTCTAATAGCCCATTTTTCTCTGCTTCCTCATTCCTATTCCCTAACTCAACTGGGACAAATGACTGATAAGTCCAGTTTTCAGGTGCTACAGCAAACCTAAGCTGTGCTGTGCTTAGTCGTGTCTGACTCTTTGCAGCCCCGTAAAGCGTAGCCCGCCAGGCTCCTCCATCCATGGGGATTCTCCAGGCAAGTATACTGGAGTGGGTTGCCACTTCCTCCTCCAGGGAATCTTCCCGACCCAGGGATCGAACCCAGTTCTCCCATGTTGCAGGCGGATTCTTTACTGTCTGAGCCACCAGGGAAGCGCAAACCAGGAAGCAAACCTAAGTGCCACTGAAAAGGTCACCCGGGCTGTGAGGGTTGCTTTAGACAAGTCTTGTTTGTTCGAGCACCTCTTTGAATTCTCAAAGTCATCCAGGCCCTGGCAAGGCCACGTGCTAGCAGTGACTCCCCCTCCCTGCATTCTGGATGTGAGGGGCTGTCCGCTCAGGGAATGTACCAGACCAGCTGGGTTCTGTCTGCTCTGAACCTGCCCCTGCCCTCCTCTCCGTGGTTTCCCTAGTATGCCTGCCCATGAGAATCAGCTGGGGGACTTGTGAAGCACAGAGCCCCGGGCCCCTCCCTGCTGACTCAGGAATCAGAGCCCTTGGTTGGAAGCTGAGTGCTTCTGATGTCTGTTCTTGGGGAAGGTGCTGAAGGCCGTGTGCCCTGCTGGCAACTGCGGCCGCCCACCTGACAGGGAGAAGAGGTTCCCAGCACAGCAGAGGCCCCGGGCCTCTCTCTGGGATGGGCACCACGGTAGTCACTGGACCGCGTAACCCCGAGACGGGACAAGTAGATCCACCTGGGCTTCCGCAGCGCTGAACCAACCAGACCCAGGCCCAAGGGCGCTCATTCCCAGCAGCTTCCTGCAGTGGATGGGGATGGGCGTCCACCAGCTCAGCAATGGAGGCCTCCAGGCTCCATTCTCCATCCAGCCGACTCTTGAAAACCCAGATCCACACAGCCAAGGGAACACTCCACAAGGGGAAGGTTTGTGCAGCCCTTCTTGCTAAGAGAGTTTGAGGGTTTTAGGGCATTTTCCTAAGCCTTGGGAGAAATCTGAATGCTAGGTGGAGATAGCTGCTTTTTAAAAAATATTGTTTGATTTGGGGGGCTGGGAGGATTCAAGGGAAAATGCCTGGTTGTTCCTAAGTAGTCTATGAGCCAAACTCCTGTTTAAAAAAAAAAAAAAGAAGAGGAATGGAAAAATGGAAGGAGAAGAAACGTGTATGTGTGAATGAACACGAACACCCAGCGAAGAGAAAAGGTGCGTGGATTTTTGATGTAGACCTCACTCTTGAGCAACATTGGAGAAAAAGTCTAGTTTCAAATACTTGCAGGTTTACATAACTGAAGCTTATCTTTCTGTGGTAGTGTCGATTTTTCCAAAGGCAGATCCTGAGACAAAGAGCTAGTATGAAGGGTTTATCTGGTGAGTCCAGGGAGCACCTCTCAAGAGATGGGCAAGTGATAAGGACACTGTGCCAAGGGGCACACTGTGATCCTGGTTCCCACAGAGGTGCCTGTGGCTGAAACCAGCAGGGAAACTCAGAGAGCCTGGGAGCATGAGCCCTCCTGATGCATTCCTACACCAGCACCCGAGAGTTACAGGTTGAGTGTTGCCTCTGGAGTCAGGGGAAGAAGTGAAGTGAGAGTGTTGGTTGCTCAGTCGAGATACACTCTTTGCGACCCCATGGACTATAGCCTGCCAGGTTCCCCTGTCCATGGAATTCTCCAGGCAAGCATACTGGAGTGAGTTGCCATTTCCTACTCCAGGGGATCTTCCCAACCCAAGGATCGAACCCAGGTCTCCTGCACTGCAGTCAGATTCTTTACCACTGAGCCACCAGGGAAGCCCAGGTATTGCTACTGGGGTCGGGGGTGGGGGTGTTAACTCCCCATCACTTTTTGACTCCTGAGCAGGACCACATTCAGGAAAGTGAATGGTTTCAGAAAAAAAATCCTCAGTGCAGAGGTGGACAGCTGAAAGTCAGCCAGAGAAGGACGATGAATCAGTGAGCTTCCAGGAATGCAAGCAGGGCCCGGACAGCATTGGCTGCATTGTATTAATCCCCAGATTCACGTTAGCCCTCCTGAGATTGTTTTTTATTGAAGTATTTGCAATGTTGTGTTAGTTTCAAGTGTATAGCAAAGTGATTCAGTTATACATGTATACATGTACATTGCAAATGCTTCAACTGAAAATATATATATTCTTTCTTGGATTTCTTTCTTTCTTTTTTTTTTTTGGCTGTGTTTCACGGCTTAGCTCTCCCACCAGGGATTGAGTCCAGGCCCCAGCAGTGAAACCACCGAGTCCTAACCACTGAACCACCAGAGAATTCCCAGATTCTTTTCCATTATAGATTATTCCAAGATAAATACAGTGCTCTACAGTAGGTGCCTGTCGTTTACCTACTCTATATGTAGTGGTGTGTATGTTTTTATTTTATTTTATTTTCAAATTGTTAATACATTTTATTTATTTATTTATTTAATTTTTATTTTTACTTTATTTTACTTTACAATACTACATTGGTTTTGCCATACATTGACATGAATCCACCACGGGTGTACATGCGTTCCCAAACATGAACCCCCCTCCCACCTCCCTCCCCATAACATCTCTCTGGGTCATCCCCGTGCACCAGCCCCACGTGTATGTTTTTAGAGTTAACTCTAAAGCAAGTGTGGGGCTGTGGGCTTCTGGGAGCAGACTCCACAGGGAGCCACAAGAATTCATTTAGAGGCCTAGACGCTCATACCCCTTATTTACATAAAAGAAATTTAGCAGAATCATAGGTTTCTATTACCTCCATTCATGTAGAAGGAAAGGGCCATCCAGTTAGAATACACTGATTTGGCAAATAAGTCTTACAGTTATCTTTAGACCATTTGGGAAAGCAGGGACATCATTTATAACATCTTCGCCAGGGCAGCAAATTATAGAGTAAGATAACCTATTACCGACCTTTATTTAGAGATCAATGATTCCTCGCAGAGGCCATGGCAAAAATTTCAGAAGTCAGATTAGCACATGACTCCCTTGTTCATATAATGCATCCCAACACAAGTTGGTAATCATTACAAATAATCACTACATGGAATAGGAGAGCAAGATTGAGTCTCTGTGAATTTGACTTTTTTGGAGAATGTTCTCAGAATCAATATGAAGATATCAAATTGGTATCTCTTCTTCTGCATGAGTGGAGAAGAGGTAGAGGCCCTGGGTCAGATATCTTGGGTTCGAAGCTTGGACTCTGCACCCTTTCAGATGAATCTCCTCATCTGAAAAATAATCTAACCTCTCTGGGCCCATTGTCTTTCTCGGTAATATGGGAACTAACAGTAGTACTCAGATGGCTCAACCAGGAAAGAGTCTGCCTGCAGTGCAGGAGCCGCGGGAGACTCTGGTTCAACCTTTGGGTCAGGAAGATGCCTGGAGGAGGAAATGGCAACCCACTCCAGTATTCTTGCCTAAAAAATCCCATGGACAGAGGAGCCTGCTGAGCTACAGTCCAAAAGGTAGCAAAGAGTCGGACACCACTGAAGCAGCTGAGTACAGGGCATACAGCAGCAGTACTGAGCGCTGGAGCTATCGTGGAGTTACACAAATAAGTCACTTCATACTTTGGCCAGGAACTTGCTCAGAAAATGTCAACAGTTATTTTAATTACTTCTAAAAGTGGCAGTTCCATTTCAGTTTAAATCTTATTATCTGACATGTTCCATCAATATTGTTAAATTGAATTTGGCTGTTTATTTTAGTTTGTTTGTGTTTAATTTGTGCTTTTCATAGTTGGATAAGCACAAGATATTTATACTTTCTTTGGAAAACATACCATTATAGTAAAAACAATTTCAGCCAACACTTGAGGTGCATGCCTTCCTCAAGATTTTCTAAAACTCTGGTCTATGTCTATCATGCATTTTGTAGAAGAGACCTTGTTGCTCTTTTTCTTTAGAGTGTTTTTAGCAAGGAATTAACCATCACTGGGTTTTTATTCGAGGGAGAGGACTGTGAGCCTGCTGCTGCTGCTGCTGCTAAGTCGCTTCAGTCGTGTCCAACTCTGTGCGACCCCGTAGACGGGGGCCCACCAGGCTCCCCCGTCCCTGGGATTCTCCAGGCAAGAACACTGGAGTGGTTGTGAGCCTGCTTAGAGGATTGGAAAGTGGAGGGGCTTCTGGGCATGGTGGGGTGGGCAGCTGATGCTTGAAGGTTCTCTTACCCTGTCCCTGGGGACATACAGTGGGAGCAAGGAGAGCCGTGGGGGATGGGGCCCTTTGCACTGATCATGACAATTACCTCCCCAGATTCCTCTCCTGAGTAGGTCCAGGAATCCCAGGGTTGCCCACTGAATCCCAAGGGGGCCCTTGGGATTCCTGGTTCTATCCAAGAGAGGGATCTGGAGAGGAAAGACAGACTTCCTTGCTCCAAGTAGGACGGGGCCACCAAGTCACATTAATTTAAATACAATGAAGTTGGACATAACATGCATCCTCTCTGATTTCTGTTGGTGACTTTTCTTCTTTAGGAAGTTGAGTTGGGGAAAGGAAGTGCAGTTGTCTGGGAGGCTTAGCTGCGAAATTTCTGCAACAGTGAGGATCCCTTCTGCACCTAATGCTGCCATTCGGTGATGGAGGCAACACTTGTCCCATCCGCGAGTTCAAAGGCAGCAACGCAGCCTCAGTCCTGCTCTGACGCAGCAGGGAATTCCACCCTGTTATCCTTGTTCGTCAGCCCTTTGTTACCCTTTGCAATCTCACCATAAATTAATTGGGACTGGCATCTGCAAAGACATTAAGATCTATGCCCACGGGGGGTTCAGGTAAAATGGAAAAGCAAGCTGCTTCTTTAGAAATGTGAACACTGCATTGTCAAGAGGGGGAAAATTGGGCTGAGTGATGAAGAAATTCTTCGAGTTGTCTGGGGGAAAGACTCCTCTTTATTAGTGGAAGAAGATAAAAGCCCTGTCAGATGCAAGCCAAGGAAGACAACTAATAATCAGCTCTGGGCTCAGTGTGAAAACCCTGGAAAACTGAAAATGGTCTGCGGTGCCCAGGTTGTAATACCTCTGGGACATGTGTGTGGAATGAGTGGCAATTTTTAATGCTCATTCGCCCCATGGCTGTCCTCAAAGAAGAGTCAGCCCTCCATACATGTTTAGTGTGGCTCCAGACCAACTCTAGAAAGGTCCTTTGTGCGAGGAAAGAAAACCAAGCAGGTGAATCTCAACCTCTTCCTCACCCTAGATCCACAAAACGGACAGACCCAGGCTCTGGCTACATGCCAACAACTGCAAATTCCACAGCTGGGAATCTTTTGCTGAGAATTTTGTCTCTGATCATTTCAACTGCAGGTGGAGGTCAGTAGGGGTGCAAGGTACTTACATGCTGGTAGCTTTCAACAGCAAGATATGTAGGGACACGGACAGATACCCAGGACTCTGTGTACCCACAAGTCCCTGCCAGACCAGAGGCCAAGGTCAAACCACTGGCCCTCCAGGGAAGCCAGCTCATTCAAATTCTAAGTAAATGTTCCCTAAAAGAAACTGACCCCAGGCATGAGATTCTTTCCCAAGTTAGGTTATCTGCAAAATGGTTTAGAGGAAGCCAAGTGGCCAAGGACTTGAACAGATGACCTTTTGAATAAATGGCAGCTCGTGGGATAGAAGCTTATTGCTTTAAAAATGAATCTTGGCGGAGCTTTCTGTGTTAGCTCTCTCTCCCCTTGGCCTGAGACCATCAGATGTGCAACCTGAAATGTCCTTATCCTGTCACAAATCAGGTGGAGAGTGGCTAAGAGCCCAGGCGATCAGTTTCAACAAAAGCTAATCCAACAAAAGCTACATCCCAACAATGGTGGGATGTAGAGCTCTTCAGGGGTGTCACAGAGAAGATCTGATCTTGGGTTCTTTGAGGCTTTGTCATTTGTTTCCCAGGGGAACAGACACCTTGAGAGTTTACTAAGTGAAAAAGTGTGTGAAGTCTTATATAAAACGAAACCACCAGACCCAGATCTCCACCGTCAGGAGCTTAGTCTCATCTCACAAATGTTGCTCTCTTGCTGTCTCCCTCTCTCCCTTCCTTTCATCCATCCTTTCTTTCCTGTCTCCTTTCCTTCTAGGTGCTTTTACTAAGTCTCAGTGGAAGCAGGAAGGAGGATGAAATAAGTCACATCCTCCGGTGGGTGGTTCTTAATCCAACCTTAAACGCTTTGCCTCTGACCTGGAGTGAGATGCAGCAGGCTTCTAGGTCATTCTGCCCCCAGTCATCTCATGGCCTCAATCGTGGGCCTGTACAGAGGTCCTCGGGCAGCTAGACAGCACTTTAATTCAGCATGTACACGCATGCACAGCCTGTACATATGTGGTCCTCTGGTTCTATAGGCAGAAGGCAGTCATCGAATTATTAATGGGGTCTCAAAATTCAAGTCACTCATCATCATCTGAAAACATAAAAACATGTAAGCCCAGGGCTATTCTATTTGCTCAAAGTTTTGTCTTACTGGTTTTTATGTTGAAAGTGTAGTTTTAAAGTCAAGTCAGGTCAGTTGCTCAGTCCGTCCTCCACCCCCAGGCTGTAGCCTGCAAGGCTCCTCTGCCCTTGGATTTCTGCAGCCAAGAACACTGGAGTGGTTGTCATTTTCTTTTCTCGTTTGAGCTCAGGCCATCTGTACAGCACTGGCCATGTAGTGAGTCTGTTCTCTCACCCTTTCCCTCTGTTGGAACCATGTTGGAACCTTCATTCATGCAGCCTGCCCTGGCATCACTGACATAATCTCATCATCCACACATTCAGTTCAGTTCAGTCACTCAGTCATGTCCAACTCTTTGCGACCCCATGGACTGCAGCACGCCAGGCCTCCCTGTCCATCACCAACTCCCAGAGTTTACTCAAATTCATGTCCATTGAGTCAGTGATGCCATTGAACCATCTCATCATCTGTCATCCCCTTCTCCTCCTGCCTTCAATCTTTCCCAGCATCAGGGTCTTTTCGAATGAGTCAGTTCTTCGCATCAGGTGGCCAAAGTTTTGGAGTTTCAGCTTCAGCATGAGTCCTTCCAATGAGTATTCAGGACTGGTTTCCTTTAGGATGGACTGGTTGGATCCACACATTAAGTTCCCTTGACTGTTCTCTGTGTGTGCATGTGTGTGTGTGCTCAGCTGTGTCCGACTCTCTGGGACTGCATGAACTGTAGCCCGCCAGGCTCCTCTGTCCGAGATTCTCCAGGCCAGAATACTGGAGCGGGTTGCCATCTCCTTCTCCAGGGGATTTTCCGGACCCAGGGATCGAACCTTCAATTCTTCTCTCATTTACTCCACAAACGACTTAGAGCCCCAAATCAAAAGAGGGAAATGTGGGTCCAGCAGCCTCTGGGCAGAACTCGATTATATTTCAGTCATTCTCACCATCTGCGATATGCATACATTATATTATCTTAAAAAGAGTATTATCACTATGAAAACATGATATTCATACAGAAAACTAACTCATCTGCAGACCCTGCTTAATATTAAAGAGATCAGAGTACTATTACTCTGTTCCTTTTATAATATATGTAGCTTTTATACTATTATATGTAGCTGTTACACGATGGTCAAATATCATTGATCTCAAATAAGATTCCATGCCTAAATAATATGAAAATTTGAACTTCAGTCCTTACACAAAAGGTATTCTCTGTGGAGACTAAACACGGCCATTCTTTTACCGTCATGATTACCTTATTAAGACAGATTTTTGTTAAAACAGCCTTCCGCAATGGCTCAGCGGTAAAGAATCCGCCTGCAATGCAGGAGACCAGGGTTCGATCCCTCGGTCAGGAAAATCCCCTGAAGGAGGAAACGGAATGGGAAAATACCCACTCCAGTGTTCTTGCCTGAAAAAAAAAAATCCATGGACAGAGGAGCCTGGCGGGCTAGAGTTGGACACAACTGAGCAACTAAGCATGCATGCACTTGTTCAAAGGAACAAATCATTAGAATTGAAAATAAAGGGGTACTATGATTTATAAAGACTTTGCTAATTGGCTTTATTCCTCAGTTGCTTTGCACTTTAGTTGGTGGTAAATATAAACGCTTGTATCTGTTTTCCTCTTGGAAATTATGAACTTATCAGAATTGGAAACAATGGTTTCTCTATAAAGGGTACTGTTCCAGGAAGCTTGTGGATTAATGCATGCTTGTTCTGAGAAATAAACAAGGCTGTATCCTCTGACTTGTGGGAGGCACTCCCTCCTTCTATACTCTTTTTCACCCTTAATCATCAATTAATGTTTTAGTAATTCTGAAATGTCCAGAATTGCAAAAAAACAATTTTGTAGAACTTACTATAAACATGGTATCATTAAAGTCCTTGCATTTAGCAAAAGAGAGTTAAATACAGCTCTGATATTTATTTTTTTAATGAAATGGGCAAGAAAAAATGAAATTTATATGCAATTCTGATTCAAGAAGGTGACCGAGCATGTATGTTGGTTATCCTTCTTTCCCAAGATCCCATCGAAGTGATAAAGAACTTAAGAGTATAAACCCATAATTATAAGGATAATGAGAGATCTATTGGGCATCAGCAGTTGAAACATTTTCACAAATTTCTGGGAGATGGACATGAACAAGGAAACACAGATTGACGTGCACAGGGTTAGGTGCAGGGGGGACGTGGAGGGTGGATCTTTTCTGCCTGACAGATGCCCAGAGGGAATTGAACTGGAGTCTGCATGTTAGAAGGGGCAAACTGAGAAAAAGCTGAGAACAGATTTGCAGAATGCTGTCGGAAAACTATTTAGGATCTAGAATTCTATTCATCCAAAACATATGCCAAAATTAAGGCAAATAAAGACATTTTCAGAAGTCAGATAACATTTACTTGCTACATATCCTTTCTTTTCTTTTTTTTTTTTTCCAGCCTTAACGCCTCCTTTTTTTTAACACCAAAAACATGTTGTATTGGGGTGTAGCTGATTAACAATGTTGTGATCATTTCAAGTGAACATTGAAGGGACTCCAATACATATCACATGTATCCATTCTCCCCCAAGTACCCCTGCCATCCAGGATGGCACATAACATTGAGCAGAGTTCCAGTTACATACCCTTTCTTCAGAAGTTACTTAAGGATGTTACTCCAGTAAAAAGGGGAGAAACCCAAGGGAAAAGCAGATAGGCAGTTCAAGCAGTGGAGGAACTAAACCAGGGTGAGCATTACATAAATTGTTAAAGTCCTTGGGCTGCAAGAAGTTATCATCAAGAAGAAAATACTGGATTCCAGGCCACATATAAAGTAAGAAGCTGTAGGGAGGAGGGCAGGAAGAGCTGGTGGCAAAGTCATGCTTTTTCTTTCACTTAGAGATGTAGTCAGAAACTCCAAGAAAAAAATCTGTAAGAAATTAACAATCCTAATATGAAGCGAATTGAATTATAGCATGATCTTGGGCAGTGAATGGAGTATAACAAAAGAATCTTTGTGCCTTAACGCTAGATACATTCTCTCACAGTGGCTTAGGGAATATGACATTCTGTGGAGGAGGAAGGAAGCAAAATCATGGTTCAAAGCAAAAAAAAACAAACAAACAACTGAGCTTTTCAGTGAACAGTATTTACAAAGTTTTAATAAAATAATGAGCCCTGGCTTCCTGGCTTTCCTCTTTTGCTAAAAATAAAGAGCACCAGGACTTTCCTGTTGTCTCAGACGGTAAAGAATCTGCCTACAATGCAGGAGACCTGGGTTCTATGCCTGGGTCAGGAAGATCCCTTGGAGAAGGGAATGGCTACCCACTCCACTATTCTTGCCTGGAGAATTCTATGGACAGAGGAGCCTGGGATCACAAAGAGTCAGACACGACTGTGACTAACACTTCAACACTTCAATAAAGTAATCAGTTTACTGATTCTCAGTTTTTAGAGGCTACCCAACAGGGAAAATTTGGTGATTATAGAACAATGAAAATGTTATCAGCTTTGATCATGTTAAGATGAAGGTAATCTGGCAGAGGTTGAGAGTGGAAGGATGGAGAGAAGAAGAAAGAAAGAACGGAGATGCTGATATTCCCAAGCTACATTGTGGAGAGTCTGTAGTCTGTGTCTAAAATGAAGAAGAAACAGAAGTTAAAGTATAAATATTTAGAATTATGAAAATAATCAGTTAAAATAATTCAAAACCGTAATATGGCGAACAAGACTATGAGGCAAGGGAGAAGAAAGTTAAATTTAGTCTAAGTAAATAAAATTCTAATCTCTCATTGTTAGAAATCAATAGAAACGTTCTAAAATTAAGAATCAAGAAGTAGGTGTAGGGGAAATGATCCAATGACTTTTATTCTTTAATTTGTTAATATCATGTGCCACATTGATTTATTTACAGATATTGAACCATTCTTGCATCCCTGGTATAAATTCCACTTGATGTTGATATATGATTCTCTTAATGTATTTCTGAATTTGGTTTGCTAATGTTCTGTTGAGGGTTTTTATATCTATGTTTATCAGTGATATTGGCCTATAATTTTGTGTGTTTACATGCTATCTTTGTCTGATTTTGGTACCAGGGTGATGCCAGCATCATAGAATGAGGTTTTTAAATTAATTTTTAAAATATTTTTATTTATTTATTTATTTGCAGCATGTGGGATCTAGTTCCCTGACCAAGGATTGAACCCAGGCCCCCTGCATTGGGAACATACAGTCTTAGCCACTGAACCACCAGGGAGGTCCCTAGAATTAATTTAGAAGTGTTCCTTCCTCTGCACTTTTTAAAACAGTTTGAAAAGGATAGGTATTAACTCCTATCTAAACATTTGGTAGAATTTATCTTGAAGCTATCTCGTCCTGGACTTTTGTTGGGAAATTTTTCTGTTATTGATATAATTTCATTACTGGTAATTTTTTCTTTCATATTTTCTATTTCTTTTCTGACTCAGACTTGGAAGTTTATGTTTCTAGGAATTTATTCATTTCTAGTAAGTTGTCCATTGTATCACTATATAATTGTTCATAGTGATTGCTTGTGATTCTTTGTATTTCTGTGGTATCAGTTGTAACTTCTCTTGCATTTCTGGTTGTTACTTTGGGCCCTCTCTTTTTCATTCTTGTTGAGCCTGGCTAAAGGTTTATCAATTTTGTGTATCTTTTCAAAGTACCTACTCTTAGTTGAATTTTTATTTGTATAGTTTCTATTTCACTTATTTCTGCTCTGATCTTTATTATTTCTTTTCTTCTCCTAACCTTTTGTTGTTGTTCTTTTTCTGGTTCCTTTAGGTGTAAGATTAAATTGTTTCTTTGAGATTTTTGTTCTTTCATGAAGTAGACTCGTAGTGCTAGAAACTTCCCTCTTAAAATGGCTTTTTCTGTGTCCCATCTGTTTAGATCATTGTGTTTCCATTTTCACTTGTCTCCAGGTATTTTTAAATTTCTTCTCTGACTTCTTCAGTGACCCATTGGTTGTTTAGCAGCATATAGTTAGCCTCCTGTTCTTCCCTGGTGGCTCAGACGGTAAAGCGTCTGCAGGCAATGAGGGAGACCCAGGTTCGATCCCTGGGTCAGGAAGATCCCCTGGAGAAGGAAATGGCACCCCACTCCAGTATTCTTGCCTGGAAAATCCCATGGACAGAGGAGCCTGGTAGGCTACAGTCCATGGGGTTGCAAAGAGTCGGACACGACTGAGCGACTTCACTCACTCATGTATATACGTGATTGTTTTAAGTTGATGGTCTTTTCAGTTAGAATACATTCTGCCAGGCCTGCATTTTTCTTTCCCCTTCAATATTTCATATTTTTACATGATATTTTACCCATTTGTTTTGCGTATCCCCTAGCTCCTTATCATGGATATAGATGATTTTACTGCTTTTGTATGTTAATCTTCCTACTAGCTTTATAAGCGGTCAATCAAGTGCTTGCGACCTTTACTGTGTGTTTGCCTTTCCTAATGAGACTTTTCCTTTCATAATTTTTATATTTTTAGTTTGAGTCTTTTCTTTTCCACTTAGAAAACTGCCTTGAACATTTCTTGTAAAGATGTTTTAGTGGTGCTGAACTCTTTTTTAGCTTTTGCTTATCTGTAAAAAGCCTCTTGATGAAAGCGAAAGAGGAGAGTGAAAAAGTTGGCTTAAAGCTCAACGTTCAGTAAACGAAGATCATGGCATCCAGTCCCATCACTTCATGGGAAATAGATGGGGAAACAGTGGAAACAGTGTCAGACTTTATTTTTTGGGCTCTAAAATCACTGCAAATGGTGATTGCAGCCATGACATTTTTTTTCTCTCTCTTTATTTTATTTTTTACTTTACAATGCTGTATTGGTTTTGCCATACATTGACATGAATCTGCCACAGGTGTACATGAGTTCCCAATCCTGAACCCCCCTCCCACCACCCTCCTCATATCATCTCTCTGGGTCATCCCAGTGCACCAGCCCCAAGCATCCTGTATCCTGTATTGAACCTAGACTGGTGATTCATTTCTTACATGATAGTATACATGTTTCAATGCCATTCTCCCAAATCATCCCACCCTCTCCCTCTCCTTTTCCCACAGAATCCATAAGTCTGTTCTATACGTCTATGTCTCTTTTGCTGTCTCTCATACAGGGTTATCATTACCATCTTTCTAAATTCCATATATATATGTTAGTATATTGTATTGGTGTTTTTATTTCTGGCTTACTTCACTCTGTATAATCAGCTCCAGTTTCATTCACCTCATTAGAACTAATTCAAATATATTCCTTTTAATGGCTGAGTAATACTCCATTGTGTATATGTACCACAGCTTTCTCATCCATTCGTCTGCTAATGGACATCTAGGTTGCTTCCGTATCCTGGCTATTATAAACAGTGCTGCAATGAACATTGGGGTACATGTGTCTCTTTCAATTCTGGTTTCCTCAGTGTGTATGCCCAGCAGTGGGGTTGCTGGGTCATAAGGCAGTTCTATTTCCAGTTGTTTAAGGAATCTCCACACTGTTCTCCATAGTGGCTGTACTAGTCTGCATTCCCACCAACAGTGTAAGAGAGTTCCCTTTTCTCCACACCCTCTCCAGCATTTATTGCTTGTAGACTTTTGGATCACAGACATTCTGACTGGTGTGAAATGGTACCTCATTGTGGTCTTGGCAGCCATGAAATTTAAAAATGCTTACTCCTTGGAAGGAAAGTTATGACCAACCTAGATAGCATATTCAAAAGCAGAGACATTACTTTGCCAACAAAGGTCCATCTAGTCAAAGCTATGCTTTTTCCAGTGGTCATGTATGGATGTGAGAGTTGGACTGTGAGGAAGGCTGAGCACTGAAGAATTGATGCTTTTGAACTGTGGTTTTGGAGAAGACTCTTGAGAGTCCCTTGGACTGCAAGGAGATCCATCCAGTCCTTCCTAAAGGAGATCAGTCCTGGGTGTTCATTGGAAGGACTGATGCTAAAGCTGAAACTCCAATACTTTGGCCACCTCATGTGAAGAGTTGACTCATTGGAAAAGACCCTGATGCTGGGAAGGATTGGGGGCAGGAGGAGAAGGGGACGACAGAGGAAGAGATGGCTGGATGGCATCACCAACTCAATGGACAAGAGTTTGGGTAAACTCTGGGAGTTGGTGATGGACAGGGAGGTCTGGTGTGCTGCGATTAATGGGGTCACAAAGAGTCAGACATGACTGAGTGACTGAACTGAACTGAAACTTCTTTCTTTCTCCTTCTAGTCTGAAGGCCAGCTTTGCCAGCTAGAATATTCTTGGTTGTAGGTTTTTTCTTTTCATCGCTCTGAGTATATGATACCATTCACTAAAAAGCCAACTGATAGCTTTATGGGAGCTCCATTGTATGTAACTTATTGCTTCTCTTGTTGCTTTTAATATTCTCTCTTTAATTTTCACCATTTTAATTACAGTGTGTCTTTATGTATATCTCTTTGGATTTTTCTGGTTTGGGACTCTCTGTGGTTCCTGATGTCAGTTTCCTTCGTCAGATTAGGGAAATTTTCAGCTATTGTTCAGTTCAGTTCAGTCGCTCAATCATGTCCGACTCTTTGTGACCCCGTGAATCGCAGCACGTCAGGCCTCCCTGTCCATCACCATCTCCTGGAGTTCACTCAGACTCACATCTATCAAGTCAGTGATGCCATCCAGCCATCTCATCCTCTGTCGTCCCCTTCTCCTCCTGCCCCCAATCCCTCCCACCATCAGAGTCTTTTCCAATGAATCAGCTCTTCGCATGAGGTGGCCAAAGTACTGGAGCCTCAGCTTTAGCATCATTCCCTCCAAAGAAATCCCAGGGCTGATCTCCTTCAGAATGGACTGGTTGGATCTCCTTGGAGTCCAAGGGACTCTCAAGAGTCTTCTCCAACACCACAGTTCAAAAGCATCAATTCTTCGGTGCTCAGCCTTCCTCACAGTCCAACTCTCACATCCATACATGACCACAGGAAAAACCATAGCCTTGACTAGACGGACCTTAGTCGACAGAGTAATGTCTCTGCTTTTGAATATACTATCTAGGTTGGTCATAACTTTTCTTCCAAGGAGTAAGTGTCTTTTAATTTCATGGCTGCAGTCACCATCTGCAGTGAAGCCCAAAAAAATAAAGTCTGACACTGTTTCCACTGTTTCCCCATCCATGAAGTGATGGGACCGGATGCCGTGATCTTAGTTTTCTGAATGTTGAGCTTTAAGCCAACTTTTACGCTCTCTTTCACTTTCATCAAGAGGCTTTTTAGTTCCTCTTCACTTTCTGCCATAAGGGTGGTGTCATCTGCATATCTGAGGTTATTGATGTTTCTCCTGGCAATCTTGATTCCACCTTGTGCTTCTTCCAGCCCAGCGTTTCTCATGATGTACCCTGCATATAAGTTAAATAAGCAGGGTGACAATATACAGCTATTGTACCTTCAAGTAATTTCTCCATTTGTTTATTTGGATTGGAGAAATTCTCTATTCTCCTTCTGCAACACCTATAATGTGAATGTTACTATGCTTGATCTGTCTTAAACTATCCTCATTTTCTTTTTAATCTTTTTTCTTTTTCCTGCTCAACTTCAGAGGTTTCCACTCCTCTTTTTTCTGATCCATTTCTCTGTACTATCTGATCTACTATTGATTCCTTCTAGTGTATTTTTTATTTCAGCCATTGTTTTCTTCAGCCCTTTTTGGTTCTTCTTGTTATTAATATTTTCTAACTCATGGTTAAAATTCTCACTGTGCTCCATCCATTCTTCTCTCGAACTCATTGAGCATCTTTATAACCATTACCGTGAGCCCTTTGTCAGTTAGAGTCTGGCCATTAGCCTGAGCTCTTTGTCAGTTAGATTCCTTATTTCCACTTCACTTAGATCTTCTGGGATTTTGTCTTGGTCCTTCTTTGGAACATATGTCTCTATCTCCTCATTTTGCCAGTCTGTGTTTATTTTTATCTATTAGGTAAGTTGGTCACATCTCTTGGAGATGTAACCACTTGGGGAAGTGATCTTATCCTCTGGGGCTTAGCAACTCACTTCGCTCTGATCACCAGAGTTAAATGCTCCAGGAGCGCCCCCTATCGGCTGTGTGGGCCCTTCTGTTTGGTGGGCCTGGCTACAGAGGGGATGCTGGTAGGTGGGGCTGGCCCTCAGCCGATTGCATATGTAGTCCTGCCTCATGAGGCGGCTTCTGGCTCTCTGGTAGGTGGGGCTGGGTCCCAGGAGGCTGACTGTGTGGCCCAGGGAGTCCTGAGACTGATACGAGCCCTCTAGTGGGCAGGTAAACTCCTGGCTCTGGTAGGGTCGAGGGAAAACCCCAAAACAGTGCTGGTCAGCACCAGTGTCCTCGTGGTGGAATAAGCTCCCCCACATTGATGCTACCAGCATCTGTGTCCTTGGGGCAAGTCCTGTTGCTTCCTGCCTCTCAGCAAGGCTCTCTGAGATCAGCAGGGGCATCAGACCCAGGCTTGCTTTGAATTACTGCCTTTGCACTGGGACTTGGAGGGTATAAGAGTTGGCACATGACCTTTAAGAGCAAAGCTCCTGCTTACTACGCTCGTCCCGTTCTCCGTTATGTAAGTCCCGCTGGTGTTCAAAGCCAGATGTCCTAGGGGCTCATCTTTTCGGTTCAGGACTTCCAAGCGGAGCCCAATGTGGGGCTTGGACTCTTTACTCCTCGGAGGGAACGTTTGCAGTTGATTTTCCTCTTGTTTCTTGGTCGCCTACCTGGAGGTGCGGGTCTTTACTATACTACATCTCTGCCTCTCCTACTCATGCTGTGCGCCTTCATTTTATCTTTAGTTGTGGAAAATCTTTTCTGTTGGTCTTCAGGGGGGTTCCTCTGTGGCACTGGTGGTAAAGAAAGAGACGTGGGTTTGATCCCTGCAGTTGGGAAGATCTCCTGGAGGAGGGCATGGCAACCCACTCCAGTATTCTTGCCTGGAGAATCCCATGGACAGAGGAGTCTGGCAAGCTACAGTCCATGAGGTCACAAAGAGCTGGACACGACTGAAGCAATTTAGATAGTTTCTCAGTAAAACAGCTGTAATTTTGGTTGCTCCTGGGAGGAAGTCCGCTCAGGTTCTTCCTACTCCACCATTGGCCACACCCCTCCCTACTTTGATATTTTAAAAATGTGTATGTAATGGTTGAATGATGGCTAACTATTGGCAATTTGACCTGTAAATCCAACTTTGAAATTATTATGGTTATTGGCTTTAAATATTTAGCTCAATAAATCATAGCTTTCTGCTTATTTGATTTCACAGTACAGTCATGACAATCAGCCAGAAAAAGGGATACATAGTTTGTGCTGTTTCCCTAAATGGAAAAGAAATTAATTTTGCTGTAGTCTTTATAACTTCCCATAAGGAAACTGGCGATCTTGTGGGGTCCTGAGTGTGCCCTGAAGTCTCTCATTCACATGCGACATAGCCCTGACTCCTGGGCACCCACTTCCAAGTGGGGAAATCACCCGAGTTGACAAACAGCAGAAGGGCATGTGGGCCCCCTACTGTCCTGCTGGAAGACTACACCTGCCTGGGCAGCATTCCAAAGTCGGGGGGGAAGAAAGGCTTCATGTGAAGGTAGTGGCTGCAGAAAGGAAACTCCACTTGGATCCCCAACTGCATTTGTTTACATGTTTTCATCAATAAATATGATATCCTAAACTATCCTCTGCTGAGCTTCCTTTTGCAGCTTGCCGGTGGCGCAGTGGCAAAGAATCTGCCTGCCAGTGCAAGAGATGCAGGGGGCGTGGGCTTGATCCCTGGGTTGTGAAGATCCCCTGGAGAAGGAAAAGGCAACCCACTCCAGCTCTTGCCTGAAAAATACCATGGACAGAGGAGCCTGGCAGGCTACAGTCCATGGGGTCACAAAGAGTCGGACACAACTGAGCCCACACACGCAAATTATTTACATAACAATTTGGAGAAATTTGAATGTGGACTGCTTGCTAAATGATATTTGGGTATTATTGCTAATGTTCTGATAATGATTCTGTGGTTATATAGAGTGCCCTTATTTTATGAGATGCATGCTGAAGTATTTAGGGGTGAAATACGATGCCTGCAACAAATTCTCAAATGGTTTTTCTCTCATCCACAGTTAAAGTCAAAGTCCTACAAGGCCATTTTCCCTTTGAAACCCATTCTCACCTTCCATAATAATTGCTTTGTGGTTGAGAAATAGCTGCTCAGCCCAAGACTACACTTCCCAGGCTCCTTGCAGTTAAATGGCATACAGTACCCACTTTACAGTTTCTGAGAGTGTTGGCTGGTTTGTTTTTCCAATGCAGCTGTTAAAATTATACCCCAGAGCCACTTTCAGTTGGTGCCAGGCTCTGATGTGGAGAGTGTCATTTGAAAAGTATTATTTTATTTTTGTTACCTTTATCAGTTTTTCCCTGATTGTAAAAAATTAGAGAAATTCTAAAAGAAGAAAATTAAAATACCCATAATTCCATCAACCTGATTAAAAATATTAACATTTATATCCTTCCAGAACTTTCCTATTCATGTATGCATTGAAATTGGAAGAGACCCTGATGCTGGGGAAGATTGAGGGCAAGAGGAGAAAAGGGGACAACAGAGGATGAGATGGTTGGATGGCATCACCGACTCAATGGACATGAGATTGAGCAAGCTCTGGGAGATAGTGAAGGACAGGGAAGCCTGGTGTGCTGCAGTCCATAGGGTCACAAAGAGTCAGACACGACTGAGTGACTGAACAACAACAATGCAGAGAAATACATATTACAAAAGCAGAGCATACGATGCAATTCTGTAATCTACGTTGATTTTATTGATTTACTTTTGGCCACATCTCGCAACATGTTGGATCTTAGTTCCCCAGCCAGGGACTGAATTCATGCCCCCTGCAATGGGAGCATGGAGTCTTAACCACTGGCCCGGCAGGGAAGTCCCTATAATTTTCATTTAGTATGTTGTGAGCATATTTACATATTCATAATCACATATCTTTAAGGAGTATTCACTCTTTAATTGTTTGAACACTGAAAACTCCTTGTTCCTATGGGGTCCCAGCACATGGATTACACCTCCACTATCCTTGCTATGGGCTTCCCTGGTGGCTCAGAGGTTAAAGTGTCTGCCTGGAATGCGGGAGACACTGGTTTGATCCCTGGGTCGGGAAGATCCCCTAGAGAAAGAAATGGCAACCCACTCCAGTACTCTTGCCTGGAGAATCCCATGGAGTGAGGAGCCTGGTAGGCTACAGTCCAAGGGGTCGCAAAGAGCTGGACACGACTGAGCGACTTCACTTTCACATTCATCCTTGCTATATTAACATTGATTGTATGCTGGAGGGTAAAACAGAAAATATAACAAAACCGAAATGACAAAGCATAGAGGAGGATAGTGATGTTTTAACCAGAGAGAAACTGCCCCAAATGCAGGAATTCAGAAAAGTAAAGCAACCAACGACATATTACAAACTGCTATGCATCATGTAAGTCCACCACATGGCCTAGTAAAACAAAACCCAGACAAATAAAAACCCTGAAACTGAAGATGTTCCAAATCACCATCCAGTTCACTTCCTAACTCCGTGTGTGGCCTCAAGCACTTCAGGTGCTTTGGAAGAGAGACTTTGGAACTCATTCTCTCGTCGGTAAAGGGAGGGGTTGAACTAATGCACCCTTAGGTCCCTCTGGTTCAGACCTTCCCTGATCCTAAGGAAGCAGATCTTTCCTGACCCAAGGAGAAAAGATCAGAACACTGAATAGCACTTTGAGGGTTTTAACTGGACTGGCCGCTGACCCACCACTCCCTCGGTCTGTTGACCAGATAACCATGGAACCCCTAAATGGGTCAATCTGGATGCCCAGCAGGTGCTTTGAAATGCTACTGATTCAGGCGAAACTGGCAGGATGGACAAGGAGTTGCCATGGAGAAGCAAATAGTGGAGGCAGGTGGAACTGTAAATCATTCTCTCCTCTAAACTTCTTGACTTTTTCTCTCTTCTTTCATGACTTTCAATCCTGGGAGCCGTTTTCAGGGTGAACAGAAGAGTCTATGGAATGTTCATTTGTTCCTATGATTTGCCACAAGCAGAATTCAAGTCTTTTGAACAAGGGAACATTTCATGCAAAGATGGGCTCGATAAAGGACAGAAATGGTATGGACCTAACAGAAGCAGAAGATATTAAGAAGAGGTGGCAAGAATACACAGAAGAACTGTACAAAAAAGATCTTGACGACCCAGATAATCATGATGATGTGATCACTCATCTAGAGCCAGACATCTTGGAATGTGAAGTCAAGTGGGCCTTAGAAAGCATCACTATGAACAAAGCTAGTGGAGGTGATGGAATTCCAGTTGAGCTGTTTCAAATCCTGAAAGATGATGCTGTGAAAGTGCTGTACTCAAGATGCCAGCAAATTTGGAAAACTCAGCAGTGGCCACAGGACTGGAAAAGGTCAGTTTTCATTCCAATCCCAAAGAAAGGCAATGCCAAAGAATGCTCAAACTACTGCACAGTTGCACTCATCTCACATGCTAGTAAAGTAATGCTCAAAATTCTCCAAGCCAGGCTTCAGCAATATGTGAACCGTGAACTTCCAGATGTTCAAGCTGGTTTTAGAAAAGGCAGAGGAACCAGAGATCAAATTGCCAACATCCGCTGGATCATGGAAAAAGCAACAGAGTTCCAGAAAAACACCTATTTCTGCCTTATTGACTATGCCAAAGCCTTTGACTGTGTGGATCACAATAAATTGTAGAAAATTCTTCAAGAGATGGGAATACCAGACCACCTAACCTGCCTCTTGAGAAATCTGTATGCAGGTCAGGAAGCAACAGTTAGAACTGGACATGGAACAACAGACTGGTTCCAAATAGGAAAAGGAGTATGTCAAGGCTGTCTATTGTCACCCTGCTTATTTAACTTATATGCAGAGTACATCATGAGAAACACTGGGCTGGAAGAAGCACAAGCTGGAATCAAGATTGCCGGGAGAAATATCAATAACCTCAGATATGCAGATGACACCACCCTTATGGCAGAAAGTGAAGAGGAACTAAAAAGCCTCTTGATGAAAGTGAAAGAGGAGAATGAAAAAGTTGGCTTAAAGCTCAACATTCAGAAAATGAAGATCATGGCATCTGGTGCCATCACTTCATGGGAAATAGATGGGGAAACAGTGGAAACAGTGTCAGACTTTAGTGTTTTGGGCTCGAAAATCACTGCAGATGGTGACTGCAGCCATGAAATTAAAAGACGCTTACTCCTTGGAAGAAAAGTTATGACCAACCTAGATAGCCTATTCAAAAGCAGAGACATTACTTTGTCAACTAAAGTCCATCTAGTCAAGGCTATGGTTTTTCCTGTGGTCATGTATGAATGTGAGAGTTGGACTGTGAAGAAGGCTGAGTGCTGAAGAATTGATGCTTTTGAACTGTGGTGTTGGAGAAGACTCTTGAGAGTCCCTTGGACTGCAAGGAGATCCAACCAGTCCATTCTGAAGGAGATCAGCCCTGGGATTTCTTTGGAAGGAATGATGCTAAAGCTGAGGCTCCAGTACTTTGGCCACCTCATGCGAAGAGTTGACTCATTGGAAAAGACTCTGATGCTGGGAGGGATTGGGGACAGGAGGAGAAGGGGACGACCAAGGATGAGATGGCTGGATGGCATTACGGACTCGATGGACATGAGTCTGAGTGAACTCCGGGAGTTGGTGATGGACAGGGAGGCCTGGAGTGCTGCGATTCATGGGGTCACAAAGAGTTGGACACGACTGAGTGACTGAACTGAATTTGAATATCTAACACTCTCTCGTAAAACCCTAACTCAGTATAAAAGCTATGCTTCCCACTATTTGCAATAGCCTCAAGCTGGAAACTCAAATACCTACTAAGATAGGATGGATAAATACCTGATGGTATATCCAGAAAATAGAATGGTATACGGCAGTGAGAGGGAAGGCGCTGTAACCGCAAGTGACCACATGGAGGCGTCTCCCAACAAAAAGAGGAGCAGAAGCCAGAGACTAGGTAGGATTCCACAGACAAAATTCGGAAGTTAAAAATGGACACAGTCTATCCTCCTAGAAGTTAGAGTAGTTGTTTCACCCTTATGGGGACCAACGACTGGAAAAGAGCCTGGGGAAGGTGCAGGTATTCCAAGGTTCCCTAGTGTTTTCTTGATTTGGATTCTGGTTATACATGTAACCTCACTTCATAAAAACTCATGATGTTGTATACGTGCCTTTTTGTAGGTGAATAGCACATCAACTTTTACATATTTTTTTTAAATTTTTACATTAAAAAGTAAATATAAAGGCAGGATTCAATGTCGGAAATAAAGATTATTACATCACGAAGAATCTTATCCACGCTTTCCAAAGTTCAGAAACACACACATGCACATTCAGGTGGGTGGGGAAAGAGAAAGTGTGGTTATAAATAGATTAAAAAGTTCCCATTAAAAGGATCCCACATACTGTGGAAAGTGGAAGGAAGCAGGTTTGAGGAGGAAGAGGAATTAGTGAGCAATAATGACTCACCCAAGAACACTGACAATCAGGCAGTGTCCTTTTCATTTGGACTCTGAACGAAATTCAGTGAATTTTTCTTTCGTGCAGGTGAGTGGGAGGGTGTGCCCTGGAGCATTACTCACTCACACTGGTTTCTGCCCTGAGGTAAATCAACACTTATATCCCACATAAACTGCCTGTTTCCCACTTGAAAATGGTCCATATACCATGTGTGACTATTCGGTTGGGTGCTAGGTCCATACGGCCAAATCTTATCAGAACCTAAAGCGGAGGTGCTGTGACTAGAATGTAAATCAGAAGCTTTGGGAAACTTCTTAAAAACACAGATTTCTCTGAGCAACGATTCTGATTCAATAGGTCACAGGAAGAAGCCCAAGAACCTTCATGGTTGGGCTTCAATCTTCAATCTGCCTGCGACGCGGGATATACAGGTTCAATCCCCGCATCAGGAGGAATCCCTGGAGGAGGGCATGGCAACCCACTCCAGTATTCTTGCCTGGATAATTCCATAGACAGAGGAGCCTGGCGGGCTACAGTCCATGGGGTTGCAAAGAGTCGGGCACGACTGAGCGACTAACACTCACTTTTGGGGTGGGGGCTGTACATGGAGTGCCAAATAATATTTGGTTAAATGTTATCGAGGGTGTTTATGGAAGAGTTTAACATTTGAATTGGTAGACTGAGTACAGGAGATTGCCCTCGCCGAGGTAGGTGGCCCTTATCCAATTCACTGAAGGTGTAAATACAGCAAAAAGGCAGAATTCACTCCCTGATTGTCTTCGAGCTGAAACATCAGCCTTCTCCTCCTTTGGACTCTCAGCCTTAGACTTGAACTTACATCATCAGCTCTCCTGATCATCTGCCCTTCAGACTCAGACTGGAACTACACTATCGGCTCTTTTTTTTCATTGTGGGATCTTGAATCTGGGCCAAAGCAGTGAAAGTGCTGAGTCCTAACTACTGGACTGGCAGGGAATTCCCAGGGAATCAGCTTTCTTGAGTCTCTAGCTTGTCAACTGCTGACCTGGGGACCTCTCAGCCTCCATATCTGTGTGGGCCATTTCCTTATGGACTATCCTATTGGTTTGTTTCTCTGGAGAACCCAGATCCATACAACTATGAACTGTAAAGGTTCTAGATCTCTGTTATGTCCCTCTGAAGACTCCTAATGTTTGATTTAGCAGGCAGTTAACTTGGCTGAATGCAAGCTCCAGGTTCTGTCTTTCCTCATGATGGCTGGCAGCTGAAATTCTTCAGGTTTTAAAAATCAGTGTTTGACATACACTATCTTTTTTGTTACTCCTAACAAAGCTTATGAAATGAATATATTATCCTCAAAGAATCTGCCTGTAATGCGGGAGACCTGGGTTCGACCCCTGGGTTTGGAAGATCTCCTGGAGAAGGGAAAGGCTACCCACTCCAGTATTCTGGCCTGGAGCATTCCATGGACTGTGTAGTCCATGCAGTCGCAAAGAACTTTTACTTCACTTTAATTCATCCTCATTTTACAGACAAGGAAAGGAAAGCTCAGAGAATATTTGTTAAGTTGTAGAGCAGGAATTTAAGCCTAATGCTGTTTCCAATGCTTTTGGACTTTGGCAAACAAAGAAGTATTGTTAGATTGGTGCAAATGCAATTGCGGTTTCGGACCCTGAATTTTAAATCATTATAACTAGGCTCAAGCATATCTTTATTCATCAAAATAGGAACCATTACAATCAACACATTTTTGCCAGCGAGAAATAAGTCTGTTTATTCCTGTAGCAAAAAAATCTGTGCTTCGGGATTCGACAAACTCTTTGAAAACATTTTCTGTGTCCTGCTGGTTGTGGAAGTGTTTTCCCTGCAAAAAGCTGTCAAGATGCTTGAAGAAGTGGTAGTTGGTTGGCAAGAGGTCAGGTGAGTGTGGCAGACGAGGCAAAACTTTGTAACCCAATTTGTTTAAATTTGGAAGCACTGTTGTGCGACAAATCGTTGGATATTGTCATGGAGAAGAATTGGGCCCATTCTGTTGACCAATGCCAGCTGCAGGCATTGCAGTTTGGGGTGCATCTCATTGATTTGCTGAGCATACATCTCAGATGTAATGGTTTCACTGGGATTCAGAAAGCTGTAGTGGATCAGACCAGCAGCAGGTCACCAAACAGTGACTGTGACCTTTTTTGGCATAAGTTTGGCTTTGGGAAGTGCTTTGGAGTTTCTTTTCTGTCCAACCACTGAGCTGGTTGTTGCCGGGTGTCATATAAAATCCATTTTTCATTGTATGTCACTATCCCATCGAGCAATCTTTTGTTATTATTGCATAGAATAAGAGAAGCTGCTAAGTTGCTTCAGTTGTGTCCGACTCTGTGCGAATCCATAAACGGCAGCCCACCAGACTCCTCTGTCCCTGGGATTCTCTAGGCAAGAATACTGGAGTGGGTTGCTATTTCCTTCTCCACAAATAAGAGAATAAGAGAAGACGACACTTCAAAATGACAATTTTTTTGCTCGCATTCAGCTCATGAGACACCCAGTTATCAAACTTTCTCACTTTTCGAATTTGCAAAATGACCATAGAATGGTTGACATTGAATTTTTTGGCAACTTCTTGTGTAAGAAGATCAGCTTCGCTAATGGCTTTCAGTTGGTCATTGACAACTTCCCACGGCCAGCCACTACATTTCTCATCTTCAAGGTTCTCGTCTGCTTTGCAAAACTTCTTGAACCACCACTGTCCTGTTCGTTGGTTAGCAGTTCCTGGGCCAAACGCATTGTTGGTGTTTTGAGTTGTCTCTGCTGCTTTATGACCCATCTGGAACTCGAATGAGAAAATCTCTCGAATTTGTTTTATGTCTAACCTCATTCCCATAGTCTAAAATAAACAGCAAGCAATAAAACATTAGCAAAATACACAAAGCAAGAAATGTGCATGAAAATGATGTATAACATAACCACATTTATTTAAGAATACATTCCAATATCAAAGACAAATTTCAACAACACAAAAACTGCAATTACTTTTGTACCAACCTAATATTTAGCTTTGCACTAAGTGTCAGTTGAAGAAACCAAAGAGTAAAGGCCCTCCAGGTATTTGGCTTGAAGACTGCCACAGTGCAAGCGAGTTACAGTCAGAGAACCCTGGGTGATGGGGGACAGGACTGCCTGGATCCTTGGATGTTTGGCATCAGTTCCCAGCTCCACAGGTAAGGGGTTTCAACCCAGGTGTGCGGTAATAACAACACAAACAACACTGTGATGCTATAAATAAGGAAGTGCTGTGACCTCAGGATAGCACACCTGGAGGTGACCTTGCACAAGATCACGTGGCCACTAATCACTAACCTCATTCTAATGACCACGACCTAAGACAAAGTGTTCTCCTCCCTGGAGCTGCAGAGTCTCCACCGCAAACTAGTCCAGCCCTTCTCTTCTCCACGTGATCTGATTCGGCATCTTTCCCACACTGCTTGGAGCACACAGAGCCACGCTGATCCCTTTCTTTCCTTCTTTTCATGTTATTTATTTTTTCTTAATGACAGAAGTAACACATTAATTTAATTAAAGATATGAAGAATACAATAAGAGGACAAAATGTGAAAGTCCCTCCTCCTCACCACTCCCCCAGCACGTTATTCTTCCTGGTTTTCTTTCTGTGCCTAGAGTGATGGGGGTAGATATGCATCTGTAGCTTTTGTTCTTCGGAAGGCCTTTAATTGTGCTCTGTGTCTGGTTCTGCTCTCTGGTTTTCATTCAGTGGAATGTAGTTCTCCATGTTATAAACTTGCAGGGTCCTCCCATGTAGTCATGGGCTTCCTGGTGGCTCAGTGATAAAGAATCTGCCCGCAGGAGTCACAGGATATGCGGGTTCCATCCCTGGGTCAGGAAGATCCCCTGGAGGAGGGAATGGCAACCCACTCCAGTGTTCTTGCTTGGAGAATCCCATGGACAGAGGAGCCTGGTGGGCTACAGAGTTGTACACCGACTGAAGTGACTAAGCACGCATGCAGTGATGTGAGCGTTTTTACATGTTGAAGTCTACATTTATGTATACGAAGTATTTCCTTTAATAATTTATAATATTTTATACAGATAATTATTTATATATAATTTCCTTTATGTTGTAGTGAGCTTTTAAAATTATATAAATAGGTTATTGATGAATTTTATTTCAAGATAGTAAAAAGGGCATTACAATGTTTTTTTTTAAAGGCTGCCTCCCACAGCTGACAGCTATACACTTTTCCTTCTTTTCATATTCGGCACAGTGGTTCATAACCTGAAGGCACTTTTCTTTATCACACAAGACATTTAGGTGTTTCCCACCAGTCCTGCCATGGGCATTGCAGACCCTGCTCCAGCCTCACCTGCATCGTCCTCTCGTGCAGATCTTGCCCTGAGTGGAGGGACGACCAGGCGATATAGAAAGAGAGCTTTGGACCTGGCCATTTCTAAGTCTGGTAGGGCGCATGATTACAAACAACAGAGACCAAGTCGGGCTAACTTCAACAGGCAAGGAATGCTGGACGTTCAGTAGTAGCTCACAGATGGACAGGAATGTAGGAGAACCGGGATGGAGTGGAGAGCGGGAACCCTGGGGGCGGGGAGGCGAACAGCAGACAGAGAGCCAGACTCCGCAGGACACGAGGTCTGCGGGAGGCTGCCGGAAGCTGTGGGGCGGGGCGCCACCCCTGACCCTCCACTCTGACCTGGAAGCAGACGGCCGTGGCCCGCACCCTCCAGGTCAGAACCCCTCAGTGAGCACATCTGACTGGATGAGCCTGTGTCAGTGCCCTGGCTGCTTCGGAAGAAGAGAGGGGGCAAGCCGCACCCCCCATCCCACGCCCTAGTATCCCCACAGCTTGCAGAGTGAAATACCTCCCACTGGCCCGTGTTTTCTTAGGAAGAGGAACCCACCTCGACTCGGGAAGGAATTAACAGGCAAGGAAAGGCTGAACTATCTTCTCTCTCCTTTAGAGTTGCTCTTTCTTTCCTTTCCATCAACCTTTACAAGTAGATAGAAAATACTCTGTGAGTTGTGGAGAGCAGAAAATGGAAAATGTGGTGGGCTGAATAATGGCCCCCAAGATAGCAGATCCTAACTCTTGACACCTGTAAATTTTACCTTCTAAGGAGTAGGGGTCTTTGCAGGTGGAATTAAGGAAAGGCTCTTGCCATGGAGAAGTTATCCTGGGATATCCAGGAGGGCCCTAAATGCCATCACAGGAGAGATGAAGACAGAAGAGACGAAGGGGGCAATGGTGTGACTGCAGAGGCAGAGGCTGGGGTGATGAGGGCACAATTCAAGGAAGGCCACCAGCCCCCAGGGAAAGGCTACCCACTCCAGTTTTCTGGTCTGGAGAATTCCATGACTAAAGTCCATGGGGTCGCAAAGAGTCGGACACAACAGAGCAGTTTTCACTTCACCGACCACCAGAGGCTGAAAGAGGCAAGATTCTCTCCAAGAACCCCTTGCTATCACCTGCTGACACCTCCATTTCCAGCAGAAGGTACTGATTTCAGACTTCTGCCCTCCAGAAAGGAGAGAATGTATTCCAGTTGATTTCAGCCTCCGAGTTTGCGGTAATTTGCTACAGCAGCTACGGGAAACTCATACAGAATTTCAAGAAAATACGAAAGTATTTGTATCTCTAAAACACATACTCATATCTTTTTTTAAAAAATGGAAGGAAAGGAGAGAGAAAAGAAAGGAAAAGAAAAGAAAAGGAGAAGAAGGCAAAAACCAAGCCAGGCAGTTGATGAGCTAGTGAATACGGCATTAGTCATCTACCACACAAAGTCATGAAAGACAAAAGAATTAACCCTGAAAGGCATTTGTCTTTTGAAAATATTGATAAATTCAGGATTAGAATGGAACAGACTGAGTAATATGGGCAAACATAATACCTCTGTGAATCCATCTAAATAAGCTACATAATCTCCTGACAAAGGAGCAGCAGGTACTATAAGAAGTTTGAATTTCTTTCCTCCTGAGATAATTTTTTGAAAAGAAAGAGAGGAATGCAGGCTAAATAAACTGGATGACTCAGGAAATGAATTTGTTTTCAGATAATTGCTTCCTAATGCAGCGATGATGTGCCTGTTAGTCATTTCAATAGCTGTTCCATGTAGACAGCAAATAAGATAGAACACAAAGTCCACCCCACCCACAGTGATTACTCTGGTGGGAAAGCTCACAGAATTGACATGGAGCAGCCTTTTTGTCAGAGCGATGCTGTGAGAAACCCTGAGCCTGGCGTGGATGGAACGGGTCTAGACGTTTGCTTCCTGTTGTGTCTTGTTGCTATTGTGAAAGGGGCACTAAGATAAAGCAGATGTACAGCTGGGGAGAAAGGGTGCCAGGAGTGTGACGTCACTGGCAGCCAATCAGAAGCCCTGCTTTCAGCCTCGCAGGGACTTGCAGGGCAACAGGTCTCAAGCCCTGCAAGGCCTTTGTCTCTAATCAAGGTTGGCCTGCCTGCCTTGAGCTTCTTCTAGGTGCTCAGGGGGAACAGAGTCAGAAACGACTCCGAGCCTGCTTCTAATCAGATGTGTAGATAAAACATGCCCCATTAAAGAATAATGAAAATTAAACACAGGAAAATGTATTATACTGATTTGATACAGGGCTCAAGCACAAATACTTAAGAGTCTGTGGATAGGAACAAATATATTCTTTGTGTGAGTTAGCATGTGGTTCCCAGGCTTTGAGAAAGGTGGCTTTAGACATGGGCTCATTCTGTTGTGGGACTGGGCTGTTTAATCTGTGAGTAAATCACCTATGTGCACAGCTTTGTGCTAAAGCCCAGAGGAATGCACATGCACTGGGCTCCTGATCCTAAAGGATTTTAGCAGTCCAGCTGGGAAAATTAGACCACCAAGCAACATCAGTAGGCAAGGCAATGCAAGGGAATTGTCTTCTCCTGGCTGTTGCTACTATAGGAGTTCATTCATTTCTTTCAGTTAATTGTTGTTATTCAGTCACTAAGTTGTGTCTTTGTGAGATGCTTTTTTTGAGTCGTGACTCTTTGAGACTCCGTGGACTGCAGCACGCCAGGCTCCTTTGTCCTTCACTATCTCCCAGACTTTGCTCAAACTCATATCCATTGAGTCGGTGATGCTATCTCACCATCTCATCCTCTGCTACCTGCTTCTCCTTTGGCCTTCAGTCTTTCCCAGCATCAGGGTCTTCTCCAATGAGTCAGCTCTCCTCATCAGGTGGCCAAAGTATTGGAGCTTCAGCTTCAGCATCAGTCCTTCCAATGAGTATTTCTTTAGGATTGACTGGTTTGAAATGAATAGTTATTTTTACTCTTAAACATTTTAATATAATTTTTATAGGTTACTTTCCATTTACAGTCATTGCAAAATATTGGCGATCTTCCCTGTGTTGTATGGTACATTCTTGAGCCCATCTTATACCCAGTAGTCTGTATCTCCCACTGCCCTGCCCCTATGTAGCCCCCTCCCCTCCCCTCCCAGCACTGGTAACCACTGATTCGCTCTCTCTATCTGAATCTGCTTCTTTTTTGTTAAATTCATTGGTTTGTTGTATTTTTGAGATTCCACATATAAGTGGAATCATACAGTATTTGTCTTTCTCTGACTTACTTCACTTAGTATAATGCTCTTCGAGTCCATCCATGCTGCAAATGGTAAAATTTTGTTCTTTTTTCATGGCTGAGTAGTAGTACTCCATTGTTCCTTATCTATTCATCTGTTGACGGACACTTATGATCCTTCCACATCTTGGCTGTTGTAAAAAATGCTGCTGTGAACATTGGGATACATTCAACTAATAGCTATCGAGTGCCTGTTTGGTGCCAAGCACTCCTCTGGGCACTGGGACACAGCAGTGAACAAACCAAACCCTTGCTCTGCCTCACTGAGCTTACATCCTAATGTAGGGTTTGGAAGAGTCAGACACATTTGGGGATACTACTAGACACCCTGATGAGATTTATGAGGGGAGAGACCGGGGCCACAGTTCAGAGAGGGGTGACCTCAGTGTGAGCTGCGAATGCTTTAGGAAGCAGGAGGCTTGCATGGGTCCTCAAAGGATGGCCAGAATTTGGAGAGACCACGAGGAGCTGGAGAGAATTTTGGAAGGAGAGCACAGTGAACGCAGGAAGGCAGATGTGGAGTGACGGAGCTGGGATGGGGGAGGCGGAGGTGAGTTAGTGGAGGAAAGAGGGGAGTGTCGAGCTGGGGAGGACTGGAAGGTTGGGAGGAGTTTGGCTTTGTGGCACTTAGAGCAAACATAGGTAGTAAGTGACAGGTGTAACAGTGAGGAGCCAAGTGACACCACGTCTCTGAAGCCACCTTGACTAGGCCTTGTCCAGCAGCCCCAGCCTCTCCTGTTTCACCCACTACCTCATTTCCCCACTTCTCCCGCTTTCATCAGTTTCCTCTTCCTGATCCATTTTCTTCCTCCTCATCAATCTTCTTCCTTTTTCCCATCCATGCATTCTTTGAGGTTCCTTTCCTGCCCCTTCATTTATTTCTTTAAAAGCCACTTATAAAGCGGTTCTTTTATTTATTTTTTAAATTTCTGGGCCACACCGCTTGGCAAGCAGAATCTTAGTTGCCCGACCAGGGATTGAACCTGCGCCCCCTGCAGTCAAACCGCGGAGTCTTAAACACTGGACCACCAAGAAAGTCTGCTTGTCCTTTTTATTCTCACCTCCCTACTTCCCATAAGGAACAAGAAAAATCAATAAAGCAAAGAGTTATCCTGACCGAAGAACAATGGAAGAGGAAAGGATTAGTTCTAAAGCATTAGCGCTGGACAGGGAATTAGCTTTGTGTTAACTCTCTTAAATTGGACAAGATCTCGCAAGTCCCTGAGCTTGCCTTTGTGTGTGATATGAAAAAGTGAAAGTCACTCAGTCATGTCTGACTTTATGACCCCAAGGAGTGTAGTCCTCCAGACTCCTCTGTCCATGGAATTCTCCAGGCCAGAATACTGGAGTGGGTAACCATTCTCATCTCCAAGGGATCTTCCCAACCCAGGGATCGAACCCAGGTCTCCCACATTGCAGGTGGTTTCTTTACTGTCTGAGACATCAGGGAAGCCCTGTGTATGATATAATCAGATCCTAAAATACAACCTCGGAAATAACTGCTTTTTCAAGAATATATGCTAAAGCAATAGAAATAGGAACTTCGTTGTTAACTGTGCAGAGGAATGTGAGAGAAAACACACAAGAATTAGCATACTAACACCTTTAAAGTTGCCTTAACAATCATGAATTATGTTCTTTGTGTGTACAGTTCAGATAAGTTTGATCTTGTATTATAACGATGCAGGACGTAGTAGGAAATGCATGTTTCTTCATGTATTTATTCTTTTCCTCTAAAAGTAAAGAAAGCTGACTCAAATATACTTGGAAAACATGGAAAAGCATAAGGAAGAAAATAGCCATCAACTATGCCATCATTCAGAGATGACCAGAATGAATCTGTCTTTGCCACACAAAACCAACTTCGCTCTCTCAACAGCTGATAATAACATTCGTGTTCTCTTTCCTGGGTCCATGGAGGCTGTGAGTGTTCAGCCTGAGTTGGGCTTGGGTTCAGGCTGAGTTGGTTTAAGTCTGATCACCTGCATGTGTGTTTCCTCATGGTCCTCAGACTAGCACCTACCAGGAGGAATTTTTTCCCTATGGAAGATCACAAGAATTCAAGAGGGTGAGCGGAAAACCTGATGCCTCTGGAGGCCTTCAGTTCCTAGCGGAACTGCCACTCACACTCCATGGGCCAAAGCAAGTCATCCGTGAGCTGACGTGGCTGGGGCATCATGCCCACCCTAGAGCACTGCATGTCACACAGCAGGTAAGAGTGGAGATCTGCAGTTATCATACTGGTGTGTTTCCTTCCAGGCCTTTTTATGTATACTGTACACGGTTACCAAGATATGATCTAGGTGAGTGATCACGATGGTGTGATCACTCACCTAGAGCCAGACATCCTGGAATGTGAAGTCAAGTGGGCCTTAGAAAGCATCACTATGAACAAAGCTAGTGGAGGTGATGGAATTCCTGTTGAGCTGTTTCAAATCCTGAGAGATGATGCTGTGAAAGTGCTACACTCAATATGCCAGCAAATTTGGAAAACTCAGCAGTGGCCACAGGACTGGAAAAGGTCAGTTTTCATTCTAATCCCAAAGAAAGGCAATGCCAAAGAATCCTCAAACTACCGCACAATTGCACTCATCTCACACGCTAGCAGAGTAATACTCAAAATTCTCCAAGCCAGGCTTCAGCAATACGTGAACCGTGAACTTCTAGATGTTCAAGCTGGTTTTAGAAAAGGCAGAGGAACCAGAGATCAAATTGCCAACATCCACTGGATCGTGGAAAAAGCAAGAGAGTTCCAGACAGACATCTATTTCTGCTTTATTGACTATGCCAAAGCCTTTGACTGTGTGGATCACAATAAGTTGTAGAAAATTCTTCAAGAGATGGGAATACCTGACCTGCCTCTTGAGAAATCTGTATGCAGGTCAGAAAGCAACAGTTAGAACAGGACATGGAACAACAGACTGGTTCCAAATAGGAAAAGGAGTACGTCAAGGCTGTATATTGTCACCCTGCTTATTTAACTTATATGCAGAGTACATCATGAGAAACGCTGGGCTGGAAGAAACACAAGCTGGAATCAAGATTGCTGGGAGAAATATCAATAACCTCAGATATGCAGATGATACCACCCTTATGGCAGAAATTGAAGAGGAACTAAAAAGCCTCTTGATGAAAGTGAAAGAGGAGAGTGAAAAAGTTGGCTTAAAGCTCAACATTCAGAAAACGAAGATCATGGCATCCGGTCCCATCACGTTATGGGAAATAGATGGGGAAACAGTGGAAACAGTGTCAGACTTTAGTTTTTGGGGCTCCAAAATCACTGCAGATGGTGACTGCAGCTGTGAAATTAAAAGACACTTGCTGCTTGGAAGAAAAGTTATGACCAACCTAGATAGCATGTTGAAAAGCAGAGACATTACTTTGCCGACTAAGGTCGGTCTAGTCAATGCTATGGTTTTTCCTGTGGTCATGTATGGATGTGAGAGTTGGACTGTGAAGAAAGCTGAGCGCCGAAGAATTGATGCTTTTGAACTGTGGTGTTGGAGAAGACTCCTGAGAGTCCCTTGGACTGCAAGGAGATCCAACCAGTCCATATTGAAGCAGATCAACCCTGGGTGTTCTTTGGATGGAATGATGCTAAAGCTGAAACTCCAGTACTTTGGTCACCTTATGCGAAGAGTTGACTCATTGGAAAAGACTCTGATGCTGGGAGGGATTGGGGGCAGGAGGAGAAGGGGACGACAGAGGATGAGATGGCTGGATGGCATCACGGACTCGATGGTCATGAGTCTGAGTGAATTCCGGGAGTTGGTGATGGACAGGGAGGCCTGGCGTGCTGCGATTCATGGGGTCACAAAGAGTTGGACACGACTGAGCAACTGAACTGACTGTACATGGTTAAATAATTTTATAAGAATCATGTTACACATTTTGCATTCATCGTCTTTTCCCTGCTTTCTCAACTTCCTCTTCTTCATTCCCACCTGTCTTCTTCCTCTTTCTCATCTGCCTCTTCCTTCCCTTGCCCTGAAATTTTCCTTCCTAGTCCCCCTCCACCCCGCATATTTTATTCTCCTCTCCCTGGATCCCCTAGTGAATGGAAAAAAATAATAATAATAAAAAAAATCAAGGAACTGCTTTATTTTTCATTTAGAAGGACAATGTAAGAAATCCAAAACTGCATTCAGTAACACGGTGGCAAAATAGAGCTCTCATAAATCCCTGGTGTATAACAGGCGAGCAGAAGAGCCACATTTCAAGGTGGGGTGGGCAGTGGCTTGCCAGTATTAGCACTATTGGTTGTAGAGTTTTCCTTACTTTGTGAGTTAGTGGGTGAATTAATACTGTTCTACAGTATTAGACCAAGGTGGTGTGTGCATGGGAGAAGGCAATGATACCCCACTCCAGTACTCTTGCCTGGAAAATCCCATGGACAGAGGAGCCTGGAAGGCTGCAGTCCATGGGGTGGCTGAGGGTCGGACACGAGTGAGCGACTTCACTTTCACTTTTCACTTTCCTGCATTGGAGAAGGAAATGGCAACCCACTCCAGTGTTCTTGCCTGGAGAATCCCAGGGATGGGGGAGCCTGGTGGGCTGCCGTCTCTGGGGTCACACAGAGTCGGACACGACTGACACAACTTAGCAGCAGCGGTGTGTGCATGGGTGTGTGTGCTTCCACTGCTGGGGGCCCAGGTTCAACCCCTGGTCAGGGAACTAAGATCCCAGAAGTGGTTCAGCCTGACCAACAAAAGAGAAAGAAACAGTAAACAGTAATGATAGAAATGTTGTTCCACTAGACAGGAAGATACACATATATGTCCAGAATAAATACATATAAAATAAAGAAGCAGGTAGCACTAACAAAATCCCTCTCTTAGCCATGGAAAGCAACCTGTCTAGCAAGTGGACTAGTTTTAATTTGTTAGTTCTAACAAACAAAGAATTGATGCTTTTGAACTGTGGTGTTGGAGAAGACTCTTGAAAGTCCCTTGGACGGCAAGGAGATCCAACCAGTCCATCCTAAAGGAAATCAGTCCTGAATATTCATTGGAAGGACTGATGCTGAAGCTGAAACTCCAATACTTTGGCCACCTGATGCAAAGAACTGAGTCATTGGAAGAGACCCTGATGCTGGGAAAGATTGAAGATGGGAGCAGAAGGGGACAACAGAGGATGAGATGGTTGGATGGCATCACTGACTTGATGGACATGAGTTTGAGTAAGCTCTGGGAGTTGGTGATGGACAAGGAAGCCTGGCGTGCTGCAGTTCATGGGGTCACAAAGAGTTGGACACGACTGAGCAACTGAACTGAACTGAACAAAAGAAGGCAGTCATCTCCAAATCAGGATAGTCATCTTGACCGCTGTTACATGTGGGAGATATTTTAAATAAAGATGTCCCAAAGAAGACTGTACTTGCTAGTGACCAGAGGTGAATAATATACAGATGTGGATGCCTTAGGCAAATTGCTTAACCAGCGTCTGACAAGCTCAATTTCTCCATCTATAAAATGAGGAGGTTGGAATGGGTCATTGCCTGTTGTCATTGGGCGTACTGTGTAAAGCAATGTGCCCGACTTGGGGTGTGTCTCAGAGAATGGGCAGAAGACAGTCCTGGACTTTACTCATTCGTTCATTCGGTTGGTCAATCAGTCACAAGGTGGCTCTTACTCCATGACAGGCATTGAGCATACAGCAGTGAGCATAATAAATATAGTCCCTACGCTAAAGTCCCCATTTTGATGAAGGAGGCAGCTAGCCAGGCAGTTATAAACCAGTAAGATGCGTGGTATAGAAGGGAAGGTGAGAGATGTAGAAAAAAGAGAGAGAGTTAATACCTCAAACAGGCACTCTGCTAAGGTATTCATTTCTCATTTGACCATTCACCCAGTCTTACAGATGAGAAGAATCCGGGGTTGGATCCTAGCTTTGCAAACCTTAAAGATCTATGAATCACCTGTGGATCTTGCTAAAATTCAGGTCCCGATTCAGCAGGTCTGAGCTTCTGTGTGTCTGACAAGCTCCCACTCTGAGCAGCTGGAGCCAGATAGCTTGGGTCACTGCCTCGGGTTACCCTGCTGGTAGGGGTCAGTGTTGGGTCCTCAACTTAGCACAGTCTGACCCCAACACCTGTGCCTTTACTGCCTCTCAGAGATCCTGCCCCAAGAGTTCTTGCTGCTCTAAAATTCTGATTCGCATGCCAGATTAGTTTGAGAAAGGCAAATAAAATAATAGGAATCAGAACTTTGGCTTTTCCTGGTGGCCCAGCTACCCAGCAACAGAGGAGTAGTCAGGATATCTGGGCACTTGCTCAGGGCAGGGGAAACTCCTGGTACCAGGCAGCTTCTGTCACCTGTGCGACACTCAACAGGGCCCTTCTTTGTCCTCGGGGTATTTAAAACCCATTCTCTGGTGGCCTACTCTAAGAGAATGAACAAAGAAGTTGTCACAAAAATAATAACCACATGTTAAGCCCTTAACTGCGTGCCTGGCATTTAACATTTAATTCTTACCATAGCCCTGCGTGGGCAAGGAGGTAGAAGTAGGGGCGAAGAAGAGAGGATCCTTGGCCACACAGACCCTCTGGGTCACTTTTCAGTGACCCACCTTTGTTCTGCAAATAAGGAATGGAAGTGAAAGGGTTAGTTGCTCAGTCATGTCTGACTCTGCAACCCTGTGGACTATAGCCCACCAGGCTCCTCCGTCCGCGGAATTCTTCAGGCAAGAATACTGGCGTGGGTTGCCATTTCCTTCTCCAGGAGATCTTCCCAACCCAGGGATCAAACCTGAGTCTCTTGCATTGCAGGCAGATTGTTTACTGTCTCAGCAAATAACTTACATGGAGTAACACAGTCAGCAAAGGCAGAACCAACATGGAGAGCCAGGGCCCAGCCTTTATGTAGGCTTGGGGCTTCCCTGGTAGCTCAGCTGGTAAAGAATTCGCCTACAGTGCAATGCAATGGTTCAGTTCCTGGGTCAGGAAGATCCTCTGGAGAAGGGATAGGCTACCCACTACAGTATTCTTGGGCTTCTCTGGTGGCTCAGATGGTAAAGAATCTGCCTGCAACGCAGGAGACCTGAGTTTGATCCCCAGGATGGGAAGATCCCCTGAAGAAGGGAACGGCTACCCATTCCAGTATTCTGGCCTGGAGAATTCCATGGACAGAAGAGCCTGGTGGACTACACCATGGAGTCGCAAAGAGTTGGACATGACTGAGCGACTTTAACTTTCATGCCCTATGTAGCATTGCTTCCAGTTAATCATTCCTGCTGATTACGAAAGGAGCTGTAGCTCTGAGCCAAAAGTTTCCTCTCTACTCCCCCACACAACACATTCCCACCCACCATGGTGACTTACAAATACTTTTTTAAAAGAATTGTTTATGTGACCATATGTGAAATGCCTGCCCCTCTTCCTTAACCCAAGTCTGAGAAAATGATGTGGCAACTAGTTAAGAAGATACAGCCCTGGGAACCAGGAACTGATTCATGCCATTAAAACAAGTAGATTCCTCTCTGGTCATTTTAGGCCTCCTATTTGTTCATGGTCCATGCCTTCCAGGAACTTGAACCATTATTTAAGAGAGAATTTATATATATGACAGAATTAGGAATACATCACAGGGATTTCCCTGGTGGTCGAGTGGTTAAGACTGCCTTCCAACGCAGGAGATGCAAGTTCAGTTTCTGGAGAGGGAACATATGCCCTGCAGAGTGGCCAAAAAAAGAAAGAAATGCAACACAGTATCCCAAACACAATGCCGCATAAAGTCGTCAGTCACATCAGAAGCCGGAATGGCGAGATAATAGTGATGATGACGGAAGACACTTAGTCGTGTCTTTGTGACCCCACGGACTATACAGTCCATGGAATTCTCCAGGCCACATTACTGGAGTGGGTCGCCTTCCCTTTCTTCAGGGGATCTTCCCAGTCATTTATTGATCATGATCTGTGTGTTTTCATTGAATGTCCCCAACAGCCCTCTGTTGTCCCCAACAACCCCCCAACAGGAGGTTATTATTATCTCTGTTTTATAGACGAGGGAACAAATGCTCAGACAGAAAGTCACTGGGCCAAGGCCAGGCAGCTAGAAAGCAGGAGACCTGGATTTGAGCCACAAAGTGTGACCCTAGCCCTTACACACCACCTCATGACAACATGTGGTGCTTGACAGCCTCTCTCTGAAACCAGCCCTCCATGCAGCACACTGCTGGCAGGGGATGGATGTGCGTTGCTTGGAACTGTAGAGGAAGGCCTCGTGAAAAAACGGTATTTGATGAAACTGATAAATCAACTACCAACTTTATCACCTGGTAAGTCTGTATTAGAATGTTGCAAATAAGCAAAAAATGCTTTCAGAGCTGAAATATTCTGCTTCACTAAGAGTTAGCTATCAAAGGATACCTGTGTGTGTGTGTGTGTGTGTGTGTGTGTGTGTGTGTGTGTGTAGAAATGAGGGGTAGGAAATGCTGGTTGAAGAAAGTGGCATGAGCAAACCTTTGCCATGAATAAGCTCAGCTTATCTCCAGAAAATTGTAAAAAGCCAGTCTGTCAACAACAGAGAGTTCATTCAGTCACTCAGTAAACACTTCCGGAGCACCTTCCATATGCCAGGCACTGTGATAGGTGTTAGGGCTGCAAAGATAAGTAAGACACAACTCCAGGGGACTTGCCTGGTGGTCCAGGGGTTAAGATGCCGTGCTCCCAATGCAGGGAGCCCGGGTTCAATCCCTGGTCAGGGACCTGGGTCCCACATGCCGCAACCAAGACCCAGTGCAGTCAAATTAAAAACAAAAACACACCCACATAACTTAAGCCATCAAATGCTTCACAGTCTTGGTTACGGTAGGGGTTTTGTTAGGGAGGGGACAGACAGACAGATGGGGCACCAAAACCTGATAAATGGCTTAAGAAGGGTCAGGTAAAGAGCCAAGGGTATGGTACGCAGAGGGAGGCCTGGTGGGGAAAGGGGGAGAGAAGCTGAGCAAGGATGGTCAGGCCCCTGAAGGCAGTGAGACACAGAGGGCAAGGAGGTGAGGGTGGGGAGGGAGGGTGGGAAGACCCTTGGCCACAGAGGTCCTCTGGGTCATTTCAGTGACTGCCCCCCGCAACCCCCGCCCAAGCCTGGCCAGACTGCTCTGTTGCACAAACACACTTGGGCCTTTGAACAGACGCTTTCAGACAAGATCCTTCGGTAAGATTAACACGGCAGCTGTTTTCCGTGTTTTCAGGCAACTTCCAGGAAACACGTATTCACTTTTCTCTTAACTCCTAGTAACCAAGTTGTAGAAAAAAGTAGGAAAAATAGTCATGCTCCTAACATTTCTGCATAAAGTGTTCTTCCACTTCAGGAGTCACCCCATAAGTCTTGGAGCATCTCCATGTGCCAGGCAGCCTCCGAGGTGCTGAGGATACAGTGGTGAACAAAATCCCTGACATCATGGAGCTTACATTCAAGTGGGGGCCACAGTCAGAGGCAAAAACAACAGCTAGATGTATGATATGTGAGGCTGTGAGATGTAAAGGAAAAGAAAGGGTAAGGGGGGTGGTGTGGGGTGGGCCATTGTGTGGGGGACAGTCAGGGAGGCCACACTAACAACGTGACCGTGGAGCCCAGACCTCAGGGGGTGAGGTGGTGAGTACGTAACTCAGTCATGGTGTGGGAGGAAGAACTGAAGTGTGAGAGTGCTTAGTGTATTCTCAAACTACCAAGGAGGCCAGTACGGCTGGAACCAACTAAGAGGGAAGAGTGGAGAGAGGGGAGCCCCGAGGCTTCAGGAGCCAGAGTCTGCGGAGGAGTTTTCCTCTGCCTGAGACGGGAGAATTCGACCAAGGACAGTTGGAGGTTTGGCGTCCTTTTAAAGGGTCACTCTGGCTTTTGCGTGGAGGATGGAAGGCAGGAGAAGGCGTGGACAGAGGGAAACCAATAGGCCACTCCTGCGACAGCCCAGGTGATAGAGCGTGGGGATGTGGGCTGGGGTAAGAGCAAGTGGAGACGGTGAGATGCCATCTTATTCTGGGGGTTTTGAAATCCAAAAGAACTTATCGATGGATTGGATGAGTAGCCGAGGATGATTTGAAATTCTAAGGTTTTAGGCCAGAGTAACTGTAAAGAACTATTTTTTAAGATGGGGGAGACTTCTCGAGGTTAGGATTCCGAAGTTTGGTTTTGGACATTATTAGTTTGAGACACCTATCAGGATATAGAATCCTTGAGTTCAGGAAAGGGGCCAGAGCTGCGGACCGTAGTTACTGAGGTGAGGATGGTAATTAAAGCCACGGGACTGGGTGAGATCACCGGGGCAGTGAGGTCAGGCAGAGAAGAGGTGTGGTCCCCAGGGCAGGCCAGAGTATGGAGGAGGACAGGAAGTTGAGGGGAGAACCAGGAAAGGATGGTATCCTGGAAGCCAGTTACTGCTGAGAGGGGAGGGGTCTAAGGACTGGTGTCAACTCTTGGGTTTGGCCATAGAAGATCGCTGAGGACCTGGCTCGAAACTTCAGATGGAGCAAGGGGGATGGAAGCCTGGTGTTCCCATCAGGGTTCAAAGAAACATGTGGGAGGAGAGGACGAGGTAACAAGAGTGCCCATCTCTTCTAAGGAATTTTGTATAAAGTGCAGCCAAGAAAGGAACTGGAGAGAGATCAAGAAGGAAGACATGATTTCATAGCTTTGGGGAGTGGAAACGCACAGGTAGAGAGGAAAAACCAATCACGCAGAGGAGAGGAGTAGGGGTTGCTGGGGTGTTGGGTCCTTACGCTGTTGAGAGGGGATGGCACCCAGTACATGGGAGCGGGGTTGATGTAGATGGGGGCACGGGTGGCTCGTTGTCAAAGGAGGGAACGCAGAGACATAGCAGGTGGACCATGACGATGTTTGCTTCTGGGTGCTTCTCTTCTCTTCCTGCTGTGTGTACGTAGCAACAGTGCCCTATTTTCACCAATTCTAAGACGGAGTTTTTTCTGTCTAACTATGTCTTAGAATCAATGGAGTGTTTCATTGTTGGTATTTATTCTCTCTCGGTGGTCCATATGGCATAGGTGACTTGGAGTCTGTGGGACATCACTTTACTTTGGCCCCAACTAGAGTTCTCCATTAGAGGGTCCTGCAAATATTGATTACCTTGTGAGCTGACAATTGCAGGGAGAAAATAGACTGGAGCCAGCTCTCTGTTACATGTGCGTGCAGCCCACATCTCCGTAGAAAGACCAGGTGCCTGGAGAACAGGGGAAGGAGGCCAGCCCTCTGCCCACAGGCTGCAGAGCTGCCTGGGCCTGTTCTCCCTCGGGGGATTGTGGCAGACCAAGGACACTCGGCCCACACCTGAACCTGGGCAGACGCTCCTGACTCAGAGACCAAGCACTTCCTCCAGGTAAAGAGGTTCTGGGCCCCACATCCTGCTCGGTAAAGATAAGGAGAAGTGCGGGGGTCTGAGAAGACGGAACTGTGTCACGGCATAGCTCCTGGGGTCACTTTGGTTTCTTCAGCTGCTAGCAGCTGTGCCTTTTATTGCTTCTGTGGGCAGAGCCAGAGCTTCAGCCCTACTTCCCTGTAGTGGGGAGTCTAGGAAGGGTTTGAGAGGGTCCCTTTATCTAGAGGGGATTCCCTTGTAGCTCAGTTGGGACGAATCTACCTCCAACGCAGGAGAACCGAGTTCGATTCCTGGGTGGGAAGGATCCCCTGGAGAAGGAAATGACAAACCCACTCCAGTATTCTTGCCAGGAGAATGCCATGGACAGAGGAGTCTGGTGGGCTACAGTCCATGGGGCCGCAAGAGTCGGACGCGACTTAATGACTAAACCACTTTATCTAGAGTTGACAGTTTATTGCATGCTGTGCTGAAGCAGGTGGCTCAGCGGTAAGGAATCTGCCTGCCAATGCAGGAGACGCAGGTTCCACCTGTGGGTGGGGGAGGTCCTCTGGAGGAGGAAATGGCAGTCCTCTCCAGTATTCTAGCCTGGAGAATCTCATGGACAGAGGAGCCTGGCGAGCTATAGTCTATGGGGTTGCAAAGAGCTGGACATGACTGAGCACACACACATGCCTAACCTGATGTACAATAAACAAATCAAGACAGGGCCCTTACTCTCAGAGCAGATATCTAGTGAGGGAGATGCATTCATAAAATATTATCTATTTGGGGAATTCCTTGGTGGTCCAGTGGTTAGGACCCCACTGCAGCAGGCAGGGGGTTCGATCCCTGGTCGGAAAACTGAGATCCTGCAGGCAGCTCAGAGAGGCCAAAAAATATATATATTTTTAATGTGTCTATTTTTAAAACGTTAAGGAAACTATGTGCTGGGACCTGTGCTAAGTATGTGACAAAGATTAACTCCCATAGTTTGTACTAACCCGGTGCTATTGCTGTTAGTCCTACCTTACAGGCTGCTGCTGCTGCTAAGTCGCTTCAGTCGTGTCCGACTCTGTGCGACTCCATAGACGGCAGCCCACCAGGCTCCCCCGTCCCTGGGATTCTCCAGGCAAGAACACTGGAGTGGGTTGCCATTTCCTACAGGCACAGAGAGGTTAATTATCTGCTTAAGGTCACACAGCTTACAAGAGGTGAAGTCAAGGTTCAAACCCATGCAGTTTTGCCTAGAAGTCCTAGCTCTTAACCAGCGAGGACCTGCTGCTGCCTCTCAGTTATTTTATCTAGCTCAGTTATTCAGAAATAAACCTCCTTCTGGAAATGGAAATGACTCATCTTGGAAGGAGGGATTTTAGCATCTGATAAACCAGCCTTGAGGGCTGTCTGGGGAGCCTGCTGGGCACAGAGCAGTCAGCAAGTTGCATCAGGCTCCTAGGCTATCTTGAACTTTGGGCTCTGCTTCTGCTCTCCTCTCCCAGCTTCCTCCCTGGTGGGCTCCTCCATCCCTCCCCATGCGGCACCTCAGGGGCCTTCATGTGGCTTTACTGCTGGGGGCCCCAGGTGCGTTTTCTCTTTGCCGATACAGCTGCGGTGTGGTGGCTAACTCAGTCTGGCCCAGAACCCTGCCCCAGAGAGGCCCCAGTCTGTGTGGTGCTGCGGCGGAGGAGGGGGCAGGGAGAAATGGGAAATCCGATTTCAAGAACAGCAGCTTCTCTAGCCCAAGACTGGCATACTGCCCTGGGCCTTGCACAGAATCCTTGCAAAACCTCATCTCTTACATTGGCTAGTTCAATGGGCTTCGAGGTATTCAGGACCCAGGACTCTCACTCTAAAACTGAATGTTCCTTCACACTTTACCAAAAACCCTTCCACAGTCCCAGTCTCCTTTGGCTCCCACAGCAGCCCTGGGAGGTCTTCCCAGCTCCCCAAAGGTCTTCAAAGCCACCGTTAGCTTGTCAGATGCTAAAACCCCAACTCCAAAGGGCAAGTCATTTGCATTTGTAAAGTGAGTTTCGTTTCAAAATAACTGGGGTTGGTAGAGCAGGCGGGATGGACAGAGCTGGGATTCTTTGTGCTTTAAACTCCCTGTTAGTCCACTCTGCTTCCTGTCTCTCAGGGGACCAAGACGAGGCAGCTACACATGCAGTGCCTAGCTCTGATTCTTTGAGAACCAAAACCTGAATCCATGGACACACCTATGTGCCATCCTTGGGCTCCAGAGCCAAAAATTGGCCTGTTTTTTCCCCCTAAGAAATAAACAGCTAATTTCTCATTAGAGTGCCAAAAATTCAGGAAAGCTTCTGGTAACACATGTGTTTCTAGGGATGTGAGTTTGGCATTTGTTTCTGAAACTGCTTCTGAAGCATGCTATTTATAACAAAAAGACAATGCTAGTCCCTAATTCATAAGATAGAGTGAAGATTAAGTGAGGTAATAATGCAATGTTTCCTATTAAAATGATTTCTTTTTTCTTTCCGAAATTACTATGCTTTCTGTATTGGACCAATGACAAAAGTAGCTAAGAATTTGGGGAGTTTTAGACATAGAATGACTTTGGTCTTCAGCTGGGATAGAAATGATTCAGCCCCTTCTTAGTGTCCAAGAGATAACTGGATTGTCGAAGTCAGGCTGACGTCAGAGCAGGGAGGCTCCCCGCCCCCGTTCAGCCCAGGAGGCAGAGCAGGGCTTTAAAGGCTCTGTGGGTGTTCTGCTGGCATTTCCTCCAAATGCTAATGAGAAGCTCACAAATGCTAAACAGCAGGACCAAACTAGTTTCTGCTGCCCGGAGCAGCTGAGAAATATGGCTATCTTCTTCCCCAGATTTCCCAGGCCCTCCTTCTCTAACATTCCCACCAGCTGTGTTTAAACTGCCAGGAAATAAACTCATCTCTTTAGGTCCGTGTCCCCCCAGTTGTTTTTCATAGGAAGTTCAAATACCTTCCACTCTGCAAACCCCTTTCCTCTCCCTTACCAGCTTCCCAGTTGGGCTTTCTGCAGTTTTGCCAAGGATTCCAGGCCAAGAGAAGCCTCGTAGCAGTCTCTCCCTAGCATAGGGACCTCCAGTCTTGGCCTTGCGCGAAGGCTACAGCTGCTTCTTAACCTTTAGCCTGTGGTGGAGCTTGGCCTCTGGCGCTACCGTGAGCTTTCACCTCCCTGATCGAGCGCTAGTCTCAGTTCCTCCTCTGACATCCCTGACTGGTTTTGTAGGGCCATCTGTCTCGGCACCTGGTTACTTTGGGAAGCTGTAAGACGCTGAGCTGTTAGGAAGTGGCTTTGAGGTCTCTTCCTGTCACCCACATAGTCTATCACATCTCTAGGACAAAGATATACGTTGCACTCTGCTGGCTTGCACAGTGGTGGTGTAGTTGCAAAGACCCCACGGACTGCAGCCTGCCAGGCTTCTCTGTCCATGGATTTCCCAGGCAAGACTACTGGAGTGAGTTGCCATTTCCTTGTTGCAGCAAGAAAACCTTTAGATGGCCAGGGATTATGGGATGATGTCTGAAAACAACATGATTTATTTAAGATCAGCTGTAATACCTACAGCAACAGTAAGAATCCCCGGCTTAGGGTTAGTGCTGCTAAGGTTTCCAAAGGATTTTGACTCACATTTTCTTATTCCGCTATCACAACCATCCTGTGCATTGAGCAGCTATTTCATATAAGAGAAACCTGAGCCAGAGACCTCACTATCTGCTTACTTTCTGCTCTGTAGCCAGGAAGCACGAAGGACTTTGAGGCAAGTCTCCTATCCCAGCCAGTGTACCCATTATGGTAAAGTAACTCTGCTAAAAAAAGATCTATTAATACATAGAATGTATGCAAATATTTACTGATCCTGTGCTTAGATTATGCTTCAGAATCGCAGTTCCCCGTTTCTTATATTCTTTTCAGCTCCATGGAAAATCTTTTCCCCTACTTTGCTCCTTTTCCTGTTTTATAATTTTGTTTGTTTATTGTTGGCTGTGCTGGGTCTTCAGGCTGTACGGGCTTTTCTCTAGTTGCGGGGAGCGGGAGCTACTTTCTAATTGTGGTGCACAGGCTTCCCATCGCAGCGGCTTCTCTTGCTGAGGAGCACAGGCTGCAGGGTGCTTGGGCTTCAGCAGTTGCGGTACGTGGGCTGCAGGGCACAGGCTCAGCAGTGGTGGTGCTCGGGCTTAGTTGCTCTGAGGCATGTGGCATCGAACACGGATCGAACCCGTGTCTTCTGTACTGGCAGGCAGATTCTTTACCACTGAGCTGCCAGGAAAGCCCTACTTTGCTCCTTGAGTAAGTAAATATTAAAATCAGGGCAGGACAATCAAATTTAGTAGAGATTTTTAAAAACAATAATACCCAGGGCTGGTGAAGATGTGGATGGACATAGATACACCGCTGATGGGACTATACACATCGTTTCTGAAGGGTAATTTGATGATAATCATTAAAAGCTTTTAAAATAAACAAAAATTGTTTGATGCAGCAAATCCATCCATTTCTAAAACTATTTTTTCCTAAAGGAATAGTCTGAGACTGCAGAGAAAAAATGTACATATCAGAATATGTTTATCTCTGTTATTTAAAACACAGTTTAACAAAAACCTAAAGTAGTATGGATAGTCCATAACAGGCTAAAAAAGGGGTATACTGAGAAGAGGAAACCATCTGTAGTAACTAAAAATGGTGCTATGGAAGACTGTTTAGACTTTGGGAAGATGCTCCTATGTTGATGAGTGGGGAAAACTAAGAAAAAAAGAGTTAGGCAATGTAATCTAATCTGGTTTTTTAAAAGATAGCTCTAACTAGAAAGACTGTAGATCCAGTTGTTAAGAGCAGGTATCTGGATTCTTTCTTCCTCTTCCCCTCCCTTCCTCTCTCTCTCCCCTCCCTTCCTCTCTCTCTCCCCTCCCTTCGTTTTGTATTGCCCAGTCTTTTTTTTTTTTTTTTTTACAGTAAACTTAGTAAGCATGTGTAATCAGTAGGGAGAAGCATTTCTTCTTTAGATGAGACTATAAGAATGAGTCCCTGCAAGAGGTGGGTGGAGCTCGTGGTAGACTGGAAGGGAACAGGGAATAGCTAGTCTACGAAATAGTGAAATAACTGTATTCTGGGACTGAATGTCTTGTGTTGTGGTTTTTTTTTTTTTGGCCAGTTTATCTAAACAGGATATTATAACAGATTCAAGGAAAGTCAGCAGTTAGTCTTCTTAAAATTGGGCTGTGTTTCTCAGTCCTGGCGATCAGACCTGATTCCTCTAGGCAGACACTAAAGCCCTCTCTCCCCACTCTTACTGCTTATCTCTGAGGAATTAGTTTTCTTCAACTCATCCACCAGAGCTGGGTGGGGGTGGGGGTGGGGTGCTTTAGAAGCCCTCTGGCATGAGGAAGGGAGACCCGGAGGGTTGCCGCACTCACCCAGTATCACTCAGCTCATCCTTAGTGAAGCAGAGGGGTCTGGATGGGAGTCAAAGGTTGGAACCTTAAAAAGGAGGTCTCTCAGCTTCCCACAGGCTTGCTAGACCCAAAGAAGTAAATCCAAATGATAATATTTTCAGGCATTAGCAACCAACTACTGTTTAGGCTTATGATCTTTGGGATTTGGGTTTTTTTTTTTTAACTTTTCAGATTTTTTTGTTTCTGCCAAACAATAAAATATTTTTTAAGGAAAAATGTTGCAAGGCTTTTAAGCAGGGTGCTCCCTTGGTGGCTCAGATGGTTAAGCGTCTGTCTACAATGTGGGAGACCCGGGTTCAATCCCTGGGTCGGGAAGATCCCCTGGAGAAGGAAATGGCAATCCACTCCAGTACTATTGCCTGGAAAATCCCATGGACAGAGGAGCCTGGTAGGCTACAGTCCATGGGGTCACAAAGAGTCAGACACGACTGAGCGACTTCACTTCACTTCGCTTTGGTGTGGTTGGACCGCACATCACTGGGAGGAATGTTAACAGAGAACTGCAGCCCTATCTTACCTTTCTGAAAAGGGACTATGCTGAGGGGGAGCAGAGCTGGCATCCACATGTCTTGAAGAGCCAGGTGAAGGCATCCGTGCCAATGATTCCCTAAGGAAAGAGGCACATGACAGGGCTGAGGCAGCAGAGCCGTGATCACACCACGTGGTGATTAGACAGTGGGACGGGCTGTGAGGTGCGGTAAGGTCCTCTGTGGGCAGCATTTGCAGTCAGAGTGACTCCCTCTTCTCCCATTTCCCTCCTCCTACAACTCCTGCCTGATTTAGTCTTTTCCTTTGGTGCCAGCAAGGTCACACCGTCAATTTCAGTGATGTGAAGATAGGCTGAGAAAGGATGGTTTGACCTTCAATGCTCTTAGGACGAAATCCAAGGTCTTTTTTGTGGTTTCCCTGATAGTTCAGTTGGTAAAGAATCTGCCTGCAAGTCCTGAGACCCCGGTTCGATTCCTGGGAGGGGAAGATCCCCTGGAGAAGGGAAAGGCTACCCACTCCAGTATTCTGGCCTGGAGAATTCCATGGACTATATACAGTCCATGGGGTCACAAAGTCAGACACGTCTGAGCGACGTTCACTTTCACTTTTCATGGTAAATAGATGCCTTTCAGAGGTGAATCTTGCCTACTTTTCTAGTTCTATCTCGGCCACTTTCCTTCACATTCTCCTGGTTTCTACCACAGTGTTCCTCAGACTTAATCACACTTTGACACTGCGCTTTCCCTCGGGGGCCTGCCTCTACCCCATCATGCCTGGGGTAACAGAGAGAGACTGGATAACTGTCCACTCAGCTCCATTTTCCCCTTCCTTGCGGGCACACAGCCTGCCTTGCAGTGAGCTGTGACCATGTGCCCGAGCTCTGGCCAATGGAATACAGAAACCATTGCCTGCCACTTTCACGCCGGAGCTGTGGAAACTGGACGTGAAGAATCCTCCTGCTCGTTTCCTTCTGCAGAGCCCTTGGAAGCCCCGAGTTGAAGATGGCAGAACCCCAAGTTGGGAGAAGCCTGGCTCACTTACCCACACTTGAAGGAGAACCTTCCACCAAACGCAGACTTGGCTTTGGCCTTACATAAGAAAGGAACATCTATTTCAGTGAAGTGCTAAGATGTGGAGATTCATCTGTTATAGCAGTTAGCCTCACTGTATATCATTTACCTAGGGAACTATTCATCCTTCAAGGCCCTCTTCAGACGACCCCGCCTTCAGGAAGCCTTTTCTGATGACCCCAGGAGAGAGTCACTCTTTTTCCAGTGCCCACAGCCCTTCAACAACGCATCCCTCTCCCAGACCCCTCACCCTCAGTCCTTGACTTACACATCTCACATTTGAGCATCCACACAATGGAGGTGGAGATAGGGATCTTGGCAATCCTAGCTTCTAGCTGAGCGAGTGAAAGATTGTAGGTGAACAATATATAAGAACTCATCTATTCACAAGTATTTGTCGAACTCATTCTATTGTTCTAGCACTGAGAACACAGGAGTGGACAAAACATTAAAAATCTCTGTCCTCTGCATTTTAAAAGTTGACTTTCATAGTGCTTTAGATATTTGCCTTTCTGCATTTTAAGAAAAGTGATTTAAACTGGGACTCAAATAATAACATTTGAGATGTTATAGAGATAAGTATATCAGAAGCAGTTGCCAGCACTGGATAATGTTACTCTACAAATACTTTTTAAAATGCCACAAAGGAAAACAAAACAAAACAACTCTGTACTCACGGAGTTTACATTGCAGTGGGGGAACTAGATAATAAGTAAATACATGCAGAACAGCAATGCCGGATCCATGCCATAAAACATGGAGGAAGGAGGGGGAGTATAGGATGGGGGCCTTCTTAGAAGGTGCCCCTGGAAAGAGAGCATGTTAGCAAATACCTGGAGGAAGTGAGGACTGAAGCTAGGTGGGTGTCTGAGGGAAAAGCAATCCAGGCACTAGTAGGGAAGCGGGTGTGCATGGCTGGAGCAGAATGAGTGAGGGGAACAGAGGAGATGAAGTCAACGGGGTTGTGTTTGGAGGGCGATGGGGGAGGGCGGATGTGTAAGGCTTGGACAGGCTTTGGTTTGTACTCAGAGGGAAGTGGGGATCTACTTCAGTGTTTTACGTGAGGAAGTGATCTGAACTGACACACAGCTTAACAGGTTCACTCTGGGCGCTGTACCGAGAGAAGACTGTATAGAGGGATATGGGTAAAAGGACAGAGATAAGTCACAAGGCCATTGCCATAATCCAGATAAAAGATAAAGGTCACCTAAACCAGGGTGGTATTTTGGGTATATTTTCAAGGTAGGAGTCACTGAAATAATGTGGGATATAAGAAGTCACAGATGATTCCAAGATTTCTTTCTTGCTCTATCTATTTACTTACGGCTGTGCTGAGTTTCACACACAGCAAGCACGGGGGCTACTCTGCTTGCAGTACTCGGGTTCTCCTCGTGGTGGCTTCTCTCGTGGGGAGCACAGGCTCTATGTGCGTGGACTCGGCAGGCTTGCGCACAGGCTTAGTTGCTCCACGGCATGCAGGATCTTCCCGGACCAGGGATTGAACCCACGTCCCCTGCATTGGCAGGCAGATTGTTAACCATTAGACCACCAGGGAAGCCCACTCCAAGATTTTTGATCTGAGCAACTGGAGGGATGGCACTGCAACTTAAGGCGATGGGAAGACTATGAGAGGGTGAGGTGAGTTAGGAATTTAGTTTTGAACTTAGGTTTGACATGCCTACGGTCACGTCCAATTGGAGATAAGCAGTAGCTGAATGGATATGTGTCTAGAAAGGAGAAACCTGGGGTAGAGATACAAATTGGGGAGTTGTCAGCATAAAGATGGTATTTTAAACCATAGGATTAGATTAGATCACCCAAGGCAATAAGTGAATTTATTGAAAAGAAGTCTAAGGACAAACTCAGGGGCCCTACTCCAGAATGCAGAATTGAGGAAGGTAGGTGAGAACCAGAAAAGGGTCAACTCCTTCTGAGTTGCCAGGGAGACAGGAGGAGAATCCAGAAAAGAGTGTTGTAGGAAGTGAAGGGAACATAGCATTCAAGGAGAGAAAGATCAGTTATGCCAAATTCCATAGTCCAGTTGAGTAATATTAAGATTGAGAATTGACCAAAGGATTTACCATGTGAAGGTCGTTCCTTATCTTGTCCCCAGTGTTTGCTCAATGAATGAGTGAGTGAGTGTATGTTAATGTCTCCTCCATGTATATTTGACCAGGACCCAAGAGTAGATGGACTAAGTCTTTTTCTCTCCAGAAAGAGTTTGATCAGCTTAATAAATGACTGTAGAAATGATGGAATGAAATGGCTTTTCCTTCGGTGTCTCGCCTACCCCAGTTCCCACGTTATTTCCTGAGAACTATAGAAGGTGGGAAGCTGCATGGAGTTCCCAGTCCCTGAAAGCTGGCCTGTCTGGAATTGCCTGTGGTCATTTCTCTGTACTATTGCACACAGCCAAGTCATTCAGGCAGAAGAGTCAACGAAAATCAGAAGACAAATACTCTAGTCTCTACTTCACAGGGAAACATCTGCAAACTGACTTGAATACATGTAGTCAGGCCTCTGGGAAAAACCACATTCTTGAGATCCTTAACCTGTGACACTGTTCAGTAAAAATATTTTCTTGGAAATTGTGACAATTCAAGGCATAGTTCCATAAAATACTAATGAAAATTTAAGTTGAAGACAGCTGGCCTTTGATGCGTTGTAAAAAGGAAGATTTCCCCCCTAGGGAAGTCATTCTAGAGTGGCTACCATTTCATGAGAATTTGCTGTGTACCAGGAACTGTGCTAACTGGGCATAGAGCAAACCCAAGTCTTCACAAACAGCCTGTAAGAATGGTACTATCATCACCTTCAGATTATAGATGTCATATATTACAGATGATTCAATGGAAGCTTGGAAGGATTGAAGGGGTCTCGTGGGACTGAGTATCTTTCCCAGTGAAGGACCCTTGGGAGTGACCTGTTTGCCATCAAGAGATCTTACTCCTGGACAGATGAGGAAGGCCCTGGTGCTGCTTCTAGAAGTCAGCTTTTCCCAGGAGGAAAAGAGAGCACAGCAGTGTGGCCCTGGGAAGCAGCATCCTGAGAGCTGGGGTACAGGTGGGGGGTATAAAGAAGACTCCTGAAAGAAAGAAAGGAAACAAAACACAGTCACAGTTTATTTTATCCTCAGGTACTTTTCAACTAAAAAAAAATTGACCCCATCATTTTTTCTTTCTTCCCCCCACAACATATGGCTTGTGGGTTCTTAGTTCTGTGACCAGGGATTGAACTGGGGCCATCAGCAGTGAGAGCACAGTCTTAACCACTGGACAACCAGAAAATTCCCTTGATTCCACTTTATAGGTAAGTGGAATGCCCTCTCCACTTAGAGAGGGTAAGTAGTAAAATTTATCCCAAGTCACAAATACCTGGAAGGTGAAAGACCAAATTTTGCCCGCATGGGTTATATGGTTTCAGAGGCCGAGCTCTTTCCACATTCCCAAAAGAACTCCAGACAATAACGATGAGAGGTTCCTAAGATGTGGGGCTCCTGAAAGGCACCCATTAAAAAGAACCGTGTCACTCGCTGGACAGCCTCCCCCGGCCCCTCTTGTCTGTGTGTGTGTTGGGAAGCAGTCCATTCCCGTTATTCAGGGAGCAATTACTCCATTCTTGTGGTCCATTCAGGGCCATTTGCTTCTCCGCCTTCTCAACCTTTTATTTTCCTGCTCCTGTGAGCTCTGTCAGGGCAGAGGGCAGAGGCAGAATGCTAGCCCCTTACTTAGGTAAATGTGGGAAAATGTCTTATTTGCCATATGGTTGAAACAACTGGCTAACATGATATTTAAAAAAATAATTCTGTTTCTGAATTTCTGGTTGTCCTGGGTCTTCGCTGCCGTTTGGGCTTCTGTGGCTCTTCATTGTTGCAGTGTGCAGGCTCCCCATCGTGGTGGTTTCTCTTGCTGCAGAGCGCAGGCTCTAGGGCACACGGGTTTCTGTAGTTGCGGCACGTAGACTCAGTAGTTGTAGCTCCTGGGCTTGAGAGCACACACGCTCAATAGTTGTGGTGCACGGGCTTAGCTGCTCCGAATCTTCCCAGATCAGGGATCGAACCCATGCCTTCTGCACTGGCAGGCGGATGGATTCCTTACCACTGAGCTACCAGGGAAGCCCCTAACATCACACTTTATGCAATCTTGTCTGCCTGAATTATCTGGAACCCCCATTAGTTCTATTAATTGGTCCCATGGTAGGTTCAGCAAGAGGTCATACTCAGACCACAGGGCCTTTATTAGATGTAAGCTCTATTCTAGAAACTCACAGGCCCAAGATGGAGTACGTTCAGTTTACATTTGTTCAGTTACTGATGGCATCACTGACACCTGACTCACCAAACTGGTCTTCTAGAAAGAACCATGGACTCCCAGGGCTCAAGACGCTCAAGAGGCGACCTGGACTCCTCAGCCTGCCCCCTGATCCTGGTAGGGAATTGCCTCTCCAACCTGCAGGACACATGCCCTGGTCCTTTGCTGCAAGTCCGACAGTGACGTGGCCTTAATGTCACCAGGCAGCCCTCAGGACTGGGACTGTTTTTGTTTGTTTTGATTTGGCCTCACCTCACAGCTGGTGGGGGTCTTAGCTCCCCGACCAGAGATTGAACCCCGGCCATGGCAGTGAAAGAGCCTAACCAATGGACTGCCGAGAATCAGACCTGTTAAAAACCTCTTTCCACACCGAGGTGAAGTCAGTTCCCCCACCGTGGCTCCTATTTCTGCTCTCTGGACCTACTCAGAGCATGTCTAATCCTCTCCTACATGCTAACTTTTCAGGTATTTCAAGAGAGCACTCATGTTTCTCTTCTCTGCTCCTCCACTGCCCACGAGTTTAAATTTATAGTAAACTTATTTTACCTTTTTAAAGCAAGTAAAAAGTAAGACATTAGCAATATAATGCAGGTGCTGTGCTCCATCCCCAGTCTCATACTCAGCCTCATGCCCTGGCAGGTATTCTCCCCACAAACTCGTAAATATGTGCTGAGTCGCTTCAGTCGTGTCTGACTCTATGTGACCTCGTGGACGGCAGCCCGCCAGGCTCCTCTGTCCATGAGAGTCTCCAGGCAAGAATACTGGAGTGGGTTACCACGCCCTCTTCTAGAGGATCTTCCCAACTCAGGGATCGAATCCCGCGGCTCTTACATCGCCTGCATTGGCAGGCAGGTTCTTTACCACTAGCGCCACTGGGAAGCCCTACTTGTAAATATAAATGTTTACATAATTCTGTGGACTGTGGGCTCTCACAGAAAAGCCTCTGGTGGGAGCAGTGAGTAATAGGAGAAAGCAGAAGTCACCATGTTTACGTGTGATGGACATTTACAATCCGTGACTACCGCTGCGCGACTGTGGGCAGTTTGTTCAACCTTAATTCAGTTTCCTCGTCTGTAAAATGGGAAAAACAGTTATTGCATGTTTTTTACATTCGGGGGATTAATCTAGACTGGGCTCCTGAGTCATTTACGCGTGGTACTTTAAGTAGCTGTTACAACTGTTTTCTCCCTCCCACTTCACAGACCGGGAAGGGCGCCTAGAAGGGGTGAGAGGTTTATGAGGGGTCGCAGCTAGTTAACAGCAGAGTGGAAACTTAAACACAGATCCCTGAAGACTCCAGCAGGCCCGGGCCCCTGCCTGCTCCCTATCGTGTTGGCGGGGGCCCGCAGACGTCCATCCTGCCAGTGCAGACTAGAAAGTCACCCCTCATCCCGCAGCGCAGACGACACTAGGAGACCTCTACCAAGCACCCAAGATAACTGCAGCGAGCCCGGGCCTTGGCTGTGTGCCCTTTAGGAAGGGCGGGGGATGGGGGTGGACAACGCTGGCTCCGCAGGAGTAATTCAAGGTTAGAGGCGGTTTTCGGCCTTGCGCAGGCCGCGGCGATCCCACGACGAGAGGGTTCCAACCTTTCGAAGATCACAGCACAGTTTCTACGCGGCGGGCGCACCTCGGGCGGCGGGCCGGGGCGGGGCCCGGGACTCCCGGTCTCGGAACCGCGGGGCGGAGCTGCGCGTTCCGGCCCCGGGGCGTGGCCGCGCGCAGGTGCGGCGAGAGGCTCGAGTTTCACTGAAACTTACCGGGTTCTCGGGAGGCGTGCGCGCAGGCTCCAATCAGGAGCCGGCGGGAGGGTGGCTTCCTACCCGAGCCGAGGGGCGAGGGGGACTCAGTTTCGGGGCTGTGGCGGCGGCGGGCTCCCCGTCCGCCCGGCGTCGGCGCTGCTGCAGGATGCGAAGCCCGAGCGCGGCGTGGCTGCTCGGGGGCGTCCTCCTGCTGGCGGCCTCTGCCTCCTGCAACCGCACCGTCGCAGGTGAGAGGCTCGGCTGGGAGGGGTCGCGCTGCTCGGGAGCGGGGGTCTCGGGCGCCGTGGGCTGGAGGCGGACGCCGGGTGGTTGCGGGAAGGGTGAGTGCGGCCGCCGCCTCCTCCTCCCCGCACCCGGCGGCTCCGCTCCCGGCTTCGGAGCGGGGGGTCTCCGGGGCCCCAGCTGGGACCACCAGCAGGGGCTGAAGCCTGTGGAAGCGAGCGGAAGACAGCGAGGTGTTCGCGCCTACGGACGACCCGGGGGGCTGAGTCCCTCGCCGCCCCACCAGCCCCAGGTTTCTTTGCAAATACTAGTCATTAAGGAACTTTCGCACACTTTTCAGACTCTCCTGCCTAGTCCTGCGCGACCCGCGGAGTTAGAGAGTTAACGGCCTCAAAGAGCGGGATGGAGCCCGCGGCCTGGGAATTTTCTGAGTCGTTTTCTGAGCCTCCTGCAACTTCTGGAGGCCCCTCTTTGGGGTCGGCCGTCGGCATTCAAACCGCCTCCCCCTCCCCGGGGCCGGCAGCTCCTCTGGGACGGTTCGTGGCGGGAGTGGGGAAGCCAGGGCCGGGCCCTGTTGGTTCTTCGGGTGCCAGGCGCTCGCTCCGGGTTGTAGGCCAGTCGAACAGGTGAACGAATGGACCTTCTTGAACCCTGCTTCACGTTCGAGCAGGTGACCTCTGGGCCCCGGGTTTCCCGGCCCTTCGGTGCCACACCGGCCGCCACCAGGTCCGAAGGCCCGAGGCTGCGCTCCCCGGGCACGGAAGTACCCAGCTTGTGCGCCGCAGCCGGTGCCCGGGGTGTGCTCGGACTTGTCAGGCGGGAGGGGGAATCTCCCCGGCTGAGCTGCTCTCCCAGGGCGTGGGCGCTGTTAGGCCGGGTGTTGCCTTCAGTTCAGTTCAGTCGCTCAGTCGTGTCCGACTCTGCGACCCCATGGACTGCAGCACGCCAGGCTTCCCTGTCCAACAGCCCCCGGAGCCTACTCAAACTCATACTGTGATGCTAACGGATGAGGAGCCTTAAAAAGGAAGTTTTTGTTTCCGTGCGAAATTTGTAGACCTGTTAAGACAGGTTCTCACTTTTATCCTCTTCATGAAGACATTGTAAAACAGCAAATCACTGTGAATTTGAATCAGAAGCATGTGATTCTTTTCCTTCTGCAGTTACAGAAAAGGGTATTATTATGGTGGATACTTGAAAAACTACACCCCTGGTACACATTTTATTGTCAGCGTTAGAATAAAGATATTTTATTTCCTGAAGGTACTGAAACTGATGAATACATGTCCCTTTACCGTTCTGTTTTTAAACTTACAAACTTAAAATTTAGGGGCAAGGCTTAGTATGTGCAGACATCTTCTGTAAAATGTGAGGATGTGGATTCTTCTAATTTATCATCTAGACAATTCCAATAGGAAGCTTGCCTGAGTGTTTGGCTTGCTTCTGTTTACAAAGCGAGGGACAGGAGCTGGGAGGATTTCTGAAGTATGAGGCACACTTCATTGAACAACACGACAAAGATCAAGTTACTTGTTAAACAGAACTATTCAATGTTGCACTTTTTTTCCCTTCCACATACTTTTATTCCTTTGCAGGGTAACTTTGCTAAAGGGTCAGTTCAGTAACAGGGAGACTCTAGGTAGATGGAGCTTTCTTCACAACTTGAAACTAAGTTGATTTTAATTAAGAAACATGGCATCACCAGTGTCTCTGACCTTCAGCACCTGTCTTTGCTCACCCGCTTCAGTCTGGCCCTCATGTATCCCCCTCAGTTTGCAGCAAGACGCATACTAGACTTTTCTTCCCAAAGGTTTTTGCCCAAAACACTGCCTTATGGAAGGGAACTCAGCCTAGAGAGTAACCTTATCATTTCACAGATGGGGGCTGCTGAATTGAGGGGGAGAGGCAAAGAAAACTGTCCATCATATACCCCTGCTCTCTTTCCTATCACAAGTGTGTGTGTGTGTGCGTGTGTGTGTGTTCTTTACCATCTGAGTGATGGATAGTTACTTCTGTAAATAGTTTTCTCTCTCCCCAAACTGGATCACGAAGGGGAGAGGCAAGGAAAACTGTCTATCATACCCCTGCTTTCTTTCCTATCACAAGTGTGTGTGTGTGTGCGTGTGTGTTCTTTACCATCTGAGTGATGGATAGTTACTTCTGTAAATAGTTTTCTCTCTCCCCCAATTGGATCACGAAGGGGAGAGGCAAGGAAAACTGTCCATCATACCCCTGCTTTCTTTCCTATCACGTGTGTGTGTGGGTACATGTGTGTGTGCGTGCGTGTGTGTGTGTGTGTGTGTGTTCTTTACCATCTAAGTGATGGATAGTTACTTCTGTAAATAGTTTTCTCTCTACCCCAACTGGATCACATACTCCAGGAGGCCAGGGACCCCTAACGGCACCTCCATCACCACGGTCCAACACATCTCTTTCCCTAAAGGACCTCAGTAAATAGTGAAAGAAAAATGAAGTAAAGGGACTGGCCCAGAGTTTCCTGGCAGTTTGGCATTTAAGTTGGCTTTTTTCAGGTACTTATTTCTTTCCCCCGTGTCACAAGTCTGAGAAGTCCCCTGTAAAGCAGTCATTCCATTTTTCTTTCGGACACTGAAACTTGTGTTCCCTTTGTAATTGGTCATTAAGGATACAAGCCGTATGTGATTACTGTAAAGGAAAAATAAGTCCAAAAAGGAGATGGCATTAATTAAGTCACCCTCATTACCCAAAGCATTGCCAACAGTTTGGTTTCTAGCCTTTCTCATGCTTTCATACATCCATGCACAAAATATGTATTCATAAATAGACAAAAAAATTGTGTACAGCTATGTGTTTATATAAACATCAGTCGGTTGCCATTGCTCAGTCGCTAGGCTAGATCCGACTCTTTGCAGCTCCTCTGTCCTCTAATATCTCCTGGAGTTTGCCCAAATTCATGTCCACTGAGTTGGTGATGCTATCTAACCATCTCATCCTCTGCTGCCCTTTTCTCCTTTTGCCTTCAGTCTTTCCCAGCATCAGGGTCTTTTCCAATGAGTAAAAGTAAACATCAGTAATGAGTAAACATCAATGACCAAACATCAGTAGCATGTTAGTAAATAGAAAACATTTTTAATGAATCTTAAAATGTTACCAGTGGATGTATAATAATTTTTAACTGGTCCTCTGTTGATAGACTCTTGGGCTATTTTCCATGTTTTGGAATAAGAGAGGACACTGCAATGAACGTGAAGATGGGACCTTAAATTTGTGTTTGGTCACCTGCCTGACCTTGTAGTTACTAATTAATTTTGATAGGTGATGTTTTAGTGAAGTGCGTGTTTGACTTTCTTACGGTTTTATTAGCTGGGCAAATGTTGAGAGGAAAACACTTCATCCTGAAAGAATACAAGAAATTTGAGTAATGTGTCCCTAGAGAGGGTACCAAGTAATGGAAACTTTTCTTTTTTGATCTGTGCTCCCAAAGTTCAGAGCAAAAGAATATTTGGGGGTGAGGAGGATAATAGGGGAACGAACACAAGAGGAGAGTTTAAACAAAGTAGCTGCTCTATACCTGCTTGTGTTGGGAGGGTGGGCCACAGGAAGAAGCTTAATATAGCAAAGAGCAGGTAATGTTTTTAAAGTTAAAAGTGCAAATCAAAAAGGTTAAAAGTGAAACATCCCTGTTCTCTCCCTTCTTCACTCACAACAGACTTCTTTATGCAGAAATACATGTGTTGTGTAACAGTAGAAGGCTCATACTGTACATGCCGTCCTACCGTTTTTTTTACTTAAATGATCTAGTCACAGTCAATATAGGAAAATCTGCCCATACTTTTGTAGGGGGCACATTATTCATTGTATCAGTTCAGTTCAGTTCAGTCGCTCAGTCATGTCCGACTCTTTGTGACCCCATGAATCACAGCACTCCAGGCCTCCCTGTTCATCACCACGTCCCAGAGTTCACTCAGACTCATGTGCATCGAGTCCGTGATGCCATCCAGCCATCTCATCCTCTGTCATCCCCTTCTCCTCCTGCCCCCAATCCTTCCCAGCATCAGAGTCTTTTCCAATGAGTCAACTCTTCACATGAGGTGGCCAAAGTACTGGAGTTTCAGCTTCAGCATCATTCCCTCCAAAGAAATCCCAGGGCTGATCTCCTTCAGAATGGGCTGGTTGGATCTCCTTGCAGTCCAAGGGACTCTCAAGAGTCTTCTCCAACACCGCAGTTCAAAAGCATCAATTCTTCGGTGCTCAGCCTTCTTCACAGTCCAACTCTCACATCCATACATGACCACAGGAAAAACCATAGCCTTGACTAGACGGACCTTAGTTGGCAAAGTAATGTCTCTGCTTTTGAATATGCTGTCTAGGTTGCTCATAACTCTTCTTCCAAGGAGCAAGCGTCTTTTAATTTCATGGCTGCAGTCACCATCTGCGGTGATTTTGGAGCCCCCAAAAATAAAGTCTGACACTGTTTCCACTGTTTCCCCATCTATTTCCCATGAAGTGATGGGACCGGATGCCATGATCTTCATTTTCTGAATGTTGAGCTTTAAGCCAACTTTTCACTCTCCTCTTTCACTTTTATCAAGAGGCTTTTTAGCTCCTCTTCACTTTCTGCCATAAGGGTGGTGTCATCTGCATATCTGAGGTTATTGATATTTCTCCCGGCAATCTTGATTCCAGCTTGTGTTTCTTCCAGTCCAGTGTTTCTCATGATGTACTCTGCATATAAGTTAAATAAGCAGGGTGACAATATACAGCCTTGACGTACACCTTTTCCTATTTGGAACCAGTCTGTTGTTCCATGTCCAGTTCTAACTGTTGCTTCCTGACCTGCATACAGATTTCTCAACAGGCAGGTCAGGTGGTCTGGTATTCCGATCTCTTGAAGAATTTTCCACAGTTTATTGTGATCCACACAGTCAAAGGCTTTGGCATAGTCAATAAAGCAGAAATAGATGTTTTTCTGGAACTCTCTTGCTTTTGCCATGATCCAGTGGATGTTGGCAATTTGATCTCTGGTTCCTCTGCCTTTTCTAAAACCAGCTTGAACATCAGGGAGTTCATGGTTCACGTATTGCTGAAGCCTGGCTTGGAGAATTTTGAGCATTACTTTACTAGCATGTGAGAGGAGTGCAATTGTGCGGTAGTGTGAGCATTCTTTGGCATTGCCTTTCTTTATAAATGCCATAAATTACTGAACTCGCCTTTTTTTGTTTTTCGATGCACATTGAAACTATCATTTTTGTTTTACCATGGTAAATATTCTTGTACATACACTATTTTTGTGTACTTTAGCTAGTATACATGCAGAACAATTCCTAGCAGTAAATCAGTGGGCCATAGGGCAAGCACACTTAAAATTTTTGATATTTTGCCAAATTGCCCTTCGAATAGATTACACCAGTTTACACGCCTCTGAAAAAGCAATCCAACTGACATAGAAGGGTATAAAGGTAAAAAAAAAAGTAAACTTCCCTCCTCACCCATTTTACTCCAGAGGTGGCAGAGTTTCTGGTGTAGTGGGTGTTTTCCTAGACTTCAGATTTGTTGACAAATTATAACTTTGTTAATAGATGGAAGCATATTATTCCACCAGTTGCTTTTTCAGTTGACACTATATCGTGACTGTCATTGCATTTCAGTGTTTATTAAGTAGTTCATCTTCACCCTGTAAAATAGAAATGATGTTGTCAGGTTTACGGAAGGGTTAGAATCCGGGACGGCATCCGTTCTAGATGGATTCTGTGAGTTGAGGACCCTGTATGAGGTAGAAGCCTGTGCCCTGTGCTGGAAGGGCTTCAGGGCACGTTGAGCAGCAGCTCGACATTTACCAGTGTTAGTACTGAGTAGTTCTAGCACTGCTCAGTTACACCAAGTGGCACGCTGGTTGTGTGCTCTGCCCCTGGGTCGATGGACACAGCTAATATGAATGGTATTTTAGAGTGCAGTCATTCAGGGTTCTATGTGCGAATATTCTCAGGAAATCTTTTTTCCTCACTCTTTGAATCCTTCCCTACCTTTTTGTAGTATTTCTGGCTCCTTCCCCACCCCCCCTTCTTTATTTTAGTATCCTTACATAAAATAGTTTTTTATCTCTTTGCATGAACTTTTGTGACCTGGTATATGTTTGTTTTTATGGAACATTCTAGACACATGAAGATAGAATGTTGCAGTGAATCCCTGGCACCCCTCAGTCAGCTTCAGTAATGACACCTCAGCCTACTTCCTGCCTTCCATCAGGTGTCATTCTTTAACAGGTTTATTAAGATGTAACCTGCAAACCATACAGTTCACCTGTTCAAAGTCTACAATTCAGTGCCTTTTAGACTATTCACAGATAATCTGTCCATCACCACAATCAACTTTAGAATATTTTTTTTACCCTATAAGAACACTCCACCCATTCCTCAGCCATCATCCCCCAGTTTGCCCCATTCCCCAGCTCCTGGCAACCACTCATCTGTTTTTTGTCTGTGGATCTGCCTATTCAGAACACTTATAAATGGACTCCTACAGTACAGACTCCTGAGGCTTCTTTCAAAAGCACAACCTTTTCAAGCTTGGCCTGTGTTGTAGCATGTAACGGTACTTCGTTTCCTTTTATTGCTAAGTCATGTTCCATTGTAGGCACAGACCACATTTTGTGCATCCACTCATCAGCTGATGGACATCTGGGTTGTTTCTCCTTTGGGGCTGTAATGAATAATGCTGTTCCGAACATTCCTGTACAGGTTTCCATGTTTCCCTGTGTCCTGGGAATATACTTAGGAGTAGGAATTGCCGGGCTGTACGGCAATTCCATGGTGAACCGTTCAAGGAACTGCCAGATGGTTTTGCACAGTGACTGTACCACTTTACCTTCCCACCAGCCGTGTCTTAGGTAGAAGAGGAGAGAATGATGACAACACATGCAAGTTATCAGATAAGCTTGTGAGTAGGTTGAACATCCTCCCTGGTATAAACGTGCCATGGTGAAGGGCTGCTCTTCCCCAGAAATCAAGTCAGGGCCTTCTAGGTCCTTACATTGCCCTTCACTTTGTTCTGTAGGTTGATGGACACTTGGTTGGGGCAGGATGTAGGCTGGCCATGCCATTCATTCGTGATTTCGAAAGTTTAATTCATAATATGGGGATGAAAGTGGAAGTTGTTAAAGCTTAGCATATTACTTGCTTAAATGTCAGAATACAAATTTGTCTGAACAGAAACCGTGCACCCAGCTGCCCGGTGACCTTGAGGTCAGAAGGCTTGCTGCCCGCTTTTCTCCTTGGGCAGGTCTCCAGGAAGCCCTCAGAGAAGTGGGAGACCCCTGCCCTGGCTGAGGCTGTCCTTGTGTCTAGAGAGACAGTGTGTCTGAGCTCCTGGGAACCTCGCTGTGTTGGACTTTGGGCTAAGGAGTGATGGGCCAGGCTGAGTTGTCTTGCAGTGCAAATGAGATAGATGGCCATTATAAGAACAGTTGGAGACTGATGAGTGTGGACAGTTTGTAGAACTAAATGATATACTGTCAGTTTTTTCCAGGATTCATAGAAATCATTGTTATGTTGTACACATACCTCATAACCCTCCCATTAAAAAAAATACCCATTGTAAAAACACGCACATGCACACACACACACACACACACACACACAGCAGAGGGACTTCCCTAGTGGTCCAAAAGTTCAGACTTCATCTTTCAACGCAGGTGGTGCAGGCTCGATCCCTGGTCAGGTAGCGAAGATCCCACGTGCCACATGGCCAAAACTCGAAACATAAAATAGAAGCAATATTGTGACAAATTCAGTAAAGACTTAAAAAATAGAAAATTAGGATTAAAAAAAAATAACAAAAATAACACAGCAGGCACACAAATCCAGACCATAGAAATCCTGGTAATCCCACCACCTATCAGAAGCCCCTGGAGGCATTCTGGGTGCCCCTCCTCCTGTCTTCTTTCTCTTCCTTCACGCAGCGCGGGAAACTTTCTCCATCTACACTGCCCTGGAGAAAGGCAGGCTCGCCTGACGCTGTCCTCTCCGGCTTCTGCTGTTCTTTCTCAGTCCGTCTCACTGCTTCTTTTTCTCCTCAGCTGCTGTCCTCCTATTCTCCTCTGCCCGAGCTTTCAGGTGGTAACTGGAGTGCTGGGCGCCATCCTGCCCGTGACCTTCCCACCAGCCGTTCTTTCTCTGAAGCGCTTGTATTTGGACAAACCAGCATCCCTGCGGAAACACTGATTTCTGTAATGACCCTTGTCCGCCTTGCCTTTCTTGTGCAGGAGACAAGAGACTGTCTAAAGGAAGAAGCCTCATTGGTAACGTGGATAAGTCACCTGTGGTCACTGGCAGAGGCGTGACAGTGAAACCAGGCTTTTCCGTGGATGAGTTTTCTACCTCCGTCCTCACTGGAAAGCTGACCACTGTCTTTCTTCCAGTTGTCTACACGATCGTATTCGTGGTTGGTTTGCCAAGCAATGGCATGGCCCTGTGGGTCTTTCTTTTCCGAACAAAGAAGAAGCACCCCGCTGTGATTTACATGGTCAACCTGGCCTTGGCCGACCTCCTCTCGGTTACCTGGTTCCCTTTGAAGATCGCGTATCACATCCACGGCAACAACTGGATTTACGGGGAGTCTCTTTGCAAGGTGCTCATTGGCTTTTTCTACGGCAACATGTACTGCTCCATCCTCTTCATGACCTGCCTCAGCGTGCAGAGATACTGGGTCATCGTGAACCCCATGGTGCACCCCAAGAAGCAGGCAAACATTGCCATCGGCGTCTCCCTGGGAATATGGCTGCTCATTCTGCTGCTTACCATCCCCTTGTACGCCGTAAAGCAGACCTCCTACATCCCGGCCCTTAACATCACGACCTGTCACGACGTTTTGCCGGAGGAGGTGCTGGTGGGAGACATGTTCAACTACTTCCTGTCTCTGGCCATTGGAGTCTTTCTGTTCCCAGCCTTCCTCACGGCCTCGGCTTACGTGCTCATGATCCGGACCCTCCAGTCTTCTGCCATGGATGAGAGCTCAGGAAAGAAGAGGCGGAGGGCCATCAAGCTCATTGTCACCGTCCTGGCCATGTACCTGATCTGCTTCACGCCCAGTAACCTTCTGCTCGTGGTGCACTACTTCCTGATTAAGACCTGGGGCCAGAGTCACGTCTACGCCCTGTACATCGTGGCCCTCTGCCTCTCCACCCTCAACAGCTGCATCGATCCCTTTGTCTATTACTTCGTTTCACAGGACTTCCGGGATCACGCCAAGAACGCTCTTCTCTGCCGGAGCGTCCGTACTGTAAAGCGGATGCAGGTATCCCTCTCCTCAAAGAAATTCTCGAGGAAATCCAGCTCTTACTCTTCAAGTTCGACCAGTGTCAAAGGCTCCTACTGAGTGGTCCGGTTCCTCAATGGAAGTTCTGCTGGAGGCTTTGGGGCCTGCTTACCATTCCGGAGATGCTTCTGTTGTATCCTAACCAAGTAGGTTTCACCACATACCATGTATATGCAGCACCTCTCAGGGTTGCTGGAAGCTTCCCTGTTTGCATGAGGAAAGTCCCCCAAATTCACGTGGAATGTCAGTTTCAGAATTCCTCTACTCAGGGGCTCCCAGAAATGGAACTGATTGAACCAGACTTTTCAGACGGTGCAGAAAAGACGGAAACCCCATGATGTGCAAAGACTAGTTTTGGCGTGAAGGTTTAAGTTTTTAGCTCCAACTACATCTATTACATCTGGGGTTGGTCCAGCTGCATTAGGGGTTCAGGGCCCTCAGAGAAGATCAGTATAGTTGACTGGCTATACAGATGAGAAAACTAAAGAGGTGGGGGAGCTGCCCCAAGTCAGGTTTCCAGCCAACAGCAACAGGTTTGAATGGTGGGGTTCTTGTACCACTTCATCAAAATCATTGTGCATCTTGTTTGAAAATGTAGATTTATCGTACTCAGGAATCAGAGCTCAGAGTCTGGGGCAGGGCCCAGGAACCTGCATTTTAACAAGTCTTTCTTACACTCCAGTGTTTGGGAACCTTTGGTCTGGGTACTGCTTCTAGGAGCCATGGCAATTTTTGAAAAATGAAGCAAAACAGAACGTTTTGTGTCTCTTTCCCATCCAGCTCAGAACAAAGTCTGTTCATTGACTTATTGGGACTTCCAGTCATTTCTTTATTAATGCTTTGAGCTTTTGTATGTATCATTATCACTTCTAGGAAAATACGACGAGCATTTTAAATGTGGAAAAGCTAATTTTGTGTCTTTTACTGACTTGAGTGAAATCTTCAGGTTGTCCGAATAGTAGATTTTTTTCACAACTAAGAATAGTGTTTACCACTTAGTATTTTTAAAAATTATTGTTGGCCTATTTATTGCCAGTTTTGTTGACTTTTTATCAAATATGAAATGATAAAGCCGTCTCTTGAGTGTGAACCACATCTGTCTGGGAAAGAACACTAAAATAGAGATGATTTGCAATGTATTTAAAGAGGTACTTGACTCCAAGCTGACTTTATGCAGCCGTTGTATTTGTGACCTTTTAAAATAATTATTTTACTGTATGATTGATTTATAAATAACACATGACTTTTATTTTTTACGACTTATCTCTGAATTGTGTGGTTTTTGCTTTCATTTTTGTTTTCGAGGAAGGGAGAGTAGGGAAACAAAGGCATCACTCTTCTAAGAAGAAATGGAAGTGATTCTCACACCTTATTTTTTATGTAAAGAGGGTCATATTGTACACATTGCCCTGTAATAATTATTTTTCTTTTAACTACATTTTAGAATTCACATGTCTGCATCTATGGATTGACCTCCATTTTTAAAGGATACAAGCTACTTACTATTTGGGGTATATTGTGAGGTTTTAGTCATCTGGTCATTTCCATACCTATGGCCCCTGGAGTTGTTAAAACAGTGCCACACTGAACATCTGTATGTAGACATCTTTGTGAGTATTTCCGTAGGATGAGGGCTTCCCTTGTGGGTCAGCAGATAAAGAATCTGCCTGCAATGTGGGAGACTTGGGTTTGATCCCTGGGTTGGGAAGATCCCCTGGAGAAGGGAACAGCTACCCACTCCCGTATTCTGGCCTGGAGAATTCCATGGACTGTATAGTCCATGGGATCGCAAAGAGTCAGACATGACTGAGTGACTTTCATTTTCATTGTAGGATGAGTTCCAGGAAGTAGAATGGCCAGGTCAAAAGTTGGGTGCTCATTTTAAATTTTGGTAACACTTGCCAAATGGCCTTCGGTAATGTATACTTCTACCAAAAAGTGTATTTGCACTTATTTCCTGAAATGCTCATCCATCAGTCTTCTGAAATGTTTGGCAAACATCTGTTGCATTAGTTTGTGTTGAAGCAGCACAGCCTCTCGCCAGGCAGGGCTGAATTCTCACTCCATCATTTCTTTGTTTTGGGTTCCTGAGGAAGATGCTTCTCTGTGCCTCAGTTTCTTGTTTGTGAAATGCGGCTTAGGATGAAATGTTTGGCACGTACTCATAAGTTTAATGTGGCATTATTACTGTTCGTCTCTGACGACTGCTGTGGTCTCATTTCTGGCCTGCCGCCTTTCGCTTCTTGCCCAGATACACCCTGCCTTCCTCGCCGGCTCAGCTTTCACTCTCTGAGTAGGCTTCCTCGTGGTGGGCTTGCTTCCATTTTACAGGTGGGAAAGCAAAAGATGGTCTACCCAGGGTAAAAGCGAGCAGAAACAAGGGGCTCACAGGCTGATCCAGTGGAAAGCATTTTTTTGGTCTTTGCTATTTCTTTATTAGTCATTTTTATAATACATGCTAATAGTAAAAAAAAAAAAAATCAAACTGAGTAAAAATATATAAAATGAAAAATGTACTTCTTTGCCACTCATGTCCATTCTTGTCTCACAAAGGGAACTAATTGTTATAATTGTTTATAGAAAAAAATATATTTTGTAAGTAATACTCTTAAAATAAGAATGAATGTGTTTGTGTATGTAAATACATATATGTACATGTATATGCCAACTTCTAAATCAATTCACATGGATCTTCCTCATTTCTTTCAGTGACTTTAGGTAGTCTTCGGTACCTGAGTGATCATAATTTAATCCCTACCCTATGGAAGAAGTGTTTTTCTTGGTTCATTTTCACCAAATCGTGAATCTACGTGAAGAACTGTACAAGAAATGATGTGGGAAATAGAATCATAAGAGTGTCTGTTTGCTGAATCAAATGCTCCTCTAGTCGTGTTTGTTTCTCTTTCCTTTGAGGAGTGGCTCACAAAGGCCCTGCCCTGCCTGAATCGGGCCCCTGCCGGCGGCGGGAGGGGCAGGCGGGCGGAGGAACTCTGGCCCTGGGCTCGGGAGTGCCCTGGGTGTGCCTGTCTTCCCTCTGTGTTCCCTATCTTGCTGGGCTCTGATTCTGCTAAACTATCTGACAATTTGAATGTTGCCCTCCACTGGCTCTAGTGACTGAAGGAGGGCTCTCAGTTTGAAAGCGAATATGCATTTGTGTCCCCTTGTGCAGGACACACGCTCAACTGAAGTTGTTTGGGCTTTTCTCTGTGTGTCATTGCAGTTGTCTGCAGCCTTCAGTTGTTTGAGTTTCAGAGGTAATTAATTTCCCTGTTAGCAAGATTTCATCAATCCTGGGGCTATAATCTCATCAGTATGCATAGTTTAGTGATTGCAACTTTGTTCCTGTAACTTTTCCCCTTTGGAGACGCTCAAGAGGACTGGAATTTATCACCAAATCAAAGGTAACAGTTTCCTACACTGTTCCCTGGTCTCATCAATTAAAACTGGGGGTCTGGGCTGCAGAGTTTGGTTGTCGTCTTAAAAAGCAAAGTTTCTGATTTTACGCTAGTCAAAGGCATGTGTTTAGTCCACCCCCACCACTAATTCTGAAGAGGGAAAACCAAACTCAGGGCTGGGTCCTCCATTTTACCCAAGCCTTGGAAAGGCACTGAGATGGTTGTTCTGTTTAATGTAAATCACTGGCGTCCCTCCGGTCACACTCTGGAAAATGTCTTTATTGAGGGAGAGCGTGACGAATTCTGTGGTTTGAGTGTGAGCTGCCTTTGCCTTTACCTGTTAGACAGACTGTGGAATATTCCGGTGTCTGTCTTTACTGATGTGAAACTAGGCGTGGCCAGCGGTGGCTCACCTCCTGCAGAAACCGCAGCCCTAGCCTGTGGGCTCACGAACTCTACTTAAGTCATCAGCACGCCGAAAGTGTGAGTGGCTCATACATTATTCACCTCGCAGTTATTTTCATCTTTTTCTTTATTTGTTTTTCATTAGAGGATTATTATTTTATTGTGACGGCTTTTGCCATACATCAACATGAATCAGCCACAGGTATCCTTAGGTCCCCTCTCTCTTGAACCCCCCTCCCACCTCCCTCCCTTTCCTGCCCCTCTAGGTTGTCACAGAGCACCAGCTTTGCATCCCACAGTTACTGTCACATTGTTGCCTTATTAAATGCAAATAATTAAATCAGGATCCCAATTTTAGCAGCATTCTAATTGTAGGATTAATGTTCTCAGTGAAATTAATCTTAAAAAAACAACAACAAAACCCCTCCAGTGTTTGGGTTACTGGATAAAGAAGAGACTGTTCTAAAGCCAGGTCCTGAGAGTGGGAGAAAGTCAAGGAAAACAGAAGGTAAGAAGGCGTAGGAAGGGCCGTTCCTGTGGCTTCTCTCTTAATATTGTGATAATAGCCTTTAAAAAAAATAAAAATTATAAGAGTAATAAGTGGTTGTTGTAAATAAATCTGAGAATATCGGAGCATATACTGAAAAGTGGACATAGACCCTCCCTACCCACCCATCCCTTTGTGCCTCCTTTGAGGTATTTTCTATGCATGAATAAATGTAAGTTGCCCATATGCTTTTTTTTAAAAACAGTAAAAGAGTTATACTACCTATGTCTTTTATGCATAATCAATTTCCTCAAAACTTAGTGGTTTAAAGTAACAGTCAACATTTACTGACTTACACAGTTTCTGTGAGTCATGAACTGGGGAGCCGTTGAGGCAGGTGGTTCCTGCCCGGGGGTCTCTGGAGGTTGCCGTCCTCTGAAGGCTTGACTGGAACTGGAGGATCCACTTGCCGTGTGGCTTCCTCACAGGGCTGGCGTGTTGGTGCTGGCTGTTGGCGGGAATCCTTGGTTCCTCTGTGCAAGGGCTTGTGACCTCAACGTGAAGGCTGCCTTTCCCCAGAGTGAGTGATCCAGGAGAAAAAGGAGTTGCACTGCCCTTTCCAGCCTGGCCTCAGACCTCAGCCCCCGTCGTCTCCACCTTACTCTACGGGTCACGTATGTAGATAGCTTCAGTTCACCTTGGGAGGAGACTACATAAAAGCGGAAATACTAGGACTCAAGAATCACTGGGGGCCGTATTGGAGGCTGGGTACCACACTGTTTGTACAAACACATCTCAGACATTGTTTCCTTATCAGCATTTATAGATTGACCTCATTCATTATTATAAATGGCTGTACCCACTGTATGGATATACTAAAAGGAATCCTCTAGCTTTTAAGTCATTTCCAATTTTTTTTTTTTTTTTTTTGGCTATACTTGTATTGCTATTCAAGCAATCTTTGGGTGAATATCTTTCTGTATCTTTACATACTTGTTCACTCAGTATTCTCCCACCAGGTACTATGTGCCAAGTCATGCTCAAGACACTGAGGAAGATTGTCGAGGACAAAATAGACAAGATCCCTGTTCTCACTGGTAATGGAGCAGAGGCCAGAAATAAGGAAAACCTCTAATAGTAGTAAATTCTAAGAGAGGGTAAATGCTAGGAGTCTTTTGTACTATGGTGTCAGGGTAGGTTTCTAAGAAGGTGAAATTTAAGTTGCAATATATAAGGACAAGAAAGCCAGCTCTGGGAGGATCCTAAGCAAGGGCTTCATGGGAGTGGGTGAGGGGGAAAAAGTATGAGCGAATAGATGGGGGAGATTGGCAGGTGCTGGGTAGCTGAAGGGGCTTACTTGTAAGGGAATAAGAAGCTTGACTTTCACTCTGGGTGGGATGCTATAGGACTGTTTTACTGGTAGTCACTGGCTGCTATAGGATATAGATTATAGAAGGGCAAGAGGGAAGCAAGAACAAATTAGGAAATTCCAGCAATGCAGTCAAGAGATGATGCTGTCTTGAACTGCGATGATAGAGATGGAGAGAAGGGAACTAATTTGGACTGTTTTGAAGGTAAAGTCAACAGATGTAAGGAAAAGATAAATCTAGGAATTGAAGATAATACCTAGATTTTTTTTTTTTTTCAATGGATGATAGTGAAATAATTAGGAGTGAGTAAGTTTGGAGGTTGAAAGTCAAGAGTTCCGTGTTGGCCATGATATCTTGAGTTTGCGATGCCTGTCAGATATCCGTGGAGAACTGTTGAGTAGGACTTTTGGATATCTGAGTCTGGAATTTTTTTTAGAGTGATTAGGGCCAGAGATCCAGACTTCAGTCATTGGCCACATCACTAACACTTTTAAAGTAAAGGACTTAGATATTCTACGCAAGAGAAGAGATGAAGAGAAGGGCACCTGGGTCAAAGGCCTTTGGCACTTAAAACTTTCTGAGCAGAAAAAAGAGCCAGAGAAAGAGACTTAGAAGGACTGCCCACTGGAGCAGAAAGAAAGTCCAGAGAATCTGTTTCGGGCATGCCAAGGGCATAAAGGAGAGGGGTCAATCACAGGAAATACTACCAGAGGTCAAGAAAGAGAAGAATAGAGAAGTGACTATTGGATCTTATCAATGGAGAACATTGGTGACCTTGACAAAACCTCTAGTCTTTTCAGAAGGGAAGGTGTTCAAGAGAGGATAAGGAAGTGAATTCAGAGATGACAGACAAGCCTGTCCAGCAGGTTTACTTGTGAAAGGGAACGGAGGAATGTAGGGCAAAGAGAGGCGCTGAGAGTGGCTGTTATCTTTAGAATGTGGCAATCGGGGTGATCCAGTAGACAGTAGGGAGATATTGATGGTGGGGGAGAGATACTGTATTTCTGGAAGTAGAGTTTCTGGGTCAAAAGGTATATGTCATGTTGATCGTGATTAATTGCCCTCTTGAGATGGTGCACCAGTGTCTGTGACCCACTGTTATAAACACAATTTTCACAGTCTTCTATATTTACCAGTCTAAACGTCATGCATTGAGTGTATTGATCATGCAGAGCTACGGGCATGTTGGGAGAAACGAAACTGTGTCTTACCTCCTTTATTGACTTCGTTCTTGGGGCATATTCTTCTCCTGCCACTCTTTACTCCAGCAGGGCCACTTAAAAGGTGCTGGCCTGGGGGAGACTTGGTCTCGTTTCTCTCTGTATTATCTCTGAAAGGAAACCTCAGTTATTCTTCTGGGTGAGTTGCAGAAATCTTCTGTTTCATTTGGAACCTCCTCTGTTCTAGAAAGTCCTTCATTGTTCTTCTGTAGAGAATAGGAGGGCATGGCTGCAGCCCCTCCAGCTGGTACCTCATAGCTTGGAGTCTGAGCGCTGGGCCCCAGCCAGCTCACCTGCAGATGAGAGATTAGTTCTGTGTCGTTGCTTTTGGCTCTTTGTCTGAGTGCCTTACTCCAGCTTCACGGCGTAGCCTGGGTAGATGACTTCGGTTGGTACTAGAGTTTAATTAGAGCTTCTTTGTAGCACTGGCTAGCTAGACTTAATTACCTAACCCTGAAAGAACAGTTTAAGCCAAGTTTTGCATTCTGAGCTCAGGCACTTGGAGGGGACTGTATCTAGTTCTTATTGGTGACAGACAAAATTTCCCTCCAACTAAAGACATTTTGTAGATGAGGGATTTTGTTGAAAGTATAGCTGATTCATCAGAATTTATGGTTTAAAAAGAATTGCGGGGCAAGGAGGAAAATGATAATATGTATTCCAATGATATATTTCAATTAATTGAAATGATTTTTTTCTTTTTTTAAAATTTAATAATTGTGGAGAATTGTGTACGCACGCAGAAGTTGAAAGAATTGTATAAGGAAGCTCCAGGCCCAGGTATCCACTCAGCCCCAACAACCATGAATCCTTCAATTCTACCCCATTCACTTCCCTATCCCACTTATTCTGAAGCAAACCTCGGAAATCATATTATCTCACTTGTAAGTGTTTCAGTGACTCTAAAAGAAAGACTACACCAGGTCTCAGTAGCACCATGCAGGATCTTTATTTGCAGCATGGGGGATCTAGTTCCCTGACCAGGGATCAAACCCAGGTCCCCTACGCTGGAGGCATAGTCTTAGCCACTGGGCCACCAGGGAAGTCCTGGAAAGGAATTTCAAAGTCGTCCCTTAAATAATTTTTAATATCAACTATCCTGTCAGTGTTCAAATTTTTATTCATCTGAAATGTCATATTGGGCTTTTTAGTTAAAAAATAAAGACTCCAAATAAAGCTCACACATTGCGATTGATTCATGTCTTTTAAGCCTCTTATCTTTTTTTGTTTTCTTTTTGCAATTTGTTGAAGAAACAGGTTATTTGTTGGGAGATTTTCCCATAGTCTGGATTTTGCTAACTCTAGTCCACTGACAATTTATTTTTTTAAAAAGCTAGTTGTAAAATTTAAAAATTAATTTATTTTGCTTTTGGCTGTGCTGGGTCTTCCGTGCTGCCCACGGGCTTTCCCTCGTTGCAGCAGTAGGGGCCACTCTCCAGCTGCCATGCGTGGGCTCCTCATTGTGGGGGCTTCTCCTGTCGCCGACAGGCTCTAGTGCCAGCAGGCTTGTTGCCTCACTGCATGTGGGATCTTCCCAGACCAGCGATCGAATCCGTGTCCCCTGCATTGCAAGGTGTATTCTTATCCACTGCACTGCCAGGGAAGTCCTTCCACTGGCAATTTAAAAACCCCACGGCAGGAGAGATAAGGCTTTGTTAACCTAAGAACTCTGGTTATACATCTGTTCACTTTACACTTTATGGGAAGCAGCGGGAATTCGAAAACCCTTATCGCTTTGCTCTTATCACTCTCTCTTCTGTGTGTGCTCTTTTAAGGACGGGGAGAACACCCCGGCCCCGGCCGCCTCTGGCTGGCTGTGCCTGGGAACTCCCCTGTGACAGCACCATCATTAACCTTGTGGGCATCGACCTTCCCCTCCCATGTGCTCATTCCAGCCTCCCCAGAATGTTCAACACTCTTTAAATCTACAGTTTGGAGCCTTTCATCTTTTTTCAGGTGGGCTGGAATAGTTATTTTAGAAAGAGCGATGTTTTGGTCCTCAGAACCTATCCTGGAATTTTTTCTTTCAGGATCCTCGTGTGTGTGTTGGACTCCTTCCGCCCCTCCATCTGCGCCTCCCTTTGCTTTGAGTGGCGATTCTCCAGGCCAGGAGCGATCTCAGGTCCAGGGCTGATAGCCACGTTACCCTGGGCTGGCTGCTGTGAGGCAGAGCCTGAACGACTCCTATGTCTGCTTGGGAGTGGTCTTCCGCTGGCGTCTGGAAAGATGCTAGCAAAACTGAGTCAAATCTCCTGAGCAGATCTAGGGAGGCCAAGCCACACCTTGAAGGTCCTTCTGGATCTTTCAGCTTGGACAGGAATACGACACCTGAGTTTCTCCCGGTGCGATGGAAATGAAGCAGGAGGTCAGGGTAATCCCAAGAGCCCGAAGGGAACCAGCTGTGCAGGACAGGGGGCCTGCGGGAAGCCCAGGGCTCTGAGCCACTGTCGGCTCCCGCCTCTCTCTCCCTCTCTTTTTCTTCCTCCTTGTGATCAAGGTAATGAGGATGCCTTTTACACAGGAAGCCTCATGGCAACCACCCTGTGACCTTTGCTGCCGTCCCCAACCCCCACCCAGGGACTCTCCTTCCTCAGCCATCTGGTTTCTAACTAGAGTTAGAAACCAGAATAATCTACTTTTTGTTTTTTTTTATCTGTTAAAGCTGCCTTCCAGGGGGATGAGGTAAGAAGAACGCTCTTATCTTGATTTCAGGTGGGTGGAGAAGACAAGCTTCCTGCAGAAACCTAATTCTGGAGCCCTGGCTGGGAATCACCGAGGTCTGAGGAAGCCTTTGCGGCTGTGGAATCCAGACTCAGGGCAGGGCAGATACGGTGTTTGTTATCAGGGGAGCACGCAGGCAGAGCTGCAGGTTATGACTTGGAGCCTGTAAATCTGAGTAAACAGAATGGGCAGGAGAAACAGGTTGAGACAGACCCTGGGACCACCAGCGCCTCCTGGTGGTGAAGAGCAAGTACTCTGGAGCCAAAAGAACCGGGTTCACACTCACCAGCAATGACTTGAGGGCAGCTACTGATTTCTTTGTGCTTCAGCTTAATAAGCTATAAAACTGGGCTAATATTTCTGCATACGGTTTTTGAGGATGAAACAAACGGATACATTTGAACCGCCTAGAACGGTGCTTGGCCAGTGTGCGTGCTGATTGCTATTAACCGCTCTTGTGAAGTGAAAATGGCTCAGTCGTGTCCGACAATTTGAGACCGCATGAACTATACAGTCCATGAAATTCTCCAGGGTAGAACACTGGAGTGGGTTGCCTTTCCCTTCTCCAGGGGATCTTCCCAACCCAGGGATCGAACCCAGGTCTCACGCATTACATGTGGCCTCTCTACCAGCTGAGCTGCAAGGGGAGCCCAACTACTATTAACTACTATTATTTTCTTTCAGTTAGTTCCTGTGCAGGGACAGAGGGAAGCATGAGGTGACGGGGGAGCACTAGGAGGTCTCTGATATTCTGGAGAGCTTTGGGGTGTCAGGGAGGCTTCCTGGGAGGACCAGGGCCTGAACTGAGTATCTGAGTGTCCCTGGAGCAGTGTGTTTTGTGGGGCAGAGGGAGCTGGTGAGACACGGAGCTGGGACTTACCCAGGAGATGGTGGGGACCCTCCATGAGGTTAAGGGAGGCAGAGGGTCAGGCATGCATTCCAGCAGCTGGCAGAGGCTGAGTTTGAAGAAAAGCAGAGAGGATCCAGGAAGTGAGTCTAGTCTCTTAGAGTAATTCAAGCCAGAAATGGTCAGGGTCTGAATCACCATGCTAGGGTCAGAGAGGAGGGGATGGGACTTCAGGAGGTAAAGCCTGACCATGATTGAATGAGCAGAGGAGGGATCAAAAATGGTGTGACTCTCAGGGTCCTGGCGGAGAAGCCAATGGCACCCCACTCCAGTACTCCTGCCTGAAAAACCACATGGACAGAGGAGCCTGGTAGGCTGCAGTCTTCACGTTCACTTTTCACTTTCACGCACTGGAGAAGGAAATGGCAACCTGCTCCAGTGTTCTTGCCTGGAGAATCCCAGGGACGGGGGAGCCTGGTGGGCTGCCGTCTATGGGGTCGCACAGAGTTGGATGTGACTGAAGCGACTTAGCAGCAGCAGCAGCAGCAGGCTCCTGGCTCACGCAGTCGGATGAGCAGGGGCGTTGCTGCTGGTTGAGATAGCACACAAAGGGGGGCCCCGTCTGGGTCCTCCAGAGGAGGAGTGACGGAGTCAGGAAGGGAAGGGGCCAGTCCAGTCTGGTGTGACTCGGGGATTTGATGAGCCAATAGGCTGTCTAAGGGGAGGCGTCCTGCGCTCAGTGCGTTTATCCTCTTCTCTGCCCCACACAGGGGGCTTCCCTGGTGGGTCAGTGGTAAATAATCTGCCCCAGTGGGTTGGTCCCTGGGTCAGAACAATCCCCTGGAGAAGGAAATGGCAACCCACTCCAGTATTCTTGCCTGGGAAATCCCATGGAGAGAGGAGCCTGGCAGGACAACCGTCCCAGGTAGAATTTAAAGTGATATGCAAGGTTACATAAAGTAGAGGAAAATATTAATTGAGTAGAAGCAAAAGAAAGAAAAATAAGAATGGAATGTAAAACAGGAAGTTAATACAAAGTACGCAGCAGAAAGCAGAAGTCACAAGCCGACTAGAGTCGTCTGACCTGTATTGTTTGCACTTGCCTGTACTTTAATGTTTGTTTATTTTTGGTTGGGCTTTTTGTTTGTTGCTTTTTTGGAGTAGAGTCTTAAAATCCAGGAGCCCTCAAAAATTAGGATTTCTGGCTTTGTTTTAAACATATTGGAAGTTCTGGGAGCCCTGAGCCATAATCTAATCTGGCAGCAATTATCTGGATCTGAGGAGCAGACATTGTTCTTAAGAGGACGTGGGTTCTCCAACTTACCACAGTCCCCACCACTCCCTATTGTCTCCCCAACACTGAGGTGGAGTGTCAGTCCCATTTATCATCATGGACTATCTCTATCAAATGTGAAAAAAAAAAATAGATCGAGACTTCTTTTCAATTCTCACTCTGGTTTGCCTGTTTCACTCTGTAGCTGCCTGGCTGTTAATGAAGGCTGCTGCTTGTGGTTTACAACAGTTGCACATTCTGATTGGTGCCTTTGTTGTACCTACTGTTGAATAGTTTAAACATGGCTCCTGCTGTAGGAATTTGAGTTTATGACAGGTGGTAAATTCAAGTATTTGGCCTAGGTGGCCCACAGACTTGGCGCTGGGTTTTCAAGCAGTCAAAGAAAAAGAGGACATCTTACCAGCCAGGCAATTCACCTTTTCCATAAGATGATTGCTTAAGCAAGTCAGGGCTCTTTTCAGCACAAGACCACACAGAAATTTCTCTTGAGAGTCTTCATAGAGAAGGAATGATACGTTCCACCTCCAGAGTGTATGCAAATCTAAGGCTCATTCTAGAAGCTTCCCTCAACTTAGTCAAGTGGCATTTCCCCAGGCACAACTGCTTAGCAATTCTCGGGGAAGCCATTCTGATATAGTTCAGGAACATAATTCTCTACCAAACTGACCTATTATAGGGATAATTTTAGAAAATATACAAAATCTGGAGAAATGGGTGGACTCCAAGTAATCTTTCATAGATGATCCAAAGATGTGATGTCTGGACTTGCAGCAGCCACCTTGTAAGCATGAGGGGTGAGAGCCAGCATACAGAAGATGATAAGGAGGAAAGACAAAAGGTTTCAAGTTTTTAATGACATTGTTAAAACACTGAAAGAACCAACCCTTGTTGTTTGAAATAAATGTCCTTATTAAACTACTTTTATTTGGTTACTTTAATTTGCAGACACACACCATATCTAGTAAAACCAATTACCAATTCAAATGCAAAGAAAGAGCAATGAAATCCATAGACACTCTAACTTTTCTTCCAGGGAGTATAGGTATTGAAGAGGCAAGCAGATGAGTTGTGAACAACATTGACAAGCCACAAGAAGCTGCAGATCTACATTCTCGATGAGTAGAAATAAAACCATACTGGTGTGATTCTCAAGGGCTGCCCGGGTGGTGCTAGTGGTAAAGAACCGACCTGCCAATGCAGGAGACTCAGGTTCGGTCCCTGGGTCAGGAAGATCCCCTGGAGAAGGAAATGGCAACCCACTCCAGTATTCTTGCCTGGAGAATCCCAAGGACAGAGGACATAGCTTTCCCTACGGTAAGCTACAGTCCATAGGGTCACACAGAGTTGCACACGAATGAAGCGGACGGAGCATGCACACAAGATTCTCAAGGGTTTCAGATGTCAGGTCGGAACTGGGCAAACAGACTTGGAAGTTGGAATCATATAGTTTGTAGGTAAAACCATCACAGTAGCTGGAAATGCCTAGGTTGACCACATAAAGCAATGGAGAACACCCACATTCAAAGGGCAGGCATTAAAGGTTCCTGCGAGGAAAGAACATACAGGAAGAAGAGAGAGGCTGTAAGAAAGTCAGCATGGCAAGAGGTGATGGAAACCAAGAGAAAAGAATCTTTAGAAACAATGTCAAGTACAGCCCAGTAATATAAGGACTTGCATATGAAATCTGGGTTTAATATAAGGACTTGTGGACGAAAGTCTTAAGAAATCTGGACCTCTACACACTCCTGAGATGTCATTCTGCAGAGAAAAATTGTCCTGGTCTATCCCATTCTTGTTTTTCCTAAAGTCTTCCATAGAAACTTTGTAGTCTAAGATTTTGAGGGAATCATAAAAAAAAATCTGTAACACAATATAACCCCATGAGCTCTTAGGAACGTACATTCTTTGTTTAATTTCCCTGTCCTCAGTCACTCGGTCATGTCTGACTCTCTTGCGACTCCATGAACTATAGCCTGCTAGGCTCCTCTTTGCGTGGGAAGTTCTAGGCAAGAGTACTGGAGTGGGTTGCCGTTTCCTTCTCCAGGGGGCGATTTCCCTAGCCAATTTTAAAAAATGGCTTTCTGGAAGTTGTTGTCTACCCAGAAACTGAGGCAATAACATCTTTGCTTGCTAAAAGATGTACCTGCAGGACCAGTTTCAGTCTGTCATTTATCTTTTGGTAGGTCCAATGGATGGAGCCTCTCGTTGCTGATCAGTCCCTAAGTCACGTCTGACCCTTTTTGACCCCATGAGCTGCAGCACACCTGGCTTCCTTGTCCTTTGCCATCTCCCCGAGCTTACTCAAACTCATGTTCGTTGAGTCAGTCATGCCATCCAAACATCTTATTTTCTGTTGTCCCCTTCTCCTCCTGCCTTCTATGTTTCCCAGCATTGGAGTCTTTTCCAATGAGTTGGCTCTTCGCATCAGGTGGCCAAAGTACTGGAGCTTCAGCTTCAGCATCAGTCCTTCCAATGAATATTCAGGTTTGATTTCCCTTAGGATTGATTGGTTGGATCTCCTTGCAGTCCAAGAGACTCTCAAGAGTCTTCTCCAGCACCACAGTTCAAAAGCATCAATTCTTTGGTGCTCAGCTTTCTTTATAGTCCAACTCTCACATCCATACATGACCACTGGAAAAACCATAGCCTTGACTAGACGGACCTTTGTTGGCAAAGTAATGTCTCTGCTTTTTAATATGCTGTCTAGGTTGGTCATAGCTTTTCTTCCAAGAAGCAAACCTTTTAATTTCATGGCTGCAGTCACCATCTGTAGTGATTTTGGAGCACAAGAAAATAAATTTGTCACTCTTTCCATTGTTTCCCCATCTATTGGCCATGAAGTGAAGGAACCAGATGCCATGATCTTCATTTTTGAATGTTGAATTTTACATTCTCCTTTTTCACTCTCCTCTTTCACCTTCATCAAGAGGCTCTTTAGTTTGTCTTTGCTTTCTGCCATAAGGGTGGTGTCATCTGCATATCTGAGGTTATTGATTTTTCTTCCCAGCAATCTTGATTCCAGCTTGTGCTTCATCCAGCCCAACATTTCACATGATGTACTCTGCATTCAAGTGAAATAAGCAGGGTGACAATATACACCGTTGACCTACTCCTTTCCCAATTTGGAACCAACCCATTATTCCATGTCTGGTTCTAGTTGTTGCTTCCTGACCTGCATACAGGTTTCTCAGGAGGCAGGTACGATGGTCTGGTAGCCCCATCTCTTTAAGAATTTTCCACAGTTCATTGTAATCTTCACAGTCAAAGGCTTTAGTGTAGTCAGTGAAGCAGAAGTAGATGTTTTTCTGGAATTCTCTAGGTTTTTCTATGATCTAACAGGTGTTGGCAATTTGATCTCTGGTTCCTCTGCCTTTTCTAAATCCACCTTGTAAGTATGGAAGTTCTCAGTTTACATACTGTTGAAGCCTGGCTTGGAGCCTCTCTGGAGGCAATCTAAACAGAGCTCCAGAAGTATGTGAAACTCAAGGCATTTCTGACAGTCACTCATTCCTTCTCAGTCTTCTGCCATCTGTTCCCAGGCTTGGCACAAACAATATTAGTTATCTGCTGTTGCATAGCAGATAACCCCAATTTAGCTTAAAACAACATTTATTGTCTCTCATACTTTCCAATAGGCAATAATTCGGGAGCTGTGTAGCTGTTGTTGTGGCTTGGGGTTTCCCAAGAGGTCATGCTGCAGACATCTGGAAGCTTGCCATGGCTGGAGGGCCCGCTTCTAAGGGGGCCCATCACACATCGGACAGACTGGTGCTGGCTCTTGGTCAGTTCTCTGCCGCACGGGACTCTCCAGAAGGCTTCTTGAGTATCCTCCTAACATGGCGGCTGACTTCTCCCAGAGCCTGTGATCCAAGAGGAAGCAAAGCTGAAGCCATGGTGTCTTTTACGCCCTTGCCGTGTCAGTCACACACAATATCCTGTTGCTAACACAGCTCTGCTCCATTCCCTGTGGGCAGCGTCTACACAGAGGTGTGAGTACCAGCGGTAAGGATCCTTGGGGGCCATTCTGAGGGCGGGTCACCACTGAAACTTTGCAGAGAGGGGCTGTGGTTTTAGCTGACAAGGGAAGCGTAATTGCTGGACTTGCTAATAGCTAGTCCTAACGATAGACAAAGGAATGCGGTTCAGGCCTGTGGCATGGATACACACCACTGTCCAACACATTCTACCTGCTTGCTTTCGGTCTAGCCATCATGGCTGTCCAAGTTCAGACTGCCTTGTTTGGCCCCAGAGTAAATCTGGGCAACTAACAAGCATTCGTGTTTTCCTTCTTCACTGTCAATATGAATAACTCAGTTTCACGTTCTGTTTTCAGTGAAAGCATTTCCTTAGCTATCTTCTCCTGTGATTTATCTCAGTGTTTAACAGCCTTCAGGATTAGGGTTTTAAAATAGTCTTTTAATATTGGTTAAGTTGCTCTTCTTCAGTTGATGGCATCAGTGGCAGAAAGCAAGTGGCCACGTCTCCTATCAGAATGCCTCCATATACACAATGCCATCAAGTTACTTCTTTCCTTCTGACAGACAATTCCAGTTTGGTTTACCTTCGCCTCGTGCTGACTGGGATGGGGATTGTGTGTGTGTATGTGAATATGTACTTTTTTTTCAGGAGGACTTCAAATGTATAGAAAATCAGAGCGTAGAATTCTCTGAAGAGCTCTCACGTCCCCAGTACTCACCTTCAACACTTCCCTGACTCATGGCCAACCTGGTTTAGTGTCTTTTCTGCCCACTTCCCACCATATCACCTACCTCTCCCCAGCTGGATTATTTTGAAGCAAAGGGCAGAAATCTTCTCATTTTGGCCAAGAAAAATAGATGTTTTAATTGTGTTAAAGACATTCTTGCCTTTAGGATTCCTCGTTTTGATTCTCAGCTGTCTGTGGGTAAAAGGCAAGATAAATGCCTTTAATTCAGCAAGGAACTCAGGGGCTTAGGGACATGATTGAAGGCAGAGAGAGGGGAAAATCCCCTTTCTGCAATTGCTGAGGCAGAAACATATGACTTGCGTGGCAGGAATGTGCGGCTGGGCCTCTAAACCTGTTTTTCTGGACTGTGAGGGTAGAAATATCAATAACCTCAGATATGCAGATGACACCTCATGGCAGAGAGTGAAGAAGAACTAAAGAACCTCTTGATTAAGGGGAAAGAGGAGAGTGAAAAAGTTGGCTTAAAATTCAACATTCAAGAAAACTAAGATCATGGCATCTGGTCCCATCATTGCATGGCAGATAGATGGATGGGGAAACAACGCAAACAGAGACAGACTTTATTTCCTTGGGCTCCAAAATCACTGCAGATGGTGACTGCAGCCATGACATTAAACAATTCTTACTCCTTGGAAGAAAAGCTATGACCAAACAAACAGCATATTCAAAAGCAGAGACATTACTTTGCCAACAAAGGTCCATCTAGTCAAGGCTATGGTTTCTCCAGTAGTCATGTATGGATGTGAGAGTTAGACTACAAAGAAAGCCAAGCACCAAAGAATTGATGCTTTTGAACTGCGGTGTTGGAGAAGACTCTTGAGAGTCCCTTGGACTGCAAGGAGATCCAACCAGTCCATCCTAAAGGAGATCAGTCCTGGGTGTTCATTGGAAGGACTGATGCTGAAGCTGAAACTCCAATACTGTGGCCACCTGATGTGAAGAACTGACTCGTTGGAAAAGACCCTGATGCTGGGAAAGATTGAGGGCAGGAGGAGAAAGGGATGACAGAGGATGAGATGGTTGGATGGCATCACCAACTCGATGGACATGAGTTTGAGCAGGCTCTGGGAGTTGGTGATGGACAGGGAAGACTGGCATATCCATGGGATTGCAAAGATGTGGACACGACTGAGCGACTGAACCGCACTGAGAGTAAGGAGAGGAAGTGGGCCCCCCTGGCTCTCTAGGGACCTCTGCCCTCATAGTGACGTTTCCTGAAGGATGGAAATCTCACACTGGCCTCCTCACACACATATGTACACACTGATACTCAAACCAATTTTGAAATAAAACATGTTTTAAAAGGAAAAGGAGCTTCAAAGGCCTTTAGCCTAAAGTTGTCATTTCCCTCAAGTGCAGAAGGAGGCCCAGTTAGGTCATGTACCTTAGATGTGTTTTAGTTCAGTTCAGTCGCTCAGTCGTGTCCGATTCTTTGCGACCCCACAGACTGCAGCACGCCAGGCCTCCCTGTCCATCACCAATACCTGGCGTTTACCCAAACTCATGTCCATTGAGTCAGTGATGCCATCCAACCATCTCATCCTCTGTCATCCCCTTCTCCTGCTGCCTTCAATCTTTCCCAGCATCAGGGTCTTTTCCAATGAGTCAGTTCTTCACATCAGGTGGCCGCAGTATTGGAGTTTCAGCTTCAACATCAGTCCTTCCAAAGAACACCCAGGACTGATCTCCTTTAGGAGGGACTGGTTGGATCTCCTTGCAGTAATTAACAATAATCTATACTGTATTAATATTTTGAATATTTGTCCTGAATTATATAATTTCAACTGAATAACTATTGAAACTATTTGTATGTTCCTTTTCTGTATGTACACACATTTCCCATTGTAGCATGCGTATGATTTTTAGTTTACTAGTTCACTTGTCTTCTCCCACTTCCCAACAGCTCTGCTCTTTTTGCCTTAGGGTTTGCATTAGCTTTTCTCCTCTACAGTTGTCCTTGCTTCCAAACTCCCCCGAATCTGATATTTCCGCCTCTCTCGCTCTTCACACGCTATCTTAGATGTGAATATGTAATTTTTAGCCCTAAGCATCCTGAGGCACACCAGAAATTGAAAAGTAAAACTGTAATCAGTGATTCACAGAGCAAGGAAGGTGCCACTGGAGGGCTTCTCTGGGCTATAGCCAGGTGTGTCTCCCCTGCCCACCCTGGGATTTCCTATCACCTGTAAATTTGTGTCTCTAGATTGACAGGGTCCTGTTGAGACTTTTGACATTATCTTTGTTTCTGAAAGTCTCCCGGAGGGCAGAGACTGTGGCTGGATGAAGCACAAGCTGGAATCAAGATTGCTGGAGAAATATCAATAACCTCAGATATGCAGATGATAGCACCCTTATGGCAGAAATCGAAGAGGAACTAAAGAACCTCTTGATGAAGGTGAAAGAGGAGAGTGAAAAAGTTGGCTTAAAACTCAACATTCAAAAAACTAAGATCATGGCATCTGGTGCCATTGCTTCATGGCAAATAGATGGGGAAACAATGCAAACGGTGACAGACTATAAGAAAATAAACTGCTCCAAAGGCCCCTCCAAAAAAGAGCTCCAAATTCCCTGCAGATGATAGCTGCAGCCATGAAATTAAAAGACACTTGCTCCTTGGAAGAAAAGCTATGACCAACCTAGACAGCATATTAAAAAGCAGAGTCATTACTTCCCTGACAAAGGTCTGAATAGTCAAAGCTAAGGTTTTTCCAGTAGTTGTGTATGGATGTGAGAGTTGGACCATAAAGAAGGCTGAGTGCTGAAGAACTGGTGCTTTTGAACTGTGGTGTTGGAGAAGACTCTTGAGAATCCCTTGGACTGCAAGGAGATCAAAGCAATCAATCCTAAAGGAAATCAACCTTGAATATTCATTGAAAGGACTGATGCTGAAGCTGGAACTCCAATACTTTGGCCACCTGATGTGAATGGCTGACTCATTAGAAAAGACCCTGATGCTGGGAAAGATTGAAGACAGGAGGAGAAGGGGACGACAGGGGATGAGATGGTTGGATGGTATAACCAATTTGATGGATGTGAGTTTGAGCAAGTTCCAGGAGATGGTGAAGGTCAGGGAAGCTTGGCGTGCTGAGGTCCATGGGATCGTAGAGAGTCAGACACGACTGAGTGGACTGAACACCACCATCACCACCACAGATCAGTCCCTGAAGAAGGGCCATGGTTTACAATTTCAAGCACACTCTGGAAATTAGGGGGCTTTCCAGATGGCACTAGTGATAAAGAATTTGCTTGCCAATGCAGGAGACGCAAGAGATGTGGGTTGCTGCTAAGTCGCTTCAGTCGTGTCCGACTCTGCGCGACCCCACAGACGGCAGCCCACCAGGCTCCTCCATCCCTGGGATTCTCCAGGCAAGAACACTGGAGTGGGTTGCCATTTCCTTCTCCAATGCATGAAAGTGCAAAGTGAAAGTGAAGTCGCTCAGTCGTGTCCTACCCTTAGCGACCCCATGGACTGCAGCCTTGCAGGCTCCTCCATCCATGAGATTCTCCAGGCAAGAGTACTGGAGTGGGGTGCCATTGCCTTCTCCGAGAGATATGGGTTAGATCCCTGAATTGGGAAGAGGAGGAAGTAGCGTCTAACTCCAGTGTTCTTCCCGGGAAAATCCCATGAACAGAAGAGCCTGGTGGGCTACAGTCCATAGCGTCACAAAGAGCCGGACCCGATTGAGCATACAAGCAATGCCAAGGCCATCTGGGAATTAGAGAGCGTCCAGATGCAGTGCTGCAGGGCGACACTAGAGGGCACCATACACCAAAGGAAACATCTAGCTCTGCTAACCAAGCGGAAATCACCTTGCTTTTAAACCCTAAGAGCAAAGCACACCAAGGTCATATGTATTTTGCATCTCTAGAATCAGATTATAATTACAACATTATAATTTTCAATATTAAACATTTTCCCTGCCAATCGAATTTTCCAAGTAATTTATTTTGGGTTGAATATGATTTAGATATAATACTGCTGAGACCCACATATTCTGTAAGACTTACCCATTTTAGTACATTTAAAACTTGAGTTTTATAAATTCAAACTCTTTATATTCTCGGAAATAACTGCTGTCTGTCTCTTCGATGAAACAAATTTTGTATGTGGAATAAATGCAAATCAAATAATTCTTTGGACAATTAAACCCGACAAGGCTCAACTCTTTGGGGAGCTTAGTTTCCCTTTCTGAGGCATTTGTTCATTAATCCATCCATCAGCACAGCTTTCTTTTTATAATCTATAATGAATAAATTTATTGTCCTACAAAAATCATTGTCTAGAAATATGGGAATACAAGAAAAGATATTTGCAGTCAGGTGTCTGGTGGTCATCAGCCAGATTCAAAGCTTTTCCTTCTTATGCTTGACGCTGTGCTAAAAGCTGTGGAGGGCAAGGATGAATCAACTATCAATTCTGCCCATTCAGTCTGGAGAGTGAGGCGTATGTGGGCAGACCAAAAAAAAAAAAAAAAAGTGAAAGAAAAGGAGGTGCTCTAGGGGACAAGTGAGAGCAGAGGTGGGCACCTGTCAGAAGAAAGGTGAGCAGCTGGGGAGCTTGCAAGAAAACTGCTAAGAGGAGATATTTGAACGGAGCCTCAAGGAGTGACAGAATTGGCTTTCCAGGCGCTGGGCCAGAACAGCTAAGGCGGGAAGAAGCAGAGAGCAGAGCATGGTGGTCAGTTTGTGGGCAGGTCAGACGGATGAATGCCCAGGACTGTGGGTGATGATTTGTGTTTTAGATTAACTACTCTTGCGAGCAGAATGAAAGCGAAGAGTGAGTAGAGAGAGCAGTAAGGAAGCTATCACAGTAATGAGACTCCAAATCACCAAGTCCTGTAGGTGGGGAAGGATGGAGAGAAATGGATGAATTCAACTGATATTTGCAAATGGTGCCAGATGCTGGGTGACGGGAGCAGGAGGAGCAGGTGGGTGGGGAGAGGGTGTGGGTTTGGCTTTGGTCCTCATTGAGTGTGAGAAGCTTGTGTGACACTCGTAGGAATGGGGTCCAGCAGGCGGTTGGACAGTGGTTTTGGAGATTAGTAGAGAACTCTGGGCCAAAAGATATGATTTGGGGAGTGACTGAAATTTCAAGTGTTAGTCACTCAGTCACGTCCGACTCATTTTGACCCCATGGACAGGCTCCGCTGTCCATGGAATTCTCCAGGCACAAATACTGGAGTGGGTTACTATTCACTCCTCCAGGGGATCTTCCCAACCCAGGGATCAAACCCGGGTCTCCTATATTGCAGGCAGATTCTCTACTGTCTGAACCACCAGGGAAATGATCAGTTCAGTTCAGTCGTTCAGTCGTGTCCGACTCTTTGCGACCCCACGAATCGCAGCACACCAGGCCTCCCTGTTCATCACCAACTCCCGGAGTTCACTCAGACTCACATCTATCAAGTCAGTGATGCCATCCAGCCATCTCATCCTCCGTCGTCCCCTTCTCCTCCCGCTCCCAATCCCTCCCAGCATCAGAGTCTTTTCCAAATGAGTCAACTGTTTGCATGAGGTGGCCAAAGTACTGGAATTTCAGCTTCAGCATCATTCCCTCCAAAGAAATCCCAGGGTTGATCTCCTTAAGAATGGACTGGTTGGATCTCCTTGCAGTCCAAGGAACTCTCAAGAGTCTTCTCCAACACCACAGTTCAAAAGCATCAATTCTTCAGCACTCAGCTTTCTTCACAGTCCAACTCTCACATCCATACATGACCACAGGAAAAACAATAGCCTTGCCTAGATGGACCTTTGTTGGCAAAGTAATGTCTCTGCTTTTGAGTATACTATCTAGGTTGGTCATAACTTTTCTTCCAAGGAGTAAGTGTCTTTTAATTTCATGGCTGCAGTCACCATCTGCAGTGATTTTGGAGCCCAGAAAAATAAAGTCTGACACTGTTGCCACTGTTTCCCCATCTATTTCCCATGAAGTGATGGGACCGGATGCCATGATCTTCGTTTTCTGAATGTTGAGCTTTAAGCCAACTTTTTCACTCTCCTCTTTTACTTTCATCAAGAGGCTTTTTAGTTCCTCTTCACTTTCTGCCGTAAGGGTGGTGTCATCTGCATTTCTGAGGTTATTGACATTTCTCCCAGCAATCTTGATTCCAGCTTGTGCTTCCTCCAGCCCAGGTTTCTCATGATGGACACTGCATATAAGTTAAATAAGCAGGGTGACAATATACAGCCTTGATGTACTCCTTTTCCTATTTGGAACCATTCTGTTGTTCCATGTCCTGTTCTAACTGTTGCTTCCTGACCTGCATACAGATTACTCAAGAGGCAGGTCAGGTGGTCTGGTATTCCTATTTCTTTCAGAATTTTCCACAGTTTATTGTGATCCACACAGTCAAAGGCTTTGGCATAGTCAATAAAGCAGAAATAGATGTTTTTCTGGAACTCTCTTGCTTTTTCGATGATCCAGCGGATGTTGGCAATTTGATCTCTGGTTCCTCTGCCTTTTCTAAAACCAGCTTGAACATCTGGAAGTTCACGGTTCACATATTGCTGAAGCCTGGCTTGGAGAATTTTGAGCATTACTTTGCTAGCGTGTGAGATGAGTACAATTGTGTGGTCGTTTGCGCATTCTTTGGCATTGCCTTTCTTTGGGATTGGAATGAAAACTGACCTCTTCCAGTCCTGTGGCCACTGCTGAGTTTTCCAAATTGCTGGCGTATTGAGTGCAGCACCTTCACAGCATCATCTTTCAGGATTTGAAATAGCTCAACTGGAATCCCATCACCTCCACTAGCTTTGTTCATAGTGATGCTTTCCAAGGCCCACTTGACTTCACATTCCAGGATGTCTGGCTCTAGATGAGTGATCACACCATCGTGATTATCTGGGTTGTGAAGACCTTTTTTATACAGTTCTTCTGTGTATTCTTGCCACCTCTTTTTAATATCTTCTGCTTCTGTTAGATCCATACCATTTCTGTCCTTTATCAAGCCCATCTTTGCATGAAATGTTCCCTTGGTATCTCGAATTTTCTTGAAGAGATCTCTTGTCTTTCCCATTCTGTTGTAAATGATATGAGTGGCTAAAATTGCCAACATTTAGGAGTCAAAGAAATTGCATTCAGAAATGAGTACATCAGGAGAGTATAGTCACAAAGCCATAGGGGAGTTCTTGGTTAGAAGACCCAACATGAAAAAGACACAGCGTTTCCTGGATTCTCTCGACTTAACACAGCCCCAGTACAAAAAGCAATCAGATTTGCTGGGCAAGGTTCTTCCCCTGTATTGACCCAGGGCCTAGCATAACATCAGTACCTGACAAATATTTCCTGATTATATGTAGGGATATGCATCCAATGGAATAATACACGATCTCAGTGAAGAATAGGGTAGGTCTGTCTGTGTTGATATAGTAAGATTTATTTATTTATTTTAAAAAATTTTTATTTTTACTGTATTTTACTTTACAATACTGTATTGGTTTTGCCATACATTGACATGAATCCGCCACGGGCGTACATGAGTTCCCAATCTTGAACCCCCCTCCCACCTCCCTAAGATTTATATTAATTAAAAAAAAAAAGTGCACACGTGGTAATGCTATCAGGCGTGTACACGCTAAGTTGCTTCGGCGGTATCTGACTCTCTGTAACTCTTCAGACTGTAGCCCACAAAGTTCCTCTGTCTATGGGATTCTGCAGGAGTGAGTTGCCATGCCCTCCTCCAGGGCGTCTTCCCTACTCAGGAATCAAACCTGAGTCCCTTATGCTTCCTGCATTGGCAGGTGGGTTCTTTACTACTAGTGCCACCTGGGAAGCCAATAATAGTCCATATAATTATATAAATGATAAATGTATCTTTTTTTCTATAAGGATAATAATAGCTGATACAAACAAAGCACTCAGTATGTTCCAGGCACCTGTTTAATCCTTTCTGTTGGGTAGGCAGTACCGTGATCCTGTTTAAACAGATTGGGAAATGGGGACACAGTGTAGGCGACTAGCCCAGGATCCCGCAGCTAATCGGGGACAGAGGTGAGAGCTGGAGACGGGCAGTCCATGCTTTCCACGATCCTGCTTCTCACGCAGCTAAGTGTTAACCGGGAAGAACTCGGGTGGGACATGGTGGAGAGACGTTTACTTTTATTTCATACTCTTGAGTATTCAGAACACTATTTTACCACGTGCATTATTACGTTCATCATTAAAAAAAGCTAATTTGAAATTATTTTTTTGAGAACTGAGCTTTAGGTACAAGGTGACGGCGTCTCTGGGGACCTCTCGGGAGGTCCTGTGGGCTGCCTGATGACGAGAGGGATGGGCGTGGGCTGGCTGAGGACACAGCCCAACTGGCTTGGGAAAGGAGATACAAGGGGATAACTGGTTGCTTTCCATATAACTCAGGTTGAGCGCAGGCAGCATTGAAAGCACGGTGGCCGGTCTCTGGCTTTGGTTTTCCCAGTGACTTTTGCTTTGGTAAGTTTCTCTAACTTGGGAATTCCCCGCCGTGGATTCCTGCATACATGGCTTCAATGGCTTCATCCCACTGATTTTTTAAAAAAATTTTTATTTTTACTTTATTTTACTTTACAATACTGTATTGGTTTTGCCATACATTGACATGAATCCACCACGGGTGTACATGCGTTCCCAAACATGAACCCCCCTCCCACCTCCGTCCCCATTACATCTCTCTGGATCATCCCCGTGCACCAGCCCCAAGCATGCTGTATCCTGCATTGGACAGACTGGCGATTCGTTTCTTACATGATAGTATACATGTTTCAATGCCATTCTCCCAAAGCATCCCACCCTCTCCTTCTCCCTCAGAGTCCAAAAGTCCGCTATACACATCTGTGTCTCTTTTGCTGTCTCACATACAGGGTCATCATTGCCATCTTTCTAAATTCCATATATATGTGTTAGTATACTGTATTGGTGTTTCTCTTTCTGGCTTACTTCACTCTGTATAATCAGCTCCAGTTTCATCCATCTCATTAGAACTGATTCAAATGTATTCTTTTTAATGGCTGAGTAATACTCCATTGTGTATATGTACCACAGCTTTCTTATCCATTCATCTGCTGATGGACATCTAGGTTGTTTCCATGTCCTGGCTATTATAAACAGTGCTGTGATGAACATTGGGGTACATGTGTCTCTTTCAATTCTGGTTTCCTTGGTGTGTATGCCCAGCAATGGGATTGCTGGGTCATAAGGCAGTTCTATTTGCAGTTTTTTAAGGAATCTCCACACTGTTCTCCATAGTGGTTGTACTAGTTTGCGTTCCCACCAACAGTGTAGGAGGGTTCCCTTTTCTCCACACCCTCTCCAGCATTTATTGCTTGCAGATTTTTGGATCGCAGCCATTCTGACTGGTGTGAAGTGGTACCTCATTGTGGTTTTGATTTGCATTTCTCTAATAATGAGTGATGTTGAACATCTTTTCATGTGTTTGTTAGCCATCCGTATGTCTTCTTTGGAGAAATGTCTATCTAGTTCTTTGGCCCATTTTTTGATTGGGTCGTTTATTTTTCTGGAATTGAGCTGCATAAGATGCTTGTATATTTTTGAGATTAGTTGTTTGTCAGTTGCTTCATTTGCTATTATTTTCTCCCATTCAGAAGGCTGTCTTTTCACCTTGCTTATATTTTCCTTTGTTGTGCAGAAGCTTTTAATTTTAATTAGATCCCTTTTATTTATTTTTGCTTTTATTTCCAGAATTCTGGGAGGTGGGTCATAGAGGATCCTGCTGTGATGGAGAGTGTTTTGCCTATGTTCTCCTCTAGGAGTTTAATAGTTTCTGGTCTTACATTTAGATCTTCAATCCATTTTGAGTTTATTTTCGTGTGCAGTGTTAGAAAGTGATCTAGTTTCATTCTTTTACAAGTGGTTGACCAGTTTTCCCAGCACCACTTGTTAAAGAGATTGTCTTTACTCCATTGTATATTCTTGCCTCCTTTGTCAAAGATAAGGTGTCCATAGGTGTGTGGATTTATCTCTGGGCTTTCTATTTTGTTCCATTGATCTATATTTCTGTCTTTGTGCCAGTACCATACTGTCTTGATGACTGTGGCTTTGTAGTAGAGCCTGAAGTCAGGCAAGTTGATTCCTCCAGTTCCATTCTTCTTTCTCAAGATTGCTTTGGCTATCCATTGATTTTTCTTTCTTTCCTTTTTTAATTAGGCAATATAGTACAATAACAGAAAAAGTTAAAATCAGTTTGAAAGGGGTAAATGAGAAATCCTACTCTCAACTTCTCGGTTTCCATCTTGACCCTTGTAGCTACTACTTTTTTCTTTCTTTTGTAAACTTTCAGTGATTGCTTAGTCATATTCAAGTTTTGGCTAAGATCAAGTGGTGGCTCAGACGGAAAGCGTCTGTCTACAATGTGGGAGATCTGGGATCGATCCCTGGGTGGGGAAGTTCCCTGGAGAAGGAAACAGCAACCCACTCCAGTACTCTTGCCTAGAAAATGCCATGGACGGAGGAGCCTGGTGTCCATGGGGTCGCAAAGAGTTGGACACGACTGAGCGACTTCACTTTTTTTATGCACTTATATATACTTCTTTTTTTTTTTTGGCTGAGCCTCTCTGCATGTGGGAGATCTTTGTTCCCTAAACAGGGAACACATATATATCCTTATTTTTCTTTCTTTCCTACATATCCAGAGTCACTGTTTTTTCTCTTTCTAAATTGGCACGCACAGAGCTTTCTCATCGCCACCCCCCCTTTTTTAGAGCTAAGTAAGTCCCTGTCCATTGGATGGGTTTAATGGTCTTCTCTGAGAGTGTTTCCTTGACCTTGCTGTTGGCCTTGCTGAGGAGTCTCCAGGTTTGAACCAGTGTTTCTTCTCTGCTTCTCTGTATTTAGATTTCTTTCCAATCAGCAACTTCCTAGCAACTGACTGCATTTGTACCCACATTCCCCTTAATGAGGGGTAACTGGAGGCTCTTCTTTGCCTTCTCCTCCAGGGCACACAGTGAGGGCCAGCCCTTCATTGATAGCTCTTGGGGTAGCAGCTCACACCTGTTCCTTTTCCTGGTTAAAAACAGGCTCAGAGTTATTTCCACTTGAATCTCTTGTCACTGGCAGTTTTCATTTTCTTGGAAACAGGTGTGCTGAGGCGGACCCCCCCCCACCCCGGGTATAAATGGTTAGAGTTTAATTATAAACACCTGTTGATGGAGCCCTACTTTGGCTGAATAGGTATGAAGTTATGTGTTTCCTTTCTCTTTTTGTTTATTTTTTAACCTGTGTTTTATCATAGCTCTGACTTTGTTGTCTGATTGCTAACTTCCAAACCCTCTGAACAGCTCCATCATGGAGCAGAGGGGATTAGGGGAGGGGGAAAAAACTCACCCGCAGAGATCTCTGGAGCTTGCCCTAGAGAGGCAGAACACTTGGTTAATTGAGGATTATCCTGCTTTAACAATCATCCCTTGGGGTGTGAGCTGAGCAGGGGATGGCAATACTTCGTTTTAATGAAGGTGTTGGTGTTTCTCCACCGGCCTATCCTTCACAAGCGTTTTCTCCCCGGCTTTGGCGGCTCACCCTGGAGTGCTCCCCTCTGCTGCCAGCGTGCCCACCCAGCTGGAGATTGCCATGGACGTCATGATTAGAACCTTTCACCGCTACTCCTGCAGGGAAGGAGACAGGTTCAAGCTCAGCAAGGGGGAGCTGAAGATGCTCCTGCAGCGAGAGCTCACGGAATTTCTCTCAGTGAGTCCAGCTGTCCTCCCCGTTCAGGTGAGGGTGGGAGCCGTGCCGGTCCAGGGACAGCCTCTGTGACCACCGTCTCCTGGGCTCGGTCCACACCATGTAATTCCTATCGAGATTCTAAATACCAGGGAGCAAACACCAGGACCTTTGCTGTGTCTGTGGGCACGTACCCCTTTCTGCGGTGTCTGAGGTGGGGGGGGTAGGGTTTCCAGGTGTTGGAAATTATATTTGAGGCTTTTGTCAATTATTCAGTGTCCCAGTGCAGCAAAAGTACAGCTGGTTATACTTGGTTGGAGCTATAGTTACACCATGACCTGGAGCTCTATCCAGCTGTCTGTAAATGAGTAAATATGATGTTTGGGGCCAGAATGAAGCCAGGGATACTGCACGCTGTGGTAGCAAATTTCCTAGTGAATGATAAATACTAGCAAGTTTGTCAGCCAAGAACAAGCTGATTGTTGACTGAGGCAAGAGATGTCTGGCCCATGACTAGTTGAACAGCAAACAGATTTACATCGCAAAACAGGCAGGAGTTGAGTAAATCCACAGGTGAAACCTTACAATAGAGTGTTTGGAGCCTACCCTGAGGAAAATGCTCACTCTGGTGTTTTTGGAGCTTTGGAGTTTTAGTACACGTTGAAGCCTGGCATGGTGTTATTCTGTCCAAACTCTGTGTTAAGACAGTAGTAATTATGACAATCTTTTATTCCCACCCTCTATGGGAAAAAATTTAAGAAATTTAACATACAATACCTTTTTAGTGATTTTAGGAGTCCCCAAGAACATTTTTATTTTTCAAATTCAATTTGGCAACTGTCATGTAACATTTAGAATAAAAGACTCAGCAAGTGAAACTTGGCACATTGATTTATTCAAGTGAAATTTGTGATTGTTTTTGATTGAATTGATCAGCTTAGTTTAAATGTCCAGCTGTTTAGCGGTTGGCAGCTAATAAGAGGACAATGGGGAATTCTTGGAGGAAATGAACTATACTTTGGGAAACATTTCTCATCAGCCTCTAATTATAGGAAAAGTGGGTGCTGCATAGCCCCATCCTTTCTGAACCTTGCTTTCCTCAATGGGCTCCTTGCTTTCCTTTCCGCCAATAAAATGGAGTCATTCTTATAAGATCTACCCTTTATTGGGTGCCTCTGTTTTGTTTTGTGATGCACAAAACAGGCTGTCAGATAACATATAATATGACATACCTTATTGGAGACAATACTTATACCAAAAAAGTGTTCATTGTTCATCTGAACTCCACATTTGATTGAGTGTCCTGAATTGTTATTTGCTAAATCTAACAACCTGGTGCTAAGTGCTCATCAAAGTGTATTGAGATAGCCCCTCAATTTGTAGGAGATATTATTCTCCTCATTTAATGAAAAAGGAAATATTAACACTTTAAGTGATTTGCTCCAAGTCTTGTTGTTGGTAAATGGCAGAGTCACTCACGCTCCCTGGTTGGCTTCAAAGCTTCCTTCTTTTCATGTCTCCCCACGCCCCCTGACCACTGCTGCCTCCCCCGGTTCTGGCCCTCCACCTGTGCTATCTGAAATGCATTTTCAGCATCAGCAGCTCGCTTTGATGTGTTGCTGTTTGCTCCTCTTGGTGTTTAGGTCTGAGGACTATATGGACTGGGGGCAGAGGCCCAGACTCACTTAGAATGTGTGCCCGGGTTCAAACCCACCTGCAAACAGGCTCTTGGAAATTGCTTTCGATGCTAAAAATGGAAATGGAGACTTTAACGTAGATAAAGGGAAGGGGTGATTTCAGTTGTCATGAACCTCAAAACCTGGGAGTTAGAAGCTTTCTTTTTCCTTTTAGTGCCAGAAGGATCCCGAGCTGGTTGATAAGATGATGCAGGACCTGGATGCCAACGAGGACAATGAAGTGGATTTTAATGAATTCTGTGGTCATGGTGGCAGCTCTGAAGGTCGCTTGTAATGACTACTTTGTAGAACAGCTGAAGAAGAAAGGAAAGTAAAGACAAGTAGTAAGCTAATACAAAGGCAGAAATAAACCCACAGTTACTGTTCGTCTATTCTTTCCAGAGCCATAGTCACAGTAATGCCGTTTATAGGTATAATATACATGTATTATGATCAGTTGCTAGGATTATTAGGTGATGTATACGTTAATAAATTGATTTAATAAATATTCCAAATCTTGTATGCCCACTTGGAATTTTCCTATGTGTATGGAATTTTCCTATTTTTATTGAAGTGTAGTTGGCTTTCAATGTTGTGTTAGTTTGAGGTCTATATCAAAGTGATTCAGCTATATATATATGTGTGTGTATATATATATATTCATATATATATATCTTATATATCTTTTCAATTTTTTCCAATAAAGGTTTTACAAGATATTGAATATAGTTCCTGGTGCTATTCAGCAGGTCCTTTTTATTTACCTATTTTTTATATGATAGTATGTATCTATTAATCTCAGTTAAAAATGTTATATGCTTTTTTTGTCTGTTAAAGAGAGAGCATCACAAAAATTAGCTCTTTCAAATGAGACTAGAACTTAGCAGATTTCTCACAGATGTTCATCACCCTTCAATTGTACTTTGAATTTATCCTATTAAAGAAATAAAGTGGTTCTTGCATCCTCTTGTGATTTTGCTTCAAGAGGAAGAGGCTGTGGGTCTGGAAGCAGAAAGACCGAGAAGTGGGAAGAAACGCTGGCTTTCGCAGTGAGTTAGCTCAGGACCTCTGGAGAAGGAAATAGCAACGCACTCCAGTATTGCCTGGAGAATCCCATGGATAGAGGAGCTTGGTGGGCTACAGTCCACAGGGTCACAAAGAGTCGGACACGACTGAGCGACTTAACTTTCATCTTTCAACTTAGCTCAGGGAAGGGCTAAGTCCAGGGCTAAGGCGTTCGGCCACCCTTGGGGGCTGGTGGAGAATTACTGACTTGCCCCTGCTGCTGCTGAGTCCCTTCAGCCGTGTCCGACTCTGTGCGACCCCATAGACGGCAGCCCACCAGGCTCCCCCGTCCCTGGATTCTCCAGGCAAGAACACTGGAGTGGGTTGCCATTTCCTTCTCCAATGCATGAAAGTGAAAAGTGAAAGTGAAGTCACTCAATCCTGTCCGACTCTTAGCGACCCCAAGGACTGCAGCCCACCAGGCTCCTCCGTCTGTGGGATTTTCCAGGCAAGAGTGCTGGAGTGGGGTGCCATGCCCCTGGGGTCACGTAATTCTGAGGCAAGAGTCTTGTGGTTTCCTCTGGGCTGAGTTTCCCTGGCCAGTGGGGAGGAGGGCTTCCTGCACCTGCTCTGGGTTCCCATCCCTTCCTGGTCTTAGCAAAGCCCCTCCAATGTGTCCTGCGCCTCTCAAATAAACTACTGACTCAGGGTCTACTTGGGGGAGACTTGTGATGGGTCCTTTGGAGAGTTTAAGAAAGGGAATGGTGTGATTATACTTTCAAGTCCTTGTCCCAGGTGTGGTGTGAAGAAAGAGCTAGAAAGAGGGCAAGTGTGGAAGAGGCCGTGGGCTGTATTCTGAGGGAGAAACAATGGCATCTCAGGCTGGAATCTGAGCAGAGAAGATGAAAAGAAGCAGTTGAATTTGCTATCTTTCAGAGGTGAGAGTGATAGGGCTTGTGGAGGGATTGGTAACGAGGCATAGAAAAGAGAGCAGTCCAGGACCATAGGGTGGGCACTCTTGCCTATCTGATATCCACTCCGCCTCTCTTCCACATACTAGAGCCCTGGTTTGTGCAGGGTAGCAATGAACTGAGCTAAAAAGTCTTATTCCCCAGCCTCTCTTGCATCTGAAGTGGAGCTTGTAACCCAGTTCTGGACAATGAGAAATAAGCAGAAATCCACTAGGAGTTTTTGGGAATTTTTGCTATTTCCGTACAGGCTCTGTGCCTTACCTTGTTAATTCCTTCCTTTTCTTTCCACTGGCAGGTAGCTGTGAGGCTGGAGGTGGGGCTGCCATCTTGCAACCATGAGGACAGGGAAGAAAAAAGGAGGAGCCGGGACATTGTTGGCTGAGAGCAACCAATAACTGCACAGCCCTGGCCTGCCTGCCTCTGGTCCTCTCGTTATGTGAAAGCAAAGAAAAACCGCTCCTTGGTTAAGGTGGATTCCGTTATACACAGATGAACGTAATCCCTAATATTTAGATTTTGGCTCAAGCAAATGATGCACTTTACGGAATGGGAAAGACTAGGGTAGGAGCAGCTTTGTGTGGGGACATATGGGAAATAGCTCTGTTTGAGACCCCTGTTGGACATCCAAGTGGAGGCATCACATGAGCGGTTGGATAGATCTCAGATTAAACAAGAGACTGAGAATACAGATTTGGGAGCCATTAGCATCTAGACGGTGTTTAGCCACAAGACTAGAGATCATTTAGGAGGAGAATGTGGATAGACAAGAAGAAAGGTCCAATGGTTAGCTCTCAGGAAAAAGGGAAGCCAGCAAATGATACAGCAAAGTCGTGGTCAGGGAGTAGACGGAAAACCAGGTGAGTGTGGGGGTTCAGGAGCCTAGGGAAGAAAGTATCTGGAGAAGGAAAGAGGGTGAAATCTGCTGAGAGGAGGAATAAGTTGAGAACAGAGACATGCCCTTTACATTTGCCAAGACAGGGGTCATCAGTGAATCAATGACCCTGACCAGAGTGATTCTTTACAGAGGCGCCTGTCTCCCTAGTTCAGGCTTCCCTGGTGGCTCAGACAAGAAAGAATCAGCCTGCAATGCAGGAGACCTGGGTTCAATCCCTGGGTCGGAGAGAGCCCCTGGAGGGCATGGCAGCCCACTCCAGTATCCTTTCTTGGAAAATCCCACGGACAGAAGAGCCTGGTGGGTTATAGTCCATGGAAATGCAAAGAGTCGGACATGACTGAGCAACTAACACTTTTATCTCCCTATCTGGCTTGCTGCTGCTGCTGCTAAGTCACTTGAGTCGTGTCTGACTCTGTGTGACCCCACAGACGGCAGCCCACCAGGCTCCCCTGTCCCTGGGATTCTCCAGGCAAGAACACTGGAGTGGGTTGCCATTTCCTTCTCCAATGCATGAAAGTGAAAAGTGAAAGTGAAGTCGCTCAGTCCTGTCTGACTCTTAGCAACCCCATGGACTGCAGCCTACCAGGCTCCTCTGCCAATGAGATTTTCCAGGCAAGAGTGCTGGAGTGGGGTGCCATTGCCTTCTCCGATAGTAGGTGCTTAATAAATATTTAATAAGCAAATGAATCTGCCAATTGTTGATTTTCTAATGCTAAGTAAGACTTGTCATTTTTTTCTTCAAATAGGATAGTATTTTTTATTTCCCGTAAGCCAATTCTGAACAGATAGGACAGAGAGAATTTAGAGATCAGAACATTCTAGAAAAGAAGTATTTATTTCTTCTATCCCTCAAAAGTTTGGAAGAAAAAAATTGAACACTTTTTCAGGGATATTTAGGATTTTTTTCTTATAAGAAGTTATATTGCTTATGCAAGAGAAGATCTGACTATTCCTCAGGGGTCTTTAAACTTTTCATTTAATTTGGTCTCCAGGTTTACATATTCTTAAACGGGCCACTAATTTATGAGAAGTAAATCCAAAAATTTCCCACATTTTATTCAAGAAAGGACATTCTCAACAGGGAGAAATAAATGGAAAAACAATGTTCATTTCATGGTGTTTCTAAAAATCGATCAAAAGTGAGGAAAAGCAATTTATGTGTCAAATGAGATTTCAAATGAATAAGAATTACATGATGTACCAAAAGCTCTTTTCTAGTAGAGACTTTGTTTTATATGTGTGTTAGGTATTTACAATAAGTTTGCAGGAGGCAAAATTGATTATTTCTTCTGCTCAGAGGCACTGACCTTGCATTTCTGGAGCTTAAATCAACTTTAAACAACATTCAAGGGTCATCTCTAAATTAGTACATTCTGATGTTTAACATTTTCTCAATGTGGTTACTGGAAGACAAGCCTTATGGAAGGCAACAGCCTACGTTTGCTTGGGGCCCTAGCCTGGATATGTGACTGACAATACAGACAGCTAGAAAGCATTAACAAAGCCCCCAGACCTTGAGTTTTAATTTTAGAAGCAGATTTTGTATTTGCTTAAGAATCAGGGGCTGAAAGAAAGCTTTTTGGAAGCAAAGAAATAGGGAAAGGATGTTAGAACATGCGCCTAATTGTGCAGGTCTAAAGTCCCAGGACGTGTTATTTGGGGTCTCCTGGGGTGTGGGAGACCAGGGAATGGGGCTGGAGAGGTAGGGCTTGGAATCAGAAAGGGCTTTGAGTATTAATGTGAGAAATTTAAAACTAATCCTGAATGTAATGATACATCATTTTTTTCTTATTACTTAAAGCAGTTTTTATGTTTCTAAATATACCCCTAAAATATCTGAATCTTTAAAGCAGTGTTTGGTGTGTTTTAAAAATTACTAGTGTTATTTTTTGGCTGTGCTGGGTCTTCGTCGCTACGCGGGCTTCCTCTGGTTGCGGTGAGCAGAGGTACTCCTCCTGCGGTACTTGGGCTTCTCCTCACAGTGGCTTCTCGAGTGGAACACAGGCCCTAGGTGCATGGGCCCCCGTGGTCCCAGCGCTGGTGGGACACAGGCCCTAGGTGCATGGGCCCCCGTGGTCCCAGCGCTGGTGGGACGCAGGCCCTAGGTGCATGGGCCCCCGTGGTTCCAGCGCTGGTGGGACACAGGCCCTAGGTGCATGGGCCCCCGTGGTCCCAGCTCTGGTGGGACACAGGCCCTAGGTGCATGGGCCCCTGTGGTTCCAGCTCTGGTGGGACGCAGGCCCTAGGTGCATGGGCCCCCGTGGTCCCAGCACTGGTGGGACGCAGGCCCTAGGTGCATGGGCCCCCGTGGTTCCAGGTCTGGTGGGACACAGGCCCTAGGTGCATGGGCCCCTGTGGTTCCAGGTCTGGTGGGACACAGGCCCTAGGTGCATGGGCCCCCGTGGTCCCAGCGCTGGTGGGACGCAGGCCCTAGGTGCATGGGCCCCTGTGGTTCCAGGTCTGGTGGGACGCAGGCCCTAGGTGCATGGGCCCCCGTGGTTCCAGCGCTGGTGGGACACAGGCCCTAGGTGCTTGGGCCCCCGTGGTCCCAGCGCTGGTGGAACGCAGGCCCTAGGTGCATGGGCCCCTGTGGTCCCAGCTCTGATGGGACACAGGCCCTAGGTGCATGGGCCCCCGTGGTCCCATCTCTGGTGGACGCAGGCCTTAGTTGCACACACCCCCGTGTTCCAGCGCAAGGGCCCAGTGGTTGTGGTGCAGGAGCTTTAATTGCTCCACAGAACATGAAGTCTTCCTGGACCAGGGATCGAACCTGAGTCCTCTGCACTCCCAGGCAGATTCCTGTCCCCTGTACCAGCAGGGAAGTTCCTAAAGCAGTGGTTTTGAATTCCAACTTCACATTATATTCACCCAAGGTGTTGCACAAAAATAGAGATGAATATGAGCCCCCCTCCCACTCAGATGCTGATTCAGTTGTCCTGGGTGTGGGTGAAAGCGGTGGTGATGGTGACAGCTTGAGCACCTCTAGTCCAGCCCGGATTCTGCAGCTCATGGGTTTTATCCAACCTACTCTCTCAGGTTGGTGCCACTGGCTGCCGGCCACCTGGAGAGGCTAATTTTCCCCTTGACTTCACCTTTCTCAGTTTCTTATCAAGAAAGGGAATGCTATGAGGTCATTATGTACGTGTTTTCAAAGACTGTTGACTACAGTGAAAAGTGTCTACTGTATAATATTAACTTTAAACAAAGGAGGTTTGATATGGTCCCAATCTGGTTTTTAAAAAGTGCTATAACATGAGTTTTTAAGATACTATCTTGTTTCTACTTGCAGTTTTTCACTTTCTTTATCCCAGTCAAGAAAAGTAAGGCTTCCTTACAAAGTGAAGGCCTGTGCAAGTTGCCTGAAAAGCACCTGTCCTCCTAGCTTTTGTTTTCCAGAGCTAAAGCCATTAAAGTAATTACGTGAGAAGCGTCCAAGGAAAGTGTCAAGAGAAGCGGAATTATTCCTGGAGAAAGGGTTTCCCCAGAGCTTTGGAGGAGAGACGTTTCTGGTCCTTAGAGAAGTGCAGGCCTCAATGTCTGAATGACCTCTCCCTGGAATCCTCTTCTAGGATTCCCATCTCCCCATCTTCTTTGATGTAGATCACCTACTACATGGGGGTTGGTGATCAGTTAAGGGTATACTCTGGGTTTCTACCATTGCCTTTTGCAAGTTTAATGTTGTTTTCTCCAACTTTCCTTTAGAATATAGTGTCTATTATCTTGAGGCTTCAGCCAAAATTCTATTTTAGAAAAGAGCCTGGAAGGGAACCCCTCTAAATGTTCTTTGTAGGTGATTTGTAGGTTCTTTGTAGGTGATCTTCATGTTTTCTTTATACTTTTATCTGATTTCTGATGCTTCTGATGTTTCAGTAATGAACAATAATCAGAAGAAAATATCCTGTTATTTATTTTTATTAGAGCATTCCCATACTTTAGCTTTACATGTCTTTACTCCTTCCTTACCTGCCTCTTACCAACGAAAATGTCTTTTTGTCTGAAACCACTTCGTCACCACACTTGCCTTTCACCATATTCATTTGGGTCACGTTATAGATTCCACATATAAGTCATATTACATGGTCTCATATGGGTGTTTGTCTTTCTGACTTGCTTCACTTATTAAGATAATCTCTAGATCCACACATGTTGCTGCCAATGGCATCATTTCATTCCTTTTCGTGGCTGAAGAGTATTCCATTGGGTTTATATACTCTGTCTTCTTTATTCATCTGTTGATGGACATTTAGGCTGTTTCCATGTCTTGGCTCTTGTAAACAGTGCTGTAAGAACATTAGGATGCATGTGTCTTTTCAAATTACAGTTTTCTCCAGATATATGTCCAGGAGTGCGATTAGTTTTTTGAGGAACCTCCTTACTGTTCTCCATTGTGGTTGCACCAGCTTACATTCCCACAAACAGTATGGAGGGTTCCCTTTTCTCCACACCCTCGCCAGTGTTTGTTATTTGTTGACTTATAAATCATGGCCATTCTGACTGTCATGAGTTAGTACCTCATTATAATTTTGATTTGCATTCCTCTGATAATCAGCAATGTTGACTTTCTTTCCGTGTGCCTATTGGCCATTTGTATGTCATCTTTGGAGAAATGTCTATTTAGGTCTTCTGCCCACTTCTCAACTGGGTTGTCATTTGTTTTGTTGCTGAGTTGTATGAGCTGTTTCTATGTTTTGGAAATTAAGCTCTTGTTGGTTGCATCATTTGCAAGTATTTCCTCCCAGTCTGTAGGCTGTCTTTTCGTTTTGCCTATGGTTTCCCGTGCTGTACAAAAGTTTGTAAATTTGATTAGGTCCCATTTATTTATTTTTGTCTTTATGTCTATTTCCTTGGGAGGCTGACCCAAGAAAACACTGGTCAGAAAGTTTATGTCAGAGAGTGTTTTGCTGTTGTCTTCTAAGAGTTTTATGGTAGCGTGTCTTACATGTAAGTCTTTAAGCCGTTTTGAGTTTATTTTGTGTATTATGTGAAGGTGTATTCTAACTTCGTTGAGTTACATGCAGCTGTCCTACTTTCCCAGCACCATTTGCTAAAGAGACTGTCTATTGTCCATTATATAGTCTTGCCTCCTTTGTTGAAGATTAGTTGACTGTAGGTGTGTGGGTTTATTTCTGAGCTATTTTGCTCCATTTATCCATATGTCTGCTTTTGTCTTCTTTTAAATTAAGCTGGGTACGTGGGTTTTTTTAAAGCCGTAACGCTATTGCACAGGCAGCCTACAGTACCGTGTAAGCATAATGCACTTTCATGTGTACTGGGAAACCGAAAAGTTTGTGTGACTTGCTTTATTGGATGGTCACTTTATTGCAGTGGCCTGGAACTGAACCTGCAGTATCTGAGGCATGCCTATATTTATGTGTAAAAAATAATTCCTGTTTCACCCATCCAATAATGTTTTAGAACATATGACACCTGAGATTCGTAGCTTGACTTTTATCCAGCATGGTCCCATATGCTCTTCATAGACAGTCCCAATAATTCTGACTGGCAGGCTTTGGTGTCACTGACATTGTCAGGCTGTCTAGGTTTGAGGCGGTGACAACACAATCTCACAATCACACAGAATCAGGAATGAGGTAAGTAATCCTTTGGCCGTTCTGTCTTCCAGAGGTCAAGGGGAATGTTAGGTCTAAAAAATCAGGAATTGACTGTATAGCAAGGCTAGAATTGAGGCTTAGTGCACCTCAGTACCCAGTACTTCCTTTGTGTTAAAGTTCTAGTTTCCTGTTGATGGGCATTTAGGTTGCCTCCCATTTTTCTCCTGTTACAAACAGAGCTGCAGTGACGATTCTCAAGCATGTGTCTCTCCTAACCTTAGGGAGGCTGTACCAGTCTGCTCTTGCTGTCGATTCTCAAGCATGTGTCTCTCCTAACCTTAGGGAGGCTGTACCAGTCTGCTCTTGCTGTCGATTCTCAAGCATGTGTCTCTCCTAACCTTAGGGAGGCTGTACCAGTCTGCTCTTGCTGTCGATTCTCAAGCATGTGTCTCTCCTAACCTTAGGGAGGCTGTACCAGTCTGCTCTTGCTGTCGATTCTCAAGCATGTGTCTCTCCTAACCTTAGGGAGGCTGTACCAGTCTGCTCTTGCTGTCGATTCTCAAGCATGTGTCTCTCCTAACCTTAGGGAGGCTGTACCAGTCTGCTCTTGCTGTCGATTCTCAAGCATGTGTCTCTCCTAACCTTAGGGAGGCTGTACCAGTCTGCTCTTGCTGTCGATTCTCAAGCATGTGTCTCTCCTAACCTTAGGGAGGCTGTACCAGTCTGCTCTTGCTGTCGATTCTCAAGCATGTGTCTCTCCTAACCTTAGGGAGGCTGTACCAGTCTGCTCTTGCTGTCGATTCTCAAGCATGTGTCTCTCCTAACCTTAGGGAGGCTGTACCAGTCTGCTCTTGCTGTCATAACACGATGCCACAGACTGGGTGGCTTGAACAGTAGGAGCTTATCTTCTCACAGTCCTGCGGGCTGAGAAGCCTGGGATAAGGTCCAGTCGCTTCCATTTCCGGTGAGGGCTCACTCCCCATCTTGGCCACAGCTACCTTCTTGCTGTGTCCTTACCCCTCTCTCTCTTTCTCTTCTTTTTTTCCTTTTCCTCTTTTTAAAAGGCCAAAGTCCCATCAGATTAGGGCCCTACTTTGAGACCTCACTGAACTTTAATTACCTCCTAGGAATGTGAAGTCAAGTGGGCCTTAGGAAGCATCATTACGAACAAAGCTAGAGGAGGCAATGGAATTCCAGTTGAACTATTTCAAATCCTGAAAGATGATGCTGTCAAAGTGCTGCACTCAATATGCCAGCAAATTGGAAAACTCACCAGTGGCCACAGGACTGGAAAAGGTCAGTTTTCATTCCAGTCCCAAAGAAAGGCAATGCCAAAGAATGCTCAAACGACCGCACAATTGCATTCATCTCACATGCTAGTAAAGTAATGCTCAAAATTCTCCAAGCCAGGCTTCAGCAATAAGTGAACTTCCAGATGTTCAAGCTGGTTTTAGAAAAGGCAGAGGAACCAGAGATCAAATTGCCAACATCCGCTGGATTATGGAAAAAGCAAGAGAGTTCCAGAAAAACATATTTCTGCTTAATTGACTATGCAAAAGCTTTTGACTGTGTGGATCACAACAAACTGGAAAATTCTGAAGGAGATGGGAATACCAGACCACCTGACCTGCCTGTTGAGAAATCTGTATGCAGGTCAGGAAGCAACAGTTAGAACTGGACATGGAACAACAGACTGGTTCCAAATAGGAAAAGGAGTACGTCAAGGCTGTCTATTGTCACCCTGCTTATTTAACTCCTATGCAGAGTACATCATGAGAAACGCTGGACTGGAAGAAGCACAAGGTGGAATCAAGATTGCTAGGAGAAATATCAATAACCTCAGATATGCAGATGACACCACCCTTATGGCAGAAAGTGAAGAGGAACTAAAAAGCCTCTTGATGAAAGTGAAAGAGGAGAGTGAAAAAGTTGGCTTAAAGCTCAACATTCAGAAAACAAAGATCATGGCATCTGGTCCCATCACTTCATGGGAAATAGATGGGGAAACAGTGGAAACAGTGTCAGACTTTATTTTTGGGGCCTCCAAAATCACTGTAGATGGTGACTGCAGCCATGAAATTAAAAGACGCTTACTCCTTGGAAGGAAAGTTATGACCAACCTAGACAGTATATTCAAAAGCAGAGACTACTTTGCCAACAAAGGTCTATCTAGTCAGAGTTATGGTTTTTCCAGTGGTCCTGTATGGATGTGAGAGTTGGACTATAAAGAAAACTGAGCACCAAAGAATTGATGCTTTTGAACTGTGGTATTGGAGAAGACTCTTGAGAGTCCCTTGGACTGCAAGGAGATCCAACCAGTCCATTCTAAAGGAAATCAGTCCTGGGTGTTCTTTGGAAGGAATGATGCTAAAGCTGAAACTCCCAATACTTTGGCCACCTCATGCGAAGAGTTGACTCATTGGAAAAGACTCTGATGCTGGGAGGGATTGGGGGCAGGAGGAGAGGGGGACGACAGAGGATGAGATGGCTGGATGGCATCACTGACTTGATAGATGTGAGTCTGAGTGAACTCCGGGAGTTGGTGATGGACAGGGAGGCCTGGCGTGCTGCAGTCCATGGGGTCGCAAAGCATCGGACACGACTGAGCAATTGAACTGAACTGAACTGAAGCCCCTATCTCTGAAGATGGTCACAAAGGGACTAGAGCTTCACCATATGGGTTTTGAGGGGATACAGGCAGTCCACAGTAGAGTTGGTCTGTGGGATTAACTCCTAAGACTGGAATTGACTTGTTGTGTCAAAGGTAAATACATTTAAAATGTTATTTTACAGTGTTGAATTTCCATCCAAAAACCTTATACCAATTATAGTCCCAGATCTCTATGTGAGTTGTTTTTCCTCATCTTCACTAACACTGGATATTATCCAACTTTATTTTTTGCCAATATAATAGCCTTTTAAATTGCATTTAAAGACTTATGGATGTTTTGGAGTGTCTTGCTATTTGCTTGCTGGCCATTTGTGGTTCTTCTTCTGAAACACATACTTGACTTCAGTTGGCACTGGGAGCTGAGTCCTCTGCTGAGACTTCTTCCCATGCAGGTGTTCACACGTGGTGTCCTGCTGCACACAGGGCTCTTTCATTGGAATTTGCCAAACTTAGGAAGGACACGTCTATCCAGCTCCCATGAAAGGTTATGTTGTCGTTGTTTAGTCACTAAGTCGTGTCTGATCCTTTTGCGACCCCATGGACTGTGGTCTGCCAGGCCCCTCTGTCCGTGTTACTTCTCAGGAAAGAATACTGGAGTGGGTTGCCATTTCCTTCTTCAGGGGACCTTCCTGACCCAAGGATCAATTCTGAATATAATGTAATGCTACTTATTTCTTCAATATAGAGCAAAGTTACCCAGAGGGATACATAAACTTCCATTAAACGCACCCGGTATCCACATTATAATAATTAGCAAGAAATATACTCCACAACCATCTGCTGGATTTCCAGCAACCATGGGGACACATGATGTCAGGAAGTTCCTGAGTGCTCATCCAGGGCTAAAGAAAGTAGAAAAGCATCCTTGCAAAGTGTTACTCTCAGGAGGGGTCTGTCTGGAATAGTGCTGACTGTTTTGAGCAGCGCCTAGCATTTAGGGCAAAGCACTCACTTGATACTTGCACAGAGAGTAGTGAGGATGAGTTCACAGCAGCATCAGCCACCAGAGTGTGGCTTTACCCTAAAACTTGCAACTTCCACAGTAAGAGAAAAATCTGTCACCTCTTCTTATTATAACAGTAATAAACGTTAACTGTTGGGTGAAGATATGGACATATTCTTTTAAAAATGCCGCGACACACCTAGTAACAATAATCACTGGGTGGTATCATCCAATACAAAGTTCACAATCTAGTTCTTGGTTGTCTCCAAATGTCTCTTCTTGCCCTTGGTTTGTCTGAATTAGAAACTAAACAAGATCCACACAATACATTTGATTGTTAAGTCTCTTGAATATCCTTTAACCCTCAACAAGCCCTCTCTCATTTTCCCGCTATGCCCATGCTGCGGAATTCAGGTAGTCCTGTGGAAAGGCTTACAGTAAGGAAACAAAAGGAGTTCAACTTCCCCCGACATTCAGGTAATAGCTTTGGGGGAAAAGATGGAAGTGGTGGTTCAGTGATGGAGCGAGGAAGGGCTGAGGGAGTGAGTAGGGCTGCGATTCAGCCCCTGGCACAGTGTCTGCATGGCCTTCTCCTTTTGGCCACACTGTGTGGGATCTCATTTCCTGACCAGGGACCAAACCTGCACCTCCTGCATTAGGAGGCAGAGTCCTAACCCCTGGACCACCAGGGAGGTCCCTGCTGCCTGGATTTGAGGAAGAGGCTAAATGTCTGAGATGGAGAAAGGACAAAGGAGGCCCTAGGACAGGAGAAAGATGAGAACGCAGAGAAAGATAGGATGAGGGGACTGCAGAGAGAAGAGGCTGATGAAACCAGATTGACATTCTCTTCACATCAAAGCAGTAGAGTCATCTTTTCAAAATAGAGTTACACATTTATCTGGTTTATGCTTTTCCTTATACATTTTCATAGTATGTATGAAAGTGAGGTTTTGTCTCTCCCCGCTTCCTGCCTTTAATTTCCTGTTGTGGTTCCTCTGAATGTTACATTATCGGTTTTGTTGTCTGAGTTAAGACAGTGTCTTTACCACTTAGTGGCTGAGGCCACTGCCCCATTCAGTCTATTTGTGGTTCTCTTAGGCGCGTATGGCTTTAAGACTTCTGCTTCCTTCTTACACTGATAGTAAGAGCAAGGCAATAGGACCCAAAGTAAAGATTCTGACCCACAAGAAATGAAATGTGCAAATACCTGTCCTTTTTCAGGGGTGTTTGAATCCTTCAGGTCTTTTCTGAAGTTCTGGGTGAGATGTATTCTAAAGCCCAGGTTCCTTGTCTTGGCCTGCAAAACACAGGTTTTTGCATCCCACCTACCTCCCCAACCTCAACTCACACTGTGTTCTCCTAAGCTGCAGCCCACTGGCCCCTTTCCGGGGTTCAGGTGTGCAGTCAAGGCTGCCACATTCCTCTCCCTCCGCCCCGGACCCTCATGTAGTTGGCTCCTTCTCACCTCTCTTGTCTCTGCTCACGTGTCCTCAGGACGGCTCCTCTGATCTCTTATCTAAAGGACTCCCCCCTCCACCAGTGATTGTTGGTTCTTTTCTCTTGCTTTATCTTCATTGCACTTCTAGCGTTATCTGGTCTGTGGGTTTGATCGTTAAGTGTCTTCTATGGATTAAATGTTTGTGTCCTCTCAACATTCATATTGTGAAGGTCTACTCTCATACCACGTGATGGTATTTGGAGATGGATGAGGAAACTGAGGCTCAAAATGGTAAAGCCAATTTTTCAGGATCAAATAGCTAATACGTGGCAAAGCCAGGGTTCAAGCTAAGGTCATGCTGACTCCAGCTTGTGTGTGTGTGTGTGTTTCTTATCCCCCACCTCTGCCATCTCTGCTCTGAAGACAAGGGTGGGGGTGGGGATGGAGCAAAGGGGGTGCTGACATTACACAGATATTAAAAAACCCATGAGAACTGGATTGAAGAACACTTCCCATGTTCCAACCATCTATATTGATTTCAAAGATGCTTTAGAAGCACCTGCGGCAGAACAGGCTCTGCTGTCTTGAAACAAAGGGTCTAATTCACTGTCATTATTAAAATAATATAAACAGACATGTGGTTTAGTAGCCACATGGTTTGTTTCTCACCATTCTCCTGACAAATGAAAATTATTTAAGAACACACTGTGTACACAAATAAGAAGAAACAAAATGTTTTAAATGATGCACAACAAAATCCAGCAGCATAGAAGAGTGCACGTGAGCTCTTGCTCACTGCACAGACTAAATCCAATCACTTATTTAAATAGTAATAAAAATACAATCTTTTATGGATCTTGTACAGACCACAAAAGAGGGAAATTATTGCCATATGTGATTTTTTTATTAGGCAGTTTTCTTCAGTGAGCTGCACTGACAACTCCAAATATAGACGCAGAAGGCTGTGTATTTTAAAGGAATTAATGTTGTGAGTTAGAGACTACACGGTATCGCCACTGGCACTTTCCGTCATGGTTTGTGCACACCGCACGATCATCTGATATAACATTACATTTAAAAACTATATCTGAGTGACAGTTTTATCACATTCACACACCATGAGCTGGTTAAGGAGGCAATGCTGCAGTGGCCTCCTGTCGTGCCTTGCTGTTGGTAATAAGGACAGTACATTGTGGTTAAAAGAAATTAGACATCAATATGGTTAAGTTGTTCCAATTCATTAAAGGCCATCGGTGGCCACCACTGGGACAGTGAGTTCTTTTGCAGTGTATATATCCTAGCGCCGAACACCATCATTGGTTAAAATGTTGTCTAAAAAGTCAGTTTCTGTGCTGAAAACTATTTTCACAAAACTGAAAGCTACTAAGCTGTTTTAATGTACTTTTCCTTCGCATTAGCATATTTATGACCAAGTTCTCTGAAACCTTTGGAATTTCCTCTCTTTTTAATAGGTGCTCTTATTTAGATCTCACCCATTTAAGATGACTACCTAATAGGCTTTAAAGTGGTGGTGAGAATTTCACCAGGGAAACCCTTTGCTCGTTGGGAATGTTCAGCTGCCGAGCAGTGCTCTAAAGCCACAGCAGCGCAGAGCTGGACTCGACAAGAACACTCAGGAAGCTGTTGTGCTGTGAGTATCAGTTCAGAGAATCTTTCCAAACTGTGCACGTAATTCACAGTTATGTGAGTGGCACAGTGGTACTATTGCTATGTGTTGAAGAAGACTAGCATATGATGTTCTCTTCCATGTTACCTGTTTGCTAGAAAGCACTTTGGGTCAAGGTCATTACAACTAGGGCCCTGAGACACCCTGTAGTCTCTAAGAATGTCTCTGGCCTGTAAACAGATTCTAGTTGGTGATCTTCCATGTGAGTATCTGTTTCATGAAGGTAGTCTGAGCAAGAATCACAGAAATCCAAAGACATTTCTGGAGGACAATCCTGGCAGTGCCACCGAACACCCTGGATAGGTTCTGTCCCACAGTTATCACACTTGAAACCCGCGTGTTGCACAAATCCACTTTCAGCTTGCATTTGCTGAAGTTTTTCTGTGTTGTTGTTTTTTAACTTTAATAACTCTAATATTCCTTATATTCAGGGAAATTCCTGTGTTGTTGTTTAGTGGCTAAGTCATGTCTGACTCTTTGCGACCTCCAGGGACTGTAGCCTGCCAGGTTCCTCTGTTCATGGGATTTCCCAGGGAAGAATACTGGAGTGGGTCTGTTTCCTCCTCCAGGGGATCTTCCCGACCCACGGATCGAACCCACGTTTTCTGCACTGGCAGGTGGATTCTTTACTGCTGAGCCACCCTGGAAGCCCCCACTTCCTATAAATAGTAGGAATGTTGTCTTCATCTGATGCCTCCTCAGTAGCAGTGTTCATGTGGCTGTGGAGACGGGGTCAGTCATCATCTTTTCCCACATACACTGGTGGCTCGTGGGAACTCATGAAATGGAAGGCTTAAAGAGATGCTTTTCAAGACGTGCTGTCGTTGGCTTGCGGAGGACTCTTTGGAGAATGTATGTACTTCGGTGTTCTGCCTGGGACTGGAAGGCCAGCTTTAGTTAGCTTTATGAAACCCTTCTGCACTCGGCTGGCAACCTGTCTTGCTGTCCTGTTACCCTCCCCTGCTCTCTTCTGCTAGCGTTGAGACTCAACTTCTTCAGGAGAGCCTTTCAGGAGTAGTCGTTCAAGCTTCTTCTGGTCTTCAACAGTCCACAGTTGGCTAAATGTATCATCACACAGGTGTCCTCTTATCATCTGAGGTTGACTGTTTGGACCTTCTGGACCATCACTCAAAGGCAATATAGAGTATGAGAGGCACTCCCCATCCTTCCTAGGATCTAAAGGACTTTTTGGTCTAGCAGGTAAACTTACTTTATCAAAAACTAGTATAACTCTCCTCATATGTCTTTTAGGATTTTAAAATTCTCTTTCAAAGTTCCCAAGGCTATTGGTTAATTGGTCCCAAACAATCTGAGGTACCTGAATAACTCTCTGTGGACATGGAAGCCCTATACCAGCCTTCCTCTGGAGTTTTCCCACACATCCAATGGGATTTTTAAGTGTTTCTGTCTGAAGTCTGCCCAAACTTTCAAGGTCCTAAACTGCTTGGGCACGCAGCACTTTGAGAACAGCAATCGTCTGTAACAATCTCTGATAATTTTCATGCGAGGCCGAGCACCGCAGGCCTCTCTGGCCACTGTGACTGCCCTCCGGCCCCACCTGGCAGCGGCTCGGGAAGCCACCTCAGGGAAGCTCAATAGAGGCTCCACGGCACCTTCCCTGGTATTTTTACACAATAGGGACCTCTATAAATTATAGCGTTTTGGCCCTTCAACTGCAAAGGAACCAAAGACTGTCACTGGGCCATCAGGAATCTCCCCAGTGTAGAGGAGGTGGACATACATGCAGCAAAAAGATGCCTGAAATTTTAGAATTTCATTGTTTCTCGAGTAATCTTTTTACTTGACAGAAATAAGTGTTGCGCTTACATTGTCTCAGCCTATTTTGAAAATGAGATAATGTATCTTCAGGGTGGGAGAGAGAATCATCCCTCCTGACACATTTTGCACAGTGATAACAGGATGAACCAGGAGGGAGAAGCTACTTAGAGCGGCTGCTTTCTTTCCAAATTGCGCTGCAGAGTAGTAAACTATCAAAGCCACACTCAGCTTCCCCTTCCATCAACACGATAGAAGATGACTTCAAGGCCAAAGCAGCCTGCGCTCCGTCACAAAGGAGGGCTCCTTTCATATCCAGATGCAGCTCTGTAATCCTCTGCAGACTCCCAGCATCACTTACTGGGTTGGAAGTTGACTATTTGCCTGGCTCTTGTGTTTCCTTCACTATTAGAGTCCGAGCCGCAGCAAGAGGAACGTACCATCAACCTTGCTGATGGACACTACAGAGAGAAAATTAAAAGGGGTTGGCTGTGGAATGAAAGCTCCTGGTTGACCAATGTTCCCAACACATAGGAAAAAAGTTGGTCTTTGAGTGATAGATCCATCCTAGATTTTTACGTGACAGAGAGAAGTTAGGTGCATATTGTGCTGTTCTTTGCTGGAAAAAGTTCACAAGTGAGGCTTGATGTGTGTGTGTGTGTGTGTGTGTGTGTGTGTGTGATAGCTTATGGTGAACAGTGATCTCTGAAGAACAATATTTAGCAGGACCAGGGACCAGGGACCAAGCTTGATCAGTCAAGAGCTTTTGTGTAGCAGAGTTTTATTTTTTTTTAATTTTTTTTTCATGTTCTAACATTTTATTTTTTCTCATTTAATCTTTTTTAATTTAATTTAATTTTTTTAATTTTTATTTTTACTTATTTTGCTTTACAATACTGTATTGGTTTTGCCATACATTGACATGAATCCACCATGGGTGTACATGGGTATACACCACGGGGTGTGCAACACCCCTCCCACCTCCCACCCCATATCATCTCTCTGGATCATCCCCGTGCAGCAGAGTTTTATTAAAGTGAAAAAGGGACAGAGAAAGCTTCTGACACAGACATCAGAAGGGGGCGGAGAGTGCCCCCCTTGCTAGTTTTAGCAAGCTGTTTTATGTCTGTTAGAAAGCTATTAATCAGATAAGAGAGACACCTTAAGGCTGGAGGAGTTTCACCAGGCCCCTCTCCCACAGTATGTGTTTTTGAGATAGGATGGCACGAGGTGTGTCATCCCCTAGATATAAAACAATTGACATGAATACTGGTTTGTTGAGCTATTATCACCCCAAGGTTTGAGAAAAGAAAAAAAGTTAGTTTTAGGTGCAACCATTCTGAAGAAAGGCAGATTCCAAAGCAAATGCATAGTTTCATTAACACAGCTTAAGAAAACCATTTCCATGGAGAGTTTGTTTCTTCCTGCTACTTAGGGGAGGGATAGAAAAATGTCTGACACTTGCAGCCTGTCTCCTCTGTTCGGAGACCCCTGGCCTTCCTGCCTGTTATCCTCTCCTGTGTGTGAGTCCAGCTCACCTGGAAGCCTCATTACTAATTCAGGGAGAAGGATGCCAAGCCCCACCCCCCTGCCTCCCCAGCGAAGGAAGGATGAGCATGGTGTTAATGAGAGCTGTCAGGACAGATGAAAGGAGATACTTTGTGCACCTTCATGTGAAGAGGCAAACATTAATAAAACCATCTTGGGCGTCAGCATCCTGAGATGCTCCTGGTACCCATTGCTGGCCTGCTTTTCCTATAACATGGTAAAGACATCTTAACATGTTAAAGAAAAACTACTCCTACCCAGAGTAGTTTTACGTCTTTAAATCAGAAATCTGAAAACCAGGGAAGACAAAGTAAGCTCCAAATCCAGTGTTTCCTCAACTCTGGGCAGAGCAAAGCCATCTGTGAGGCCTGTCCTGGACTCTGCCTTAACTGGCTGGGATCTCTCTGTTGAACAGTCTCTCTGCTGGGTCTTGAACTTGGGCAGATGTGGGGCCCTGACTAATGCAAATCTGCATTTTACAGAGGAGGAAATTGAGATCCACAGAAGGGACCCGAGAGCCTCTGGGCGCAGCAGAACCAGGACTGAACTCAGCTCCAGAGCACATCAAGACCCAATCAAGCCACGTTTCCTTTGTCAGTAGGCACAGATCTTGCATTGTGGGCTTTAGGGACACGGATCTGAAGATTCGGTTGTTCAGAGCAGAAGGCAATTTGGATCAATTGTCCTGTTCAGTCTGCACCAGGAAGCTCTTTACTGAGCTCCTGACACCCTGGGAGAAATACCATCATCCAGCTCTGAAAATGCCTGATTAGCACGTCAGCTGGGGCTGCTTATACTTTACCTTTAGGTTATCTCTCTATTTAATGCCTTGGGGCTCTGTTCTATTGATCGCTGAGTCTGACTCACTGCTGTTTTTGAGCAATTGACCATTACTTCAGGTAAATAGGGGATCCAGAGGGAAGAAGGAGTTTGTGGTCCTGCAATTTCCTGGCATATTACCCATCTGGGAGATGGTTTAGGAGTCTACTGGAGAAGACATTTTAAAAAATACAGCTCAGCACCACACTTTTTGTGAAAATTGACACCTAACTTAATTCAGGAGAAATCCAGAAGAGCTAGAATGTAGAGCTTCCTTGCCTGAAGTTGTGGAGCTAGTATGAGTGGGTTTGACCTTGGCAAAAAAGCAAAGGAAGTCTGATCTTGTCTCAAAGGGGCCCCTTTGGGTCCACTCAATGATTATTTGCAACCTGTGTTGGAGAAACAGCTGTAGACTCAGTTCTATTAATGTTGTTCTGCCCCAGATGTTAATTTAAGGTAGAGACACTCATTCCTTTTGGTTGTTGTTGTTTAAACCTGTGGTTTTAGTGTTTATCCTAAGTCAAGTCATAAAAGAATCTCCAAACTTACAAAGCTCGGCTGATATTAACGTATTTTTGCGCATAGATACATGCCATTTGTTTTGAGGTGGGGTTAAGAGGCTCTTCTGAAGTCGAAGTTTTAAAACATGTGGGTTTGAAACCTATAGACCTGCTAGTAGTAAATAAAGAGTAAGGTAATAGAGCCGATCAAGCCTTCTGTTTACACAGTACTTTTGCTTCTCACAGGGACGACGGCATTTCTTGGAGTGATTTGCTGGGTGGGGTGGAAGGGTGGGCCTTAAAAAGCACGCCCCACACACTGACACTTTAAACTCAGACAAAATGATCTGTTCTTTTTATGGTTAATTGCTGAGGCTCTCCTTGGCAGTTTAGTTAATTCCTGAGAGAGGGAACACACAGACTTTAACTACATTGGGTCTATTTCTCCAGGTGGAGAATGCGTGGAGGCGGGAGATAGTGTTCAGTTCTATTTTGTTCCTGGTAGAGATATAAAGCCTCTGGCATATGATCTCAGTTAATCCTCTAACAACTCAAAAGTTCGGCAGGATTATCACTGCTTCATAGATTAACCCCATGCATGGGGACGTGAGCAAATTGCTGAGTTGCACAGGTAGAATCTGGATTTGTCTTAGCCCAGGTTATATAACAAAACACGACAAGCTGGGTGGCTTAATCAACAGACATTTATTTCTCACACACCTGGAGGCTGGGAACGGAAAATCAAGGTGGCAGTAGATTGGGTTCCTGATGTGGGCCTTCTTCCTGGTTCCTAGACATCTGTCTTCCAACTGTGTCCTTACATGCCTGGGAAAGAGAGAGAGAGTTCTGGTCTTTCTGCTTCTTATAGGAACACTAATCCCATCATGGGGCCCCTCCTCATTACCTCATTAAACTTAATTATCTCCCTAATGCCCCACCTCCCAGTGCCAACCCATTGGGAGTTACAGCTTCAATATATAAACTTAGAAGGGAGACAGTCAGTCCTCAGTAGGAGATGTCCTCACTTCCTGCTGCCTTGCTGAGCCTTGGCAGGGATTGAAGAAGCACCGGAAAAAGGACCAGATGGGTAGGGATCTGAGAACCCTGGTGGCCACTAATACTGGGAGGCGTTCCCAGGGGCAAGATGTAGCCTTGAGAATGAGATCATCTATAGGAAAGAAAGAGCATTCTTTTCTCCTTTTTCTTTTGTAACCCTAACTCGTAGCATGTAAATCTGATGCCAGTATGTACACACTCACACAGTACGTGCATTCACACTCGTATATCTACGCAGAGCGATACAGAGGGATAGAATAGGGTTAGAGTCTATTACATTAGTTAATTCTGGAAGGTGAAATTCTAAGTTATTTGATCTTTTTTTCATTTATCTGTAGTGTTTACTTCTCTAAAATGACCTGTTTATTATTTGTGTATATATAAAATTGATATTCCAAATCCTCCCAATATATCTTTTCATGATTTGAGTTCTTTTTCAAAGGTCACTTGTGTTGTGTCTGTGTACTTCAAACCAATAGGTTGTAAATTCAGGCATTTAGTGTTAACTCTTATTCTCCTTCCCACCATACTGATATATTTGCTGTTGTTGGTGGTTTGCTTTTGTGTAAGACTGACTAGTTGTTTTGATATCCTATAGTTGCAGTCTAAGTGATTAAGTGTTTTTCTGCGCTCTCCTCGAGGCTTTCAACAGCATGAGATTTGGTGCCCTTACAGTTATGAGACAGAAGTGAAGACCATTTGTTGTTGTTCATCTGCCAAGTCGTGTCTGACTCTTCATGACTCCCTGGACTACAGCACGCCAGGTTCCCCTGTTCCTCACCATCTCCCAGAGCTTGTTCAAACTCATGTCCATCATATTGGTGATGCCATCCAACCATCTCATCGTCTGTCGTTCCCTTCTCCTCCTGCCTTCAATCTTTCCCAACATTAGAGTCTTTTCCAATGAGTCAGTTCTTCGCATCAGGTGGCCTAAGTATTGCAGCTTTAGCTTCAACATCAGTCCTTCCAATGAGTATTCAGGATTGATTTCCTTTAAGATTAACTGGTTTGATCTCCCTGCAGTCCAAGGGACTCTCAAGAGTCTTCTCCAGGACCACAATTTAAAGGCCTTTTATGAAATGGGAAAAAGGGGAAGTTAGGAAAACTGAGCCCACTGGGATGCCCAGCAATCCCCATCCCACAGATGAATGACTTTGTTACCTTTTCAAAGAAGAGTCAATTTTTGATTCATGAACATTTAAAAAATAAACATTAAATGAAGCTAGTCTTATTTTTTTTGCCAGTATTGTTTGGGAACAAAGATTAAAATAAACAAATAGGAAAAGGAAAGCCTTTACTTATTCTTTATAACATTTAAAGCTTAAACAAAGTGGCTTAGTGGGAGCTAAAATTAATTAGAAATCAAAATTGTATTTGCTTCATCAATATTAAAATAAATCCAAGGGAAAACGAAAAGGCTCTTTTGTCATTAAGTTTAATTTGATATAACGGTCTTAGTTGTTACTGTGTGCAACTGTGGGGGTTTTCTTTAAAAGAATGTCTGAGCATGTATTTTGTAAAACATCAACAATTTGTTGAGTTATCTATAGAAGGTAGATGATTCAAAGGGGAAGAAGGAAGAGAAGGCTTTAGAACAGGCAGGTGAGGTGAGGTCTTAATAGCAGCTCAAGACCTGCATGGTGGGTGGGGTGGCTGAGAAGCCGGGGAGGAGCCAGATGTCCGCAGGGGCCCCGGGGGCAAGGTTCCTCTCTCCTGTCCGCCACCGTGTTGCTGGGTAGCGTTCTCACTCCCTCGGACAGCTTGGAGAGGGCAATGCTGTGTGGAGCTGTGTTTCCTCTGGCAAGAGCAGGGAGCAGGGAGAATCCTATAGCGTGTGAGATAGCCTCTTTTAGAAGAACTGGGGCAAGTGGGGTGGCCACTGGACAGTTGGAAGGCACCCCGTGAGAACTGAGACCATCGAGTCTGGGCCACGCAAGTCTGAGCCTTGGCGTATAATGAGTTAGGGTTAGGGTTAGGATTAGCACGCCCTGTGACCCGCTGCTGTGTGCAGGAAGGAACCCTGGGGTAGAACGATCCTCTGCTGGCGGTTTGGTCCATGCCAGGCCCTGTATTAAGTCAGAGGTATTCATGCATTTTCTCATGCAAGATTCACAACAACCTTCAGGAGAAGAAATGAGTCCCCCCCCCCCCCGGTTTTTAATAATACAACATCAGTTTATTTATCTAATTCTCTGATGGCTGTACCTCTCTTTTCATTGTGCAGAAACACATATAAAGTTTTTCACTTTTAATCATTTTTAAATATACAGTTTAATAAATCACATACATTCACATTGTTATGCCACCACCATCCTCCCAAACTGAAATGTTACCCATGAGAGAAAATCTTCTCCTCCCTCTCCCCACAGCCCCTGGCAGCCACCGTTCAACTTTGTCTCTATCCTCTCCGTATTCTAGGACTCTCATATAAGTGGAATGATACAATGCTTGTCTTTTTGTGTCCGACTTATTTCACTTAGCATCGTGTTTTCAAGTTTCACCCATATTGTGGTATTATTTTATTTTTAATTTCATTATTTTTTATCGCAATATCATTGACATAACATTGTATAAATCTAAAGTGTACAATGTGATAAACAGTATCCCCATTTTATGGACTGGGTATCTGATATTTGCATTGAATAACTTGCCCAGGGCCGTAAGGGGAATAAGTGCAGAGTTCAGTTCAGTTCAGTTCAGTCGCTTAGTCATGTCCAACTCTTTGCGACCCCATGGACTGCAGCATGCCAGGCTTCCCTGTCCATCACCAACTCCCGGAGCCTACTCAAACTCATGTCCATTGAGTCAGGGATGCCATCCAACCATCTCATCCTCTGTTGTCCCCTTTTCCTCCAGCCTTCAATCTTTCCCAGCATCAGGATCTTTTCCAGTGAGTCAGTTCTTCGCATCAGGTGGCCACAGTATTGGAGTTTCAGCTTCAGCATCCATCCTTCCAATGAATATTCAGCACTGATTTCCTTTAGGATGGACTGGTTGGATCTCCTTGCAGTCCAAGGGACTCTCAAGAGTCTTCTCCAACACCACAGTTCAAAAGCATCAATTCTTCAGCGCTCAGCTTTCTTTATGGTCCAACTCTCACATCCATACATGACTACTGGAAAAGCCATAGCTTTGACTAGATGGACCTTGGTTGGCAAAGTAATGTCTCTGCTTTTTAGTATGCTGTCTAGGTTGGTCATAACTTTTCTTCCAAGGAACAAGCATCTTTTAATTTCATGGCTGCAGAGGAAGAATTCAAATCTGATGTCACATTCTGGGATTCCTGCTCTTAACCATCCTTGACACAAGTGTCTTCCAAATGCAGACCATAGACTGTTACATGAGAGTCACCTTGCACACCTCAAAAATGTAGCTTTCTGGGCCCCACCCCGGTCCTGTGCTGTGCTTAGTCGCTCAGTCGTGTCTCTTTGTAGCCCTCCAGGCTCCTCTGTAAGTGGGATTCTCCATGCAAGAATCCTGGAGCAGGGTGCCATGCCCTCCTTCAGCAACCCAGTCCTACTAAATGATAATTTTTGTATTTTTAACTAGCTCTTGAGTTGCTTCTTATGTAAACCTAAAATTTGAGAAGCCCTTCATTCCTTTTTTACTGAAAACACAGCTTAGAAATGATGGTGGTGGAGAGAAAGAAGGCATAATAATGAACTCAACGCTAGGTGATTTCACTAGAAAGAACAAATGAGTGAGCAAGACTCCTGGAGCTCTTAAGCCTATATTTTCTGTGGGGTCTCCTGGAACGGTTCCCAGTGTCCACTCCTATCTCCTTTGTGGCCTCATGACTTCTCCTTTCATGAAGCAAAAAGATAAATCTCTTGTACTTATGCTATGTTTTTCATTCCCATTTTTATGGATCGTGTCAACATGTACTATGTATGAAAAACAAGCCAGCTTATCATCAGTGCAGTGAAAATGTAGCATCCTGGTGAATGGCATAAGAAAGGAAAGATACTGATGACGAGCTGAGAGGCTGGCAAACCAATGCACAGTGTAGCCAGAAGAGACATCATGTTTAGTGTGGGCCTGAAAGCTCACCTTCAGAAAGACTTTCACCTTGAAATCTGGTGATGTGTGCAACAGATGTTTTAATTTACCTAGGGTAATTTGCATAATCAATTTAACATGTGGCTTATCAAACCTGCCAAAGAGCAGGTGACAATATGGAATTAATATGATTACTAGTTTGACACATCATTGAGATTAATTTGACCTTTCTTGCTCTCAGAATACCCAGAGGTCTTTACAGTCAGGGATAATGTGCTGTGAGCTGCCATGTGTAGCAACCTGAAATCCACTACCCAGCCTCAGAAATAAAGCAACCACTTGGCCCAGTCTGGCCTCATGCCTCAGCTCCTTTTCTTTCAGAGCCTCTTCTAAGTTGAAAGGAAGGTAATGAGTGAGTGTTGTAGGAGGCATCTGACTCTGAGTGCTCATGACTTTATGAAAGAAATTGATTCATCTTCCCTCTAACACCATAAATGGTACTACCTTCTCCCTGGTGTGTGGATTTATCCTTGGTCCCAGACTTAAAGAAATGTCACCTTTGAGAATCCATGGTAAGGATATATTTAAGTCTTTAAGTCTAGAGAATCAAAATAAGGAATTAAAATGATTCATTGGTTTGGTTGCAGTAGTAAATTATTGGAAACAATAGAAAAGTTTATCAATAGAGTATTGGTTAAATAAAATATGCCAATAGAATGTATACAACCATTCAAGTGATGTGGGAAAAGTATATTTAATAACACAAAAACGTGTTAGTGATGTAAGATGTGAACAGATCATTTTGCCATTTTATTTTTGTAAGGAAAATTATATATATATATATAGCTGAAAATATAAATACCAATATGTTAATCCTGGTTATATCTGTCCATGGTTATGTCAATACATGGTAGGATACAGTGTTAGTGTCTTAGGCTGTCTTCTTTTTTGTATTTCATCCTGTTTTCTATATTCTGTTCTGTGACAGTGATTTCCACCATTCTGTCTTCCAGGTCACTTATCTGTTCTTATGCCTCAATTACTCTGCTATTGATTCCTTCTAGGGTACGGCTCATCTCTGTTTGTTTGTTCTTTAGGTCTTCTAGGTCTTCGGTAAACATTTCTTGCAACTTCATCCTGGATCATCATCACTATCATTATTCTGAATTCTGGAAGGTTGCCTATCTCCACTTCGTATAGTTGCTTTTCTGGATTTTGTCTTGTCCCTTCCACTGGGACATAATCTTTCATTAGGGGACACAGGCTTTTCATTTTGATTAACTTTCTGTGATGTGATTTTCATTCTGGTGGCTGCAGGATTATAGTTCTTCTTGCTTCTTCTGTCTGCCCTCTGGTGGAGGAGGCTGAGAGACTTGTATAAGCTTCCTGAAGGGAGGGACTGATGCTGGGTAGAACCGGGTCTTGCTCTGGTGGGCAGAGCCATGCTCCAATAAAACTTTAATCTGATTGTCCTCTGATGGGTGAGGCTGTGCTCCCTCTCTGTTAGACTTTTGGCCTGAAGCGACCCAACCCTGGAGTCTGCAGGCTTTATGGTAGGACTGATGGTGACCTCCAAGAGGGCTCACACCAAGGGGCACCTCCCAGGACTGGTGCTGCCAGTGCCCCCAGCCCCGCGGCTAGCCGCTGCAGACCTACGCCTCCGCAGGAGAGCCTCCAACATGAGCAGGTAGGTCTGTTTCAGTCTCCTGTGAGGTCACTGCTCCTTTCCTCTGGGTCCTGGTACATGCAGCATTTTGTTTGTGCCCCCTAAGAGTGCAGGCTCTGTTTCCCCCAGGCCTGTGGAAGTCCTGTAATCAAAGCTTACTGGCCTTCAAGGTCAGATTCCCTGGAGATTCCTAGTCACTTTGTTGGATCTCTAGGCAGGGAAGCCTGATATGGGCTCAGAAGCTTCACAAGAGTGGGGGAACGTCTTTGATATCATTGGTCTCCAGTTTGTGGGTTGCCCACCCAGCAAGTATGGGATTTGATTTTATCATGACTGGGCTCCTCCTGCCACCTCGTTGCAGCTTCTCCTTTGTCTTTGGATGTGGGGGTCTCTTTTTGGTGGGCTCCAGTATCCTTCCTCCTGTCAGTGATTGGTCAACAGCTAGTTGGGAGTTTGGTGCTCTTGTAGGAGATGAGTACATTCCTTCTGCTCCATCATCTTGAACCTGTTTCAAAGTAGAATTGTTTTCTTTGTATAATTGTTTGTCAGGTATCTTAGTTAACAATACTTATCACGTTCTGTGGCTTCTCTTTGCATTTTCTTCATGATATCTTTTGATGAGCAGAAATGTTTAATTTTAATGAAGTGCAATGTATCAGTTTTTCTTTTATGGTTAGTTCTCTCTGTAACCTAAGAATTATTTGTCTATCTCAAGGTTTCATGTTTTCTTCTATATGCTTTAGAGTTTTAGCTTCCATGTCTATGTCCGGGATCCATCTCGAATGAATTTTTGTGTATGTATGGTATGAGGTAGGAATCAAATGAAGTCTTTTTTTTTATCCAGTTGTTTCAGCTACTCACATCTTTAAACTGACAGAATGTGCCTTTATCCCTTTCTTTGTTCATCATACAAAAAGCATTCTAATTCAAGCCTGAAATCTTGTGATATTTCTTCTTTACATACGAAGAAATTCTATGTGGGGTATATAAGAACAGTGTCTTTTTCTCCCACATCCTGCTGCCACACAACTAATACCTTTAAGTGCAAATGATTAGGATCATCTATTTCAGGTTTAGGGAGAAGAAAAGATTTTTTAAGGAAAAAAACTTTTAAGCTTTTCTTTGACTCTGCCTTTCTGATTAAGATCCAAGGCAAATCAACTGTTGAGTACGGTGCTTCAAATTTGTATATATCATATAAAAGGTACATGTATGCAGGCTCGGCTGCTTCAGTCACGTCCAACTCTTTGTGACCCTGTGGACCTTAGCTTGCCAGGCTCCTCTGTCCGTGGGATTCTCCAGTGAGTTGCCATGCCCTCCTCCAGGGGATCTTCCTGACCCAGAGATGGAACCTGTGTCTCTTAGTCTTATTGGTAGGTGGGCTCTTTACCACTAATGTCACCTGGGAAAGCCATATAAATGCTGAAGTAATATGAAACAACACTGGGGCTTAATTCATTTTTTCAATGTCTTCAAATTTAGTATATGTCTGACTCATAAAAATCAAGGTTATCTAAAAGCAAAAGAATAAGAATTCCAAACAGAAAAAAAGGAGAAAGCATCAAATAATGCAGAGATGTCAAAGATCAATGAAAGTGACCCTTAGATATAAAAATTAGGAGTGACCTAAACAAGAGGATTGAAGGCGGGAGGAGAAGGGGACGACAGAGGATGAGATGGTTGGATGGCATCACCGACTCAATGGACATGAGTTTGAGCAGGCTCTGGGAGATGGTGAAGGACAGGGAAGCCTGGTATGCTGCAATCCATGGGGTCACAAGGAGTCACACATGACTCAGCGATTGAACAACAACAAAATGGGAGGAGTTTCTGCAGGATGGTGGAGGTGCGAACAAGAGGAGCAAGGGAAGCTGAGGGAAAAACAAGACTTCGCAGGAATGCACAGAATTAAGAGACTATCCTTTTTAAGGGACAGAGGAGAAGAGCCAACAAATTTTGGAGATAAAATTTCTTTGGGTCTTGCCTGGCAAATATCAAATATATTCTGATGCTAGAAAGTCCATATAGGAATGCTTACTTTCTAAAAAGAAATTTTATTTTATTAGAAATATGCAACATTTTAAGAACATTTTGGATTTACAGAAAAATTGAGCAGGTAATACAGAGTTCCCATATACCCCACATACAGTTTCTTATATTTACATTACACTAGTATGATACCTTTGTTAAAATCAATGAGCCAATTCTGATACATTGTTATTAACTGAAATCCATCATTTTTTTCAGATTTCCTTGGTTTTTGCCTAATGACTTTTTTTCTGTTCCTGGATCCCACCTAAGATACCGTATTACATTTAACTGTCTTCTCTCTTTAGACTCCTCTTGGCTGTGACAGTTTCTCAGACTTTCCTTATTTATAATGACTTTGACAGTTGTGAAGAATGCTGATCAGGTATATCAAAGGATGCTCTTCTGTTAAAGTTTGTCTGATATTTTACTCATGATTAGACTTGGTTACGGGTTTATGAAAGGAAGGTCACAGAGGTGAAGTGCCATTTTCATCATGTCACATCAAGGGTATGTATTAGCAATGTGATTTATGAAATGACTCTTGATTTGACCTTGAACTGGCTGAGATAGTGTTTATCAGGTGTCTATGCTTTAAAGTTACTTTCCATTCATCTTCTTCCTACACTGTACTCTTGGGAAGGAAGTTACTGTGAACAGCCCACACCTGTTCAGTAGGGAGCTATGTTTCCTCTCCTTGATACTAAGATAAACTATCTGGAATTCTTCTGCATGGAAGACTTTTCTCTTCTTCCCATTTACTAATGTATTCAATCATTTATTTATATCATTGTGGACTCGGGGAACTTTATACTGGGTTATAATCGAATAATACCTTGTTTTGCCACTGAGATTGTTCTAGTTCTGGCTACTGAAAGCTCTTCCAGTTAACACTGCAGGTTTACTTTCTAACCTAAAGCTGTTTAGTATTCAGCTCAGTTTATATACCGTGAGATTTAAAAGCAGGAACGAGACCTAAAATATAATTATTATATTGGCTAAAACCCATTTCTTTAATATTAGATGGCCTCCTATAGCCTCCCTTGTGGCTCATACAGTAAAGAATCTGCCTGTAGTGCAGGAGACCTGAGTTCAATCCTGGGTGGGGAAGATAATGGCTACCCACTCCAGTATTCTTGCCTAGAAAATTCCGTGGACAGAGGAGCCTGGCAGGCTACACTCCATGGGATCACAAAGAGTCAGACACGACTGAGTGACTAACACTTCCCTTTAAATGCCTTAGAGCAATCTTGTTCTGTTTGCACGTTTGTAATGATTAAAAATGGAGAAGGTCAGCATTTTAAAGGGAGCAGTGTTTATTGATCTTTCACACATCATTCCCTCAGCCAGCTGGTTGTAGGGCTGAGGCACAGGGTTCAGTTTCTCCAGGGCTGATTAACGTCTACTGTCCAGCCACTAACTATACCCCACAAACTAAGCTTGGCACCAGCCAGCTTGTTTATACAGATGCTGATGTAGCTGTCTGGGCCCAGAAGCATGCCTTGAAGATGGTGATTCAGCTCAAGGGCTTCACAGACAAAGGCTGGGTCACAGAGCGTGGGCATCTGGGGATCCTAAGTTAAAGCATCAAAGAATGTGGATTATACATGGAAAGGGCCTTGCTGTAAACCGAATGTTAAGGTCCCCACAAAATCAGTATGTTGAAGCCTAATCCTCAGTGTGGTGGTGTTTGGAGGTGGGGCCTTTGGGAGGTGATTAGGTCATAGGAGTGAAACCCCTATAAGTGGGATTAGTGCCTTTACAAAAGAGACAGCAGAGAGCTCCCTTGCCCCTTCTGCTATGTGAGGACAGAGGAAGAAGACGGCTGTCTACAAACCAGAAAGTGGGTCCTCACCAGACACCGAGTCTCACCAACACCTTTATCTTGGGCTTCCAGACTATGAGAAGTAAACCTGCTGTTTATAAGCTTCCTGATCTATGGTATTCTACTATAGCAGTCAGAACGAACAAAGACAGGCCGGTATTGGTTGTTTCCTTTATAATACATCACTCCCAAACTTGTGACTTAACAGATCTCTCAGGGTTCCTGTGCGTTGGGTATTTGGGAAATACTCAGTGGGGGTGGTTTTAGCTTAGTGTCTCATGATTTGCAGTCAGACGGTGGTTGAGAACATGTCTGGGACCTGGGCTGGGATGATCAAAACATCTGGGGACTGAAACCGCTGGGGCTCCCAGCTCTCTCCCGCCCTCGCTGTGTGCTCTCTCCACATAACTCCTCCAGCATGGCAGCTTCATGGGAGCTGGACTTCTTACAATGTAGCTCAGGCCACCAGAGGCATGAGTCCCAAGAGAGGGGAAGGACACCATACTGGAGGTATGTTGCTTTTTTCTAACTTAGCCTCAGATTACAGGATCACGTTGTCAATTAGAAGCTTGTCATTAATATCATGCAGTATTCTAGGGGAAAGGAATTGGGCTCCCTCTCTTTGGGAGAAGAGTGCCAAAGAATCGCAGAAGAGTTTTGAAGCCAGCGCGGGTCCTCAGAGACCTGATAGCCCCTGAGGGCTGGAAGGCTTCTACTAACCACTCTTGTTCCTCCTCACCCTCCTGTCTCAGTCCTGTGGCCCAGGAAGCGGGTGACAGCCCCTCTCTGCTATTAGTCCCGGGACTTTGTGCCCTCATGGTTTCCCTGCACACTGCCCACACCTTTGTACCGTCCTTGTATTATATGCTCCATCAACTACCCCCTTGAGAGCGCCGTCTGTTTCCTGCTCTGACATTGGCTATTATATCCATCTCCCTCTCAGAGATCAGGTGATGGCTTGCCCAAGCTCCCACTCAGTGATCTGGGGCTTGGGACACCTAATCCAGACCCCTTTTGTTTTCACCCTATAGCTGGTGTACATGGAAACCAGAATAAAGCCCTGGAAATTCTTGATTGCTCCTACAGGGTGTTGCTTCACAGAGCTGCTTCACAGTGCTAAGCCTGAGGCAGAAGGAAGTCACTAAGAGCACTGGCGTCTTTATCTAAAACTTTGGTACTTTGTTCATCCTGGATTTTTTGCGCTGATTTGCCTTTAAGTCATATTGCATTACACTGTTCAGCATGATAAGTCTTTGCCCTAACTGCCCTGCCCGAGTCCCGGCTGCACCATTTTCCCCGACTCTTCTCACTGCCACCCCACGCAGCTGGCTGTGGTCTTCAGAGCTGACTCCAGAACCGCTTCAGCTCTTCCTTCCCCTTTCTCCAGGTTTCACATTTGATTCTCGTTACCTGGCTGATGGCACGTCTTTGGATGTTGTCAGCTAATATTTGAGTGGTGACAGTACTTTGATTTGTAACTAGGTGGAAAAAGCAGAAGGCCCTTTTCCAATTTATTTTCAGCTACCAGCCAGGAGTGCTAGGAGTGCCGTGTGTACGTGTGTGTGTGTGTGTGGGTGTGTGTACTAGAGGCAGAGGAGAGTGACGAATGAGATGCAGGGGCAGACTTCCAGGGGTCTACATTTAGGGTTGGATACAGACATATTAAAAGTCATGACAAAATATGGTAAAGGCTTTCAGGCATCTGTATAAAACACTATGAGTCTAGAGCAGCCAAGTCTGTCGCTCGGTGTGTGGAAGGAAGGACACAGGGGAAGGAGGAAAAGAAGGGAGAAGGGGAGGGGATGAAAGAGTTGGCAGAAGAGAGGAGCAGGCTGGCCACTGGCAGGGGTCCCGCTGATGAAGGTCAGCTAAGAAGGCACCGCAGCAGACAGCTCACGGCCGCTGTGCTTGCTTGCATTTTTCTCAGTTGCTTTCCTTATTTAGAACCCCTGGTGTCACTCCACATAACTGGCAGACTTGTCTCCTTTAGATCTATTCTAAGGCACTAGGCAATGAGCCTCTGTACACTTGATTTGTCTGCCGTCAGAGAAGAAGCCGATGTTACTTACGTGCCCATGCGCGTCACCACGACCTGATGAGAAGCGCACCAGTTCTGGACCCGGCTGTACTTTTCCCTTTGATGCAGGCAGTGAGGGATTACTAAATGGCATCTTATTATGATCTACGGGCTAGACGTTAGTCACGGCATATTTTAGAGTAAGCCTGAGATAACAATGTCACAGCAAAGTCAAGGAAGCTATTGCGCAAACATAAACCACCCCCATCTCCTTTGTAGTTATCGATCTGCTGGTGTCTCGCTTTGGCCAGTGCCATCTCTCTTTTGCTGTTGGTAATTTTAAAACCTAAAATATAATTTGGGGGATGAGTGTCCAGGGCTGTTGTCTTTGAAGCAGGATTGATGACCTGGCTGGATAGAGATCTTCTTAGCCTAGACTTTGTTTCTGACTCATGGTGATAATCTGGGCAGATCATTTAATCTCTCTTCTTTCCTCACATCATCACTCTTTGTTTGGGGCCGTGTTGCCAAATCATTGCTTTCTTATTCCCACTATCCCCAAGGCTTAAAAGATGATGTCATTCAGTAATCTCTGATATGGAATCAAAGTATTGTTCTGTTTGGGTAGTTCCTAGTTATCTTATTTTCTGTTTCTGCCTCATTACTTAGCTTTCCCCTTTCCTCAATCTGATCAATTGTCTCTGTTCCCCACATTTCAGTTTTTCTTTCTGATACAGGTAGGCCACTATCCATTATGATGCATCACCTTTACTGGGACCCACTCCTAGCTAGTATTTTTAAAAAAATTTTAATTGGAATATAGTTGTTTTACAATGGCTGTGTTAGTTTCCACTGCACAGCAAAGTGAATCAGCTATATGTTTACGCATATCCCCTTAGCTAGTCTTTTGAAATGCAGTTCTGTAATATGTTTCAATTTAGTTCTGTGTTTTTCTAACTATGGCTTTTAACAACTGTTAATGTTCTAATAGGACTTTCCTCATAGCTCAACTGGTAAAGAATCTGCCTGCAGTGCAGGAGACCCCAGTTCCTTTCCTGGGTCGGGAAGGTCCCCTGGAGAAGGGATAGGCTACCCACTCCAGTATTCTTGGGCTTCCCTGGTGGCTCAACTGGTAAAGAATCCACCTGAATGTGGGAGACCTGGGTTTGATATGAAGTCATTCATTCTAATGTAATAATAATATGAAAAACATATCTTACAATGTACTCTTATAAAATTATCCTTAGAAGGAAAAACCTACTGATAAAGATATATAATATTATTGGTATAATTTTATTTATTTATTTGGCTGTCTTAGGAATACCAGACCACCTGACCTGCCTCTTGAGAAACCTATATGCAGGTCAGGAAGCAAGAGTTAGAACTGGACATGGAACAACAGACTGGTTCCAAATAGGAAAAGGAGTACGTCAAGGCTGTATATTGTCACCCTGCTTATTTAACTTCTATGCAGAGTACGTCATGAGAAACACTGGGCTGGATGAAGCACAGGCTGGAATCAAGATTGCTGGGAGAAATATCAATAACCTCAGATATGCAGATGACACCACCCTTATGGCAGAAAGTGGAGAAGAACTAAAGAGCCTCTTGATGAAAGTGAAACAGGAGAGTGAAAAAGTTGGCTTAAGACTCATCAGTCAGAAAACGAAGATCATGGCATCTGGTCCCATCACTTCATAGGAAATAGATGGGGAAACAGTGGAAACAGTGTCAGACTTTATTTTTTGGGCTCCAAAATCACTGCAGATGGTGACTGCAGCCATGAAATTAAAAGATGCTTACTCCTTGGAAGAAAAGCTATGACCAACCTAGATAGCATATTAAAAAGCAGAGACATTACTTTGCCAACAAAGGTCCATCTAGTCAGAGTTATGGTTTTTCCAGTGGTCACATATGGATATGAGAGTTGGACTGTGAAGAAAGCTGAGCACCAAAGAATTGATGCATTTGAACTGTAGTGTTGGAGAAGACTCTTGAGAGTCCTTTGGACTGCAAGGAGATCCAACCAGTCCATCCTAAAGGAAATCAGTCCTGAATATTCATTGGAAGGACTGATGCTGAACCTGAAACTCCAATACTTTGGCCACTTGATGTGAAGAGCTGATTCATTTGAAAAGACCCCGATGCTGGGAAAGATTGAAGCCAGGAGGAGAAGGGGACAACAGAGGATGAGATGGCTGGATGGCATCACTGACTCAATGGACATGAGTTTGAGTAGGCTCTGGGAGTTGGTGATGGACAGGGAGGCCTAGCATGCTGCAGTCCATAGGGTCACAAAGTGTTGGACACGACTGAGCGACTGAACTGAACTGAGGTCTTAGTTGCGGCACAAGGCGCCTCTGTTGCATCCTGCGGGATCTCTCACTGCAGCACGCGGACGGTCTAGCTGTGGTGTATGGACTCGGTAGTTCCAGCTGGCACGCTCCTGAGTGCTCGGACTCCAGTGGTGCTATAGGTGGTCTCTGTAGTTGGTTGCGTGGGCTTAGTTGCTCCAGGGGTTGTGTAATCTTAGCTCCCTGACCAGGGATTGAGCCCACATCCCCTGCATTGCTGGTGGATTATTAACCACTGGACCACCAGGGAAGTCCCTATTGGTATAATTTAATAATAGCTATCATTTCAGGCCATTCTCTCTGAATGGTATATATTATATTAAAATTTAATTCTTTTTTTAAAAAATAATTTTATTTATTTATTTAGGTTTAGCTGTGCTGAGTCTTTGCTTTTCTCTAGTTGCGGCAAGCAGGGGCTACTCTCTAGTTGCGATGCACCAGTTTCTCATTGCCGTGGCTTCTCTTGTTGTGGAGCACAGGCTCTAGGGCATGTGGGCTCCAGTAGTTGCCGTTACCGGGCCCTAGAGCGCAGGCTCAGTAGTTGCGGTGCCCAGGCTTAGTTGCTCTGTGTCATGTGGGATCTTCCTGGACCAGGGATCGAACCCATGTCTCCTGCATTGGCAGGTAGATTCTTCACCACTGAGCTACCAGGGAAGCCCTAAAATTTAATTCTTATACACACGTACCTCGAAGACGTTTTGGGTTTGGTTCCGGACCACTGCAATAAGGTGAATATTACAGTTAATCAAGTAAATTTTTTGGCTTCCCAGTGCATATAAATGTTATGTTTATACTATACTGTAGTCTATTAAGTATGCAATAGCACTGTGTCTTAAAATTTTAATGTATAGATCTTAGTTTAAAAATCCTTTATTGCTAAAGAAGGCCAATCACTGACTATGTGGGGTTTTCACAAACCTTTGATTTGTAAAAGACGCAGTATCTGTAAAGTGCAATAAAATGAGGTATGCCTGTGATAAGCCTAGCGTAGATCACCATTTTATAGGGGAGAAAACTTATGATGAACGAAGGCATTGAAGCAGGGTTTTTGTGTTTGTTGTTTCTCTCTTTTGAAGACCCTATTATTTTGAGAAACGCTGGGCTGGATGAAGCACAAGCTGGAATCAAGATTGCCGGGAGAAATATCAATAACCTCAGATATGCAGATGACACCATCCTTAAGGCAGAAAGTGAAGAAGAACTAAAAAGCCTCTTGATGAAAGTGAAAGAGGAGAGTGAAAAAGTTGGCTTAAAGCTCAACATTCAGAAAACGAAGATCATGGCATCTGGTTCCATCACTTCATGGGAAATAGATGGGGAAACAGTGGATTTATTTTATTATTTTAATTATTTTGTGAGTCCAGTAGCTGCCCCCTCCCCACCCTCACCCCCACTTTTTTTTTTTTTTAATCCTGGAAACTGCCTCCCCTTCTCCATCCATATGGCTGTCATGAGGACAGTCATGTTTTGACCAGACCCTATCCCTTGGCCTCTGAGCCTCTTCTCACATAGTTTGTGGGCTGGGAATTATGAGTACCCTGGTTCAGGGTATTTTACTTGTCTAATGGTAACATGTAAAGCTTAGTGAACTGAACGCTTAGGAACTGTTGGTGGCTGGCACCACAGATGTTGGGCGTAGGCAGTTTGAGACAGAGAGACTGGAAACAGCATTTGCCCCCCACTCCTGTTTTCTGCCCTTCCTTTCTGCAAGCCAGTGTTCGCATAATAGCTTCCCTTTCCCCTTCAGTTCCAGCTTGCTATCAGTCACTTGCAGCCGCCCAGAGTCCTAACCTCTATTAACAGCTGGTCGTCATAATCGCAACAAAAGGAGATCACAGATCTGAGTTATGATGTATGATGGTTTCACTCAAAGGCCAATTTACATTAGGTCCCCCGAGGAACTAGTTTAGTCTCTTCCTTCCTGACCTCAAATACATTTGAGAAAGAAACCTTGCTAAGTCGCTTCAACCTTACCTATTAAAAATATCTGTTAAAAAATAGTCAAATTCATTCAAACAGCAAATTATCTTGAAAGAAACTGAAAGCTAGTTTTCGTTGGTGATGGTTAGTCCGCATGCAGTGTGGGAGACCTGGGCTCGATCCCTGGGTTGGGAAGATCCCCTGAGAAGGGAACGGTTACCCACTCCAGTATTCTTGGGCTTCCCTGGTGGTTTAGCTGGTAAAGAATTCTCCTGCAATGCGGGAGACCTGGGTTTGATCTCTGTGTTGGAAGATCCCCTGGAAAAGGGAATGGCTACCCACTCCAGTATTCTGGCCTGCAGAGTTCCATGGACTGTATAGTCCGTGGGGTCACAAGGAGTCAGACACGACTGAGTGACTTTCACTATACCATAACTACGATGAGCTCAATCCAGTCATCTTTATTTCATAAGGAAGCCAATCACAGGGCTTCCCTGGTGGCTCAGTGGTAAAGAACCTGCCTGCCAGTATAAAAGACATGGGTTGGATCCCTGATCCAGGAAGATCCCAGGTGCCTTGGAGCAACTAAGCCCATGCACCACAACTGCTGAGCCTGTGCTTTAGAGCCTGGGAACCACAACTACTGAAGCCCGAGTTCCCTGGAGCCCGTGCTCTGCAGTAGGAGAAGCCGCTGCCGTGAGAAGCCCGCATACTACAATGAAGAACAGCCCCCACTCACTGCAACTAGAGAAAAGCCCGGGCGGCAACAAAGACCCGCCACAGCCAGAGTAAATAAATAAATGAAATTATTTTTTAAAGTTTTTAAAAAGAAGTCAGTCATAGTTCCCAGTCTCAATAGTTCATGTCCCACTTAGGAAAGAGAAAAGGAAGATCTTTAGAGCAGATGTTCGTGACGTTGTCTGTTCAAGTGATCAACAAAAGAAAAAGGGTACTATTATGCGTGCATGCTAAGTCATGTCAGTCACGTCTGACTCTTTGCAACCCTATGGACCGTACCCTGCTAGGCTCTTCTGTCCATGAGATTCTCCAGGCAAAGAATACTGGAGTGGGTTGCCATTCCCTTCTCCAGGGGATCTTCCTGACCCAGGGGTCGAACCTGCATCTCCTGCCTTGCAGGTGGATTCTTCACTGCTGAGAGACTGGGGAAGCCCACTATTATGTACAGGGAATACTTAAGGGCGTCTTGGACCAACCCCAGAGTAGAGAGACTTGGGGTTACCTTGTTCCCTTTGCTACTTCTGACACCACAGTGCATAAGCCTTGGCAGTCTCCAGCAGCAAGCGTTTGGCTATCACAGTCATGTCATAGGCCCCACGAGTGACAACAGAGTTCCTCTCCATGCTGCTTAGAAGTTGGCTATGTGCACCTCTTCAGCCTCAGCACAATTTTAAAACCTCACCCCTGCCATGTTCATAGATTGAATATGGTTCTGTACCATGTAGTCACCTGGACCTTCAGGCTTTACATGGTGACAGTCTTCTCTGGGGATTTGTGAAAGAAAATATCTTTTACCTAATGAAAAGGATGTCTTAACCCTGCCAAACAATAATTTAAGATCTAAAAAACACTGACCGGGGATTGTATTAACATCAGCATGGGAGAGGTTGTCTAGAAAAATATGGAGAGAAACTAAAACATGGGCTGAGAATGGAGGTGAACATACCGATAATTTCCAACCAGGGTGCGTGGGGACTCTGAGTTTGCTTAGAACGTACACCAAAATAATCAAATTTGGTTAAACAAATATTAAGCTAGTTGAGTGATTGAATCGGTCCACAAAAACAATTCCTCTTCACAGACCTAGTTACTGTCCAGAAAGTTTTCTGTCTAACCCAGCTGACCCCCTCTGTCGCTCTCCCCCATTTTTTTTTAAATAAATGAGCACATGTATTCAATTATGTCCATAAGGTACACTTCATACTCCAGTGCTTTGAGTCTTAAACCTTAGACCTATTTATTTATTTATTTATTTTACTTTACAATACTGTATTGGTTTTGCCATACATTGACATGAATCAACCACGGGTGTACATGCATTCCCAAACATGAACCCCCCACCCACCTCCCTCCCCATAACGTCTCTCTCCCCCATTTTCAGTGCTTTTGTTCATAGAGAATGGCCAACTGCTTCTCTTTGCCCTCCAATTCCATCTTCTTGACATTCCCCTGTAGGTTCTAGTTTCATCCTTTACTTACTCTTATTTAAATAAAAACCAAATAGAACATGGTCTCCACTGACTTAGCAGATATTTGTCAAACTGGTGAAAATTACACTTGAATTTCCCCACATAGGCTTTGGCAGGAATGAAATCCATCTTCTGTAATACTACAGTTTGTAGATTCTTCCATAAAGAGGGATGTTGCCCGTCTGTCATCGAGTTTCACCTCATTCATCCCAGCTCCCCCTGGGTGTGCTTTCTGTGGAGGAGCACCCGCGAATGCATGCTAGGACCATCACGGGGGTCCATGAGCTTTTGTGTGTGTGTGCAGGACTGATCTGAAGCAGAATGTCTCTGTGACAATGCTAATAAAACCAGACCCACAGGGGTCTCCAAGCTGAGCGCTGGGCTACATACTGGAGTATGAAAGTAATCCAGGTATTTGAAGGTATGAAATGAAAGGACTCCATCTCTCAGTGGTTCAAGGCCATGGCTGGGTTGACTAGAAAGGAGGATGGGCCTGTGAGTAGCATAGCCTCCCTCCAGGCACAGCCAGGGTGGGAGACAGGCCTAGCATGTTGGGCCAGGCAAGTTGGGATTAGGCGGTGTGTTTTTCACTTAAAAAAAAAAATTCCTTTCAGGTTTCTTTATATCATCTCTAAAATTCAGACATCTGAACAACCCCAGAATGGGTAGAAGGACATGATGGCCAGTGTTTATGACCTTTGGGTGCCCTTTCCTCCCAGGCTCTCTGTGGTCTGAGGTCTGTTTACAGAATTGGACAATGGTAGGAAGGCCTCCAGGTTAAACAATAAAGAGGTGGCTCCTTCAGAGCTCAGAATTGTCTTAAATAAGGACATATAAAAAGAAAAAAATAAGAAAATACCAAGTTCTGAACCAGTGGGCAGATTACTGCTTCAGATTATTTATATACTAAATATGCAACCATTTTCTTGAGTTAAAACACTATGACAGTCTTATTATCTGTAGTGATTTTAATAGCAAAGACAGCTGTGGATGGAAACCAAGTTTTCTGTGAGGCAAAGGTAAAAATGTGAAGTTTTCTAGAATTTGTAGTTGTCTTGAATCACAGAGATTGGAGAGGGGTGGAAAGACCAGAAGTGGAGACATTCATATTTCCTACAGTTTTGGACATAAGGAGAAGCAATTTTCTCATCTAATCAGCAAAGATAAGCTTAACTTATGCCTGCATCTCTAAGTCATTTGTTTAGCCCTGAAAATTTGCTAATGAGCCGTTTTAATAAAGCTTCTAAGGAGTTCTTTCTATTGGAGTATGAAAATAATCCAGGTATTTGAAGGCATGAAATGGAAGGACTCCATCTCTCAGGGGTTCTGATGGATGTTAAGATCCTGGAGTGCTTCCATCCTCTCTATACATTCAGGCCATATGACATAGTTTGGCTGAAATCCAGATGTCCACGGACTCCAGAGTTAGCTTTCTCTTCAGGAAATCCTTACATGAAACTGGACCAGGATACAGCAAAGACCAAGGGAAGAAAGAAAGCTTGAATTACATGACTGCAATATTCTGCAAAATCACACTTCAGCTTCTCCTTGGAGCTGAAAATTCCTCAAGTTTCGTCCTGAGAGGCAACCGCGTGAATACTATATTCTCTGACAATTTCCAACATGATTCCATTTAAGGTTATGGGACGAGGCTGTATGATAAGGCTGTGTGTGGGGGTGGGCATTTTATGCCCATGTGTAACATTGTCACTTGGCTTTGCAAAGTCAGAAATGCCCTGCATATCCCCTGGAGAGGATAATCCAGCATGTGGCAGGTCAAGTAAATGCCATCCCTTACTCTCTATTCCTGCCTCATTCTTTCTCCCACCCTTTAGTTCACTAAGTTGTAAGTGTCTGAAATCATTCTTGGTGAATAATGCTGGACCACTCTGAAAATTTGTGGCTGAGGGCTGGACCCTCGTCATCGTCACGCACTTTGTCGCGGAGACAGGTAACCCATGGTTACTGAGCTCAGATCAGTTAAGGGGCAGAGAGCCTCCGCTCCTCACTGCTCTATAAAAGGGACCCAGCAAAGGGACCCTACCAGCTTCTAGCTCTCAGCCTGGCTGAGCCTGGGAAGCAAAGCCTGAGACCTCCGGAGCAGGAAGCACCAGCTGCAGAGGCAGGGCCAGCATGGCCCCCACTTTCAAACTTCAGTGTCACTTCATTCTGATCTGCCTGCTGGCTCTAAGAGGAGAGAGCCGGTACCTGGAGGTGAGCGATTCCCTGGGGCGGACCCATCTCACCTTCCAGCCCTGAGTGTCCAGCCTTGGGGATGGGCAGGCTGCCTCTGCTCTCAGATTATGTCGGGGTTAGCTCTTTCTTCCTAACTGGCTGTGCCCCCTCTTTCCCCGGGTATCCCCTAGGTCTTCCTGCCTACTTCTTCCCCCTTTCCCTCTGGCCCCTCGGGGATACCCCGATCTGATGGAAAAGGTCTAAACCTTCCCATCTTCTCCGGATCCCCCTGGAGACATTGATCTGCTCACTTGCTTCTCTGTGCCGTGGGCAGGGAGGGTACCCCGCTTCTGATCCCCTCTTCCCCTCCCTGAACTGTTCCGGACTGACTAATTTTCCTGGCCAGCTGCGGGAAGCAGTGGACCACGACCCTTTTCCACACCTCGCCGGTGGCGCCAGTCCGAAGCGGGAGCTGGAGGGGGAGCCGCTGTACCGCCGCGCTCTGCGTGAGTGCGGGCTGCCCGGCTGCCGGCCGTGGGGAGTGGGGGCTGGCCGGACCCCTGGGAGGGAGCTCGAGGCCCAGATTCCCATCGCGAAGGGTCGGTCCGAGGAGATGCCCCTGGGCGAGATGGGGTGACGCTCCGGGAGCCGGGCGCTGAGGCTGGGAGTCGCGGGAGCGGAGAGAGGGCTGCCCAGGCGGCGCAGCGGGGGCTGCAGCCAACCCCGCTGCCCTCCCCCAGGGTGCGTGGACATGCTGAGCCTCCAGGGCCAGTTCACCTTCACCGCCGACCGGCCGCAGCTACACTGCGCCACATTCTTCATCGCAGAGCCGGAGGAGTTCATCACCATCCACTACGATCTGGTCTCCATCGACTGTCTGAGGGGGGACATCCTGCAGGTGAGGCGCCCCCGGACCAGGTGGGCAAGGGACGGGTTCCAGCTACCCAGCAGCGAGAGCCGGTAACTAGACTCTCAGCTGGTGCAGGAGCGGGATCCCCATGCAAAAGGAACCTCCCCTCACTCTCTGAAGGGCTGGTGCCTCCTGCAGTGGTATAAGCTCCCCTCTGTGAGCTCTCGGTCCGCTTGTTGCATCCTGGGGCTGATGAAAAGTGGTACAAGCCCATTTAGCAGGAGCGCTCAGGTCCGCGAGCCCGTGGCCCTGGTTAGAAGGCGACCTCGCACGTGTGAGATCTGAGCCCGCCTTGCTCCTGCAGGTCCGTCTCTCTGTGGGATCGTTCCAGGCTCCCAAAGGCTGTCTTCCACGCCTGGGTGACCCGATTTTGGAGCAGAAGGGCACTGGCCACTGGGAGGCATGCTGAAAGGAATCTAGTCTGAGGCAGGGATGAGGTGTGGACAAGTCCTCCAGTCCCATAGCATCCCCACTCGAGTTCCCTGTGAGCCTTAGGGGTCAGCTTGGGATGGTTGCTGGACTTCTCCAGTCCAGTGAAAGTGAACATGATTAAAACTCTTAAGTGGAATTATTTTGGAAACTGTCAAATGCAGTGGAAGAGAACTGATCTGATGAAGGAATTTGTAGCTGGTAATGTTACTAACTGGAAGTGGGTTGAACTCATTAAATTGGAGACTTCTGATTTTAAGAATAAAGTCAATAGACTCTGACCTTTTATCCCGCCAAACTACAAACTTCAACAAGCGAAGGAAAAAACTCCTAATCTGCATACCAGACATTATTGTCTAAGTGTTAAAGTAGTTCTTGACATTTTAATGTGTGATAAGTTTAAAGATGGGGGAAATGGGTATGTATAACCATCGGCAGGTAGGTAAAGTTCTTGCTCCAGTTTGTCCTTTTGCTGTCTATTTTTGAGATATTTTGTTCATATTTTAATGAGGAAAGAGAAAAACTGAAGCCCAGATTATGCTCCTGTGGAATTCTTCTGAAGGTAGGGTGTGTGAAAAATAATGACCAATACAAAAATGTATATCATCTGTAGTTTTATTTACCAAGGTGGCTAAAATGATAAAGTATGAGAAAGTATTTGGTTCGGACACATTGGAGTTTATAAAGGGGGGGGGAAGCAATAATTAATTAATTAATTAATCACATGACTTGCAAACAATCCAGTCGAAATATACAGAAATAGAAAGCAAGTGTGCAGGGGGGTGCAGTCTGTCTACTCCCTATAATTGGAGGTCCATTGCTGGGTAAGCTTTTCCCCCTTTTCAACACATTTACGATTTCAGGAGCTGATGGACGTGATCATCTTTGTGTTTTTGTTGGAAGGTATTTGATGGTTGGATTCTCAAGGGGGAGAAATTCCCCAGTTCCCAGGATCACCCCCTCCCCACCACTGAGAGGTACGTAGATTTCTGTGACAGTGGTCTGAGCAGAAGGAGCATCAGATCCTCCCAGAACGTGGCCATGATCTTCTTCCGGGTCCATGAGCCAGGAAACGGATTCACAATAACCGTGAAGACAGAGCCTAACCTCTTCCGTAAGTGGACTTCCTGACTTCTCGGTTAGAAGGCAGGAACTGGGGGGAGAGAGCGTCCATCCTACTTTTCAAAAGTAGTATCATTGCACAGACTTAGGAAATTTGAAGTGAGGAAGGATTTGAATGGAAATTCTTTTGTAATTAGAAATGACCTAAAGGATATTTGTGATTCATTATTATGAAAATCAAATCAGTTTTTAATTTATTTACCAGGCTAAGTAAGATACTAACTTATGCTGGCTAGAATTCTATTTTTCCCCAGTCTTATTTCTGATCTCCTGAGTTACTACAATGTATTCAGTGACAAACTTTAATCCCTCCAGTCATTCCATTGACCTGGATTCAGATATGAAGTCTTTGAGATCCTTAGGTAAATGCTGAAAGACTGGGTATCTCGGATGTGTAGACAGATTTCATGCCTGAGCAGAGGGTTGGACTGGAGGACCTCAGTGTTGCCTTCTGAGTCTGAACCCATTGCTCTAATTTAGTTCGTTTCTGATGGACACATGAAAAGATGCTATAAAGCTAAATAGCCCAGGCCTAGAACACATTATCTTAATCAGAATGAGTTCATTCATCTATTTATTATTTTTCCCCATTAAGAGAAAAACGTTTGTAAAAAATCAGGTAAAGAAAACATAATCATTTTTGGTTGCACACAATAGTATTAATGTTAACACTTCATGTGATTGAAGAATGGTACCTACCTAATCTGCCAAAAAATAATGTACTGGCTGATCTCCCGATTTTTATTTTTAAAAAACAAAGTAACTTTTTATGGAAGAAGCACCCAGAAGGGCTATTTCTGAGGACTGGAAAAGAATAATACTGGAGGACAACTGTTTCTCCTATATCTTGTTTGGCTAGAAATCAGAAATCTTCTAGAATCATCAAGGAATTTCAGTTCACTTTGAAATTAAGTGTGATTAAAAATATGAGAAAGAGGCAAAAGGTAATTCTGACATAGTCTGGTCAGAAACTTTTGTCCAGTAATTGGCCGAAAACAGCACAAACTCTGATGCTTTTAATTTCATAGCTAAAAGAATAAATTTATTGTAAGTCTAGACCTGAGATACAAAAAAAATTTTCAGAAAATTTTGGGAATAAATAAACACTAAAGATTTACCTTTTAGTCAACTTACCACTTAACACCCATTAAATATTTATCAGATATTAGCCTTGTTTCTGATTTTCTCAGCCTATTTTGTAACGGGTTCAATATTTCTTTACTTTATTATCTAAAAATTAACATATATCTCCAAGTTCAGTTAATAAAGTTTTCAGACCACTGGGGTTTGAATTCTGGTCTCCTCTTTAAGCCTTGATTCTTCCAGACTTCCAGATTGAACTAAGACCCTAGTTAATGAAGTATTCCTAGAACTTATACCAGCTAGTATTGTTTGGTTGGTTATTAATTTATGTCTTGTGAGTGTTAAAAATAAGGTGACCCCCTGAGATTACAATTAGAAGCCCCTTAGAGCCCAGGGCTTCCTAACAATGTAGATATATCCCTGGTGGTTTTTCTTCCCTGGGTCCTTCCCATCTCCAAAATCACCTTTGTGATATGTATTCTCTTCTGGGGCCCAAGCCCCTAGACCATTAACAGAAGCTTAGAATAGGATAAGATAAATTTCCACAAAAGCCCAGCATACGAGATAGTGAACATGTGATTTTGCTTTTCTATAAAGCCTGCAACATCATCTCCCAGACCCCGAATGGAAGGTTTACTCTGGTAATGCCACATCAGCATCGCAACTGCAGCTTCTCCATCATTTATCCTGTAGCGATCAAAATATCCGATCTCACCCTGGGACACTTAAATGGTCTGCAGTTAAAGGTGAGTTGCTTATTGCTCCCCAGTCACTTCCTAAGGCCCCAGCAAACTTTTGAGAGCAAAAGTAATCATATAGGGCGAACGTGGATGAACGGGAGCGGCAGGTCCTTCTGTCTGGCCGTTCCATCTCGCACGAGCCCGCCGTCGCCGCCTGAACACACTCCTCTTCTATTTCCATTATGCTGCAAGCTGCATACTCAGGTGCCCCTTCTGCCTACTTGAATGCTTTTTTCGTGATGTAAGGAATGTTTCCAACTGGCAAAGTCGTGGCATATAATTACAATTGAACTCTCTTGTACTCGCCTCTTTTACAGAAATTCTCTCCTAGCAGAACCTAGTGTGAGTCATCTACACAGCTGTTTTTCTGATTATTGGAATTTTCTTTCGACATGAAGGAAGTGTCTTCATTGACAGAACTGTGTGATAAAGGAATGCTAAGTGTAGCAGAAAATGTGAAATTGGGTTTTTATATTGCAAAATACAGTAAAGTTTTGAAGCTTTTTTTTTTTTTTTTGCACTACATTTCATGCCATACATTTTGCAACAAAACATTAGCTGAGACTCCCCATCTACTTTTCCCCCCGTGAACTGCTGTATGGACTTTGCAGTTGTGCTGACCTTGACCACATTTACTTGCACTGGCAGCTGGTTTCCTCTGAGTCACCCTCACCTTTTATGTTCTCATATGCCTAGGTTAAGACAACTGATATATTCATTGGCATCCAAGAAAGTCGTCAAAGAAAATTCCTAATAAGACAGATTTAATAAATGAATAAGACTAGGGCTGAGAAAAGCAGTACATACAACTTCCTTTCAGCCCTAAACTCATAGGCCAGTGCTTATATTTTTTTAAGTTGAACCTTTGTGGAAGAATAATCCTTTGATAAAGACCGGGATAAGTGGATGTCTCTGGCATAACCTTACTGGCTTGAGACTGTATGTCATTCTTGATGTTTAATATAGAAGTATGGTAGATTGAGAGATCTGCATTTTAGCTATTTTTGGCTATGAGGAGTAATCTTGGTGCTTACCATTTAAAACAGTGTGAAGTCTGCAGTGTTCTAAGTATTTGTTGCTTTACAAAAAAAAATTTTTTAGGGTGCTTACTGTGTGCAAGGCCTTATTCTAAATGCTGGAAATTAGCAATGAACAAAACAGGTCCTGCTCAACAAAACAGGTCCCGCTCACATGGAACTTACATGCTAGGGGATGAGACAGGCAAAAGAATAATATGTTTCAAACAGTGATGAGTACCCTACAGAAAATGAAGCAGAGTGGCGTCGGGCAAACGTGGGAGAGAGAGGGCAGGCAACTACTTGAGCTAAGATGGTCAGGAGAGAAGCCTTTTGAAAAGGAGACATTTAAAGTGAGATTTCAGTGATAGGTAAGAAGGAGTTGGCAGCCCCAGGAGTGCTGGGAACAGGGCGACAGTTGTGCAGAGGCTCGGAGGCAGGATGGGCTTCCTGAGCTCCAGAAACAGACGAAGCAAAGGTAGGGGCCTGTGCTGTGGTACAGCAGCAGGGAAACAGGCAGGGCCAGGGTGGAGAGCCCAGCAAGAGTCTATTCTGTGCAGTGGCAAACCACTGAAGGGGTTCGGGCATAATCTATCTGATTGTGATCTGGTGGGTGAGGGGGGCTGGGATTGCTGGCTTCATGACCAAATTAAATCACAGAGCCCATGATGGGAAGGAGAGGATTGTGCTAATGTTATTCTGGCTTCCATGAATGATGATGGATGAGCTGTAGCGGCCCGAGTGGTACAGGAGTGCACCTAAAAGGCCATCGTCATAGTCTAGGCAAGAGGTGAGAGTAACTTAGTCCAGGGAGGTGGAACCTCCACAGAGAAATCTAGAGGTCCCTGCACAACCCAGCTCCTGCCATTGTTTACTGAGGATAGCTGAGAGGTTTGGGAAGAGGACAGAAAAGTCACCAAATGCCGAGGAGTGTGTGCTCCCCACCTCTTTGTTTCTGGGTTTTGTTCCCCTCATTTTTTTTATTTGTTGTTGTTGTTGGCTGCCCCGCACAGCATTTGGGGTCCTAGCTCCCTGACCAGGGATTGAATCCACGTGCCTTACATTGGAAGCATGGAGTCTTAACCACTGGGTCACCAGGGAAATTTCTGTTGCCCTCATTTTAGTTTCCATTTCTTCCCAACTTCCTATTTCCCGTTTCTCTCTCCTGAGTCTGCCTTTTGCCCTTCACCTCCTCCTGTGAAATTTGGAACCTATAGAACCAGCTGGAATGTTTAGTCTTAAGTCATGTTCTCCCTGGACACCCTCTACTCAAGGGAAAGGCAATTACATTTTTTTCCCTTTACTTCCCTTGACTTTCCATACAAGAACATGAGCCCTGTCCACAGTGGGGCTGACTAAGCCTGTATTTTATGGTTTGATGAAATGTGTAAAATGCATAGAACAGAGCACATAGTGGGTGCTTTAAATATGTATACCTCCCATCACCACTTGCTTCCTTTCACTGGACAAATGGATGCTGTTATATAGTTTTCTATTTGTTGCTTAGTTCCAGTTACATTTCAATATCTTCCTAATGTTGGAATGTGTGTGTTCACGTACGTGTGTATTCAGCACTCTCTGTTTTAGATTTTGGTTCCTATGTTGTATGGTCTATCTGGTTAACTTCTAAGCATCTTGCCACACTCAGCTAGGTCTCTGGAGTGCACCTCAATGGAGAAGAGGATCACAGGCAAACTGGTGGTGTTATTTGTGGGGGACAGCACAAAATGAAAACACAAGGACTTTATTTTAAAATTGTTAAGATTTCAGGATAGTGACAACAGAGCATTAAGCCAAGCTCTAGGCCTCACAAGTGTGAGCCCTGTGGATGTGGGCCTTGTGATCACGAGGCCAGCCCTGATCACAGGAGGGGGCGGAGAGGCGCGGCTTTGTTTGCCTGGGAAACTGAAGCCCCGGAAGTTCTGTAGATGAGACAGAGTGGAAAGGATGAAGGGAAGTAGAAAAAGGTGGTTACGGTGGATCACACAGAGTTTTAGACTAGATAATTATTTTGAATAGCTTGAAATAAATTTACTTTAGTTGGATGGAGAAAGTTGATGGTAACTCTAGCTAATTTGAGCCCAAATGAGGGTTTTGTTTTCTTTCTTTAATATTCTTATAACTAATCTAAATCCTTATCAGTAGAAAGGGTAAGAATTGTCTCCATAGCAAAAAAAAAAAAAGTCTTTTATAAAGAAGAGGAAAAGAGGTAAGTTGAAGGAAAAAACTGATATGGAAGTCCTATGTATAAAAACGCTGACTGCATGCTTTAAGAAATTCAAATAATTCAATATGTGTGTCCAAAGGATTTAAAAATCAAACCACTTTTAGATGCAATTTTTATATACTGTATATGGAGTTTAAAGATTCTGATTTCATCATTTTAGTCCTTGCACTTGTAAAAAAATGTTTTTTTAAATGCACACACATTTAAAAAAATAATTACTTAACCAATTTAGAAAAGCAATTCCTTTTTTTTCTTTAAAAAGTCTTAATTTCTGGAGTCTTGGATGTTAAACGGCACTTCCAGTATGTCTGGGCCTAAAGGAGTGAATTCACTAATCTGCCATTGGTTTGACTTCGGTAGGTGATTTAAATACGTCTTCCTCTGCCGCTTTGTTCTCTTAGAAGTCCTCCGCAGGCTGTGGGGGAATAGGAGACTTTGTGGAGCTGCTGGGAGGAACTGGTTTGGACCCTTCCAAGATGCTGCTTTTAGCTGATCTCTGCTACCCTTTACGTGGCCCAGGTAAGATGGTTCTTTGATTTTTATTTATGTGCCTATGAAGTTTTACCCTGATGCTGGGAAAGACTGAGGGCATGAGTTCCAGCGAACGCCAGGAGACAGTGAAGGACAGGGAAGCCTGGGGTATTGCAGTCTGGTGGGGTCGCAGAGAGTGACTGAACAACAAGATTTCATCCTTAAATAAAACACTTCAAATTATTTATAAGTGAAAGGGCAAGTTCCACCAAAAAAAGTTTGATTTTGCACATTGAACCAATGTGAGGATTTTGCATTTGAGCCTATACACAGCATCAAGGATGCATGACCGTAATATCTGACATTGGGAGAGAAACTTGTGAAGTAATAAACTTGCATGTTTAAGGTTGGCCCTAGGTAAAACTCTGAAAATGCCATAGAACTGTGCTTGTTCTACCTTTTTGAAAGTCCCTGCTTTCATCCTCTTGAGACTAAAGAGTTTGCCGACTGAAAACCATGTTTCATATAGTGTATGTATCATCAGTTAGTAATACCACAATGATAAAGTAATATCTAAGTCATTTTACCATATATATGTATATGTGTGTATTACTCGTAGTAAATACATCAAAAGATGATTCACTTTATTAGAAATTCCCAGAACTGCTCGAATGTCCCCAAGTTCTAACAGCAAAACCAGCCTCTGGAAGACTACTGCCAAAAGAGAGGCAAATTCTGAAATCTAAAAGTGGTCGCTGGTAGTAAAAGACCGGGTTAGCTCATGCTACAGCACCAAACAGAATCAGGTCTTCTTTACTATGAATCAGTGAGGAGTTTCCATTTGATCAGGCTCAGGTGGGGTGGGGCGAAGGTGGAATTGCTGACTCATGACCAAATTAATTAATGAAGTCCAAGTGAGAGAGAGGGTTAGGTGAAACCTTTCTATAAAGGTCTCCCATTTCTGTCCTTCAGATGCAGGAACCAGAGATTATTGATTAAGAGACAAAAGTCAAAGAGAAGAGCAATCTTTCATCCCTTATCATAGCCCCCTTCCTGTCTTGTAAGCACACATCAAACACCAACTAAATAATGAAACTGCAAATCAGACCTCCTTTTGATCAGCTGTTACCTGTTTTAATTAAACCCAGATCTGCCCACCAGTATTTTCACTCTGAGCTAATGCTGGGATCTTAAGCAAAAACTCTGGAATAGAATTAATATACATAGATAAAGGGAAAATATTTCTAAAAACCCACTTTGCTAAAAATCTGGGGCTAGTTTATGCTTATTTACACTTGAGCCCTGGTTTAAACCAGTGGCTTCTCTCCGTTTGTGTTCTCAAAGGCACTGGATCCTTCCATGCTGATGGAGGGCACCTGTGAGGAGATGTGGTTGAGCTGGATAAAAAGATTGGATTAAGAACTAATCTAACACTCATCCCTTAAAATTTAGATCATTGAAGCTATAGTAATTTTGGTGCATGAATTATATAGTTTGGTTTAGGTAAACGTGTGTGTGTGTGTGTGTCTGTCTGTCTGTCTGTCTGTTAGTCCGACTCTTTGTGACCCCATGGACTGTAACCCAACAGGCTCCTCTGTCCATGAAATTCTCCAGGCAAGAATACTGGAGTGGGTTGCCATTTCCTTCTCCAAAAGGGTGTGATCAAGCCCAAATATTTTGCCTGTTTTATCTAAATGATCGAAACCAGTCTTACGATAATTTGAAGGCTTGAATTATCTGACTCATTGGTTCATTTTAGACTTCACTTTTTTCTTTCATTTATCATGTTTCCATGAGCCCCTCCTAAATTGTTCATACAATGAACTCTTAGGTATCTTGCCCTTTAGATTGAATTAGGAATATGTCAAATAATAAATAAATGATATGCACATTAACTAAAGGAAATAAGGCACGTTATATAGATTAAAGTTCAGAGTAAGATCAGAAAAGAATGACCTTCCCAATCATTTAAAGAAAATTAACTTTGGACCTCATCATAGAAGCTTAGCCTAGACTCCCTGGCGCCTATATTAAAATAATTACAGGATTTATATTTTATTATCTCTCCAAATTGACTTTTACCTAAATAACTCTATCTGGCTGTTTTACTTCATTTAAACCCAGGTGCATATTTTTGAAGTAGCTGTTATACAAGGATAATAATGTTTCTCAGAATTTAGTCCTTATAGAGACAAAGAGGTGAAAAAGATTGAGAAAGTTAAAATAGCAGGAAGGATTATTGTAGGGTAGATAAATCTTGCCTCAGGAACCAGGTCTTGCACACGAGGAGAAAGGCTGAGTTCAGTTTCACTACTCAAGAGTTACACAGTTGACTCTTGAACAGCACGGGTTTGAACTTCTCAGGTCCACTTACACAAGCGTACACCAGCCTGGGTTGATTGAACCCGAGGATGTGGAACCTCCGATCTGGAGGAACTATGGATATGGAGGACAGATGATAAATTATATGCAGATTTTCACCTGTGGGGAGGGTCCTCGGCCCTAACATGCAGGTTGTTCATGGGTCAGCTGTATGTTATAATGAAAATGAAAACAAAACCGTTTCACTTGATGGTAGATGCTTGGTTTGAGTACGTGAGAGGAAGCTACATCTCCTTGCTTTTGCCCTGTTTGAATGATCTTGTGGACAGAAATGGCTTGGCTCTGTGGTTTCTAACCTACTGGGAAACTTACTTTTTCCGTGAATTATAGCCCAGATGAAAGTTGGCTGTGACCACACGGTGCTGCGCATGGTCTCCAGTGGAAAACATATAAATCGTGTGACTTTTGAGTATCGTCAGCTGGAACCATATGAGCTGGAAAACCCGAATGGAAACAGTATCCAGGAATTCTGTTTGTCTACCCTTTGAATAAACAAGTCAATGATTTCCATGCTGCTAGCTAAGGGAGTTTTTAATGGCTATTATATATGATTTTGATGAGCAGCTAATTAAGAACCTTTCATACCAGTCAGTATTCCCAACTTTGAACACATATCACGCACACTAATTTTTGTACCTTGCTTCTTTTTTTCATTTGGTATATAAATGACCACATGGCAGAAAATAAGCCCCTCTCCCTTGGTAGAAAAACAGTTTCCTGTAATTCTGTTATATGCCTTCAACCTGAACTGGTAAGACAAGTGCAAAGAAATGTGCAATAAAAACTTGTATCACAAGGGAAAATACTACAAAGAAATAAAAATGATGGTGTTATCAGTTTTATAACAGAAAATGCATGTCTGTGTATACCAAAGTAGTAGCATTTGTTTATTTGCTGCTTATTCTGTTTATAGTAGACAGTAGTTGTAGCTAGTATTATTTATTGATTTGTAACAGCTTGTTTTTAACAAACATTTGTAGTATGGATAACATTTGGCAATCGTAAATACAAGCGTGAATAAACATATTCAGAATGTTGGCACCTCAGCATCCTGCCTTGTTTACCTGAGTAGTTACTTACCTTACTACCATCAGAAAATAATGTTCTTAAGTGAGAACCAAATGCTGAACTAAATCATTTTAGACTTCTTAGAGCTCAGAGAGCTCTGGGTTGGGAAGTAGAATTATTAGGTGCGAAAGGTAAAATTTCAGCGTTTGCACAAACAACACTGACTGACTGGTCGTGATAGGGAAGCAGGATGTGGGGATCACTTTCCCACTCTTTTCCAAGAAAACTGAGAATACATGTCTTGGCCACAGTGAAGAGTGTACTTTGCAACAAGGTCAACAAAGGCCTTAAGCAGAAATCTGAGTACGTTTTTGGTACCGAAGATGGTTTATCGTTGACTGAGGCTTGTCCACAATCAGCTTGAGACCAAGCATGTGGGCCTGTAAAAAGACACCTTGAGGTCAGAAATAAAGTCTTGAGAAACAAAGGAAATACTCCAGAGTGAACAAGTCCTCTTTGGATTAATGGATGAACACTGCAAACTGTGCCATAACTAATGGCTTGATTCCGGGTCCCCAAACATATTTAATATAAAGTTAATTTTATAATAGAATTTACTGGAATCCCATATATTGGGATTGTTATCGAAATCTGGCAACCTGGCAGAAAGAAAAATGGTGACTGAAAATACTAAAAATGCCCAGATTTGAGCCTAAATTTTGTCTCAGTAGATATTCTGGAAATAGCAAATGGATGAATAAATGCCTAAATGGATAGATGGATAAATGCTGGGATGAATGAATAAATGTCTAAACAGAGGGCTATATAATTCCCGACTAGTTATGTAAGATACTGGGTTTCTTATTTTATAGAAAATAAATTCCATGGAGTTGAACCCTTTTATCTTTTTCGCAGTCCCTCTAGCGGCCAAAGAATTAATGCAGTTGCTTATATCACCATCAGAAGTTTCTGGCTCTAACACTCATGATCCCCTTAGACTCAGCAGGGAAAATAAATGGCCCGCGGTCAGGAGGCAAGTGTTTTTATCATGGAAGTGGGACAGGGTGTTTCTGTCCCTGAGGGACATCTTGCAAACTACTTAGCCTCTCTGCACTAACGTGGGCGGGACTGTGGTCCCTGAGGTCTCTTCGGATCTTGACACTGCAGCCATTTAGTTGTGACATGTGACTTCAGAGCTTGTTACTGCATATTAAAGTCCACTCTTTGAGAGGACTGTCACTCCAGTGAACGGTCTGTGACTTTTCCTTTGGATAACCATGATTTAGTCTTCATTCCAAAAGGATGGGATGGCTTTCTAGAAACAAAATTGAGCTCTCAGGGGAGGGGGAAAGTGCAAATCTTCACCTGCACTGCCATGAAGAAAGTAATAGGTTACATGAAATTCTGGCCAAATTTGACTTTCTAAATAAAAAAGGCGGTATGCATAGTGGCTAAGGTTATCAACTCTAGAGCCAGACCTCTTTGAATCCCAGCCCTGCCACTTACTTGAGCAAGTCATTCATAAGTCTCTATTGCTCAATTTTAAATCCGTAAAATTGGGTAACTATATATATATATATATATGTAGCTCTAGCGCTGTGTCTTGTACATGTTAACTGTCATTTTTATTATTAATTCTCAGTTGTAAGCAAATATGCTGTCCCAGTGCCTCCATATTCTCAGTGGGGCATTTGCTTTATGCTCTGAAGGGCATGTGCTGATTCAGTTGTCTTGGTTCATCCCAGGACACTTGTCGGGAAGTTAGGATTAGTTAGGGCTGTTTTCTGGGACCAAGAAGCAGAGTAAAGTTACTGATAACATTTGAGGGTGGATGATGGCATGTCTTACCAGTTTCCCCTGTGCCTCCCCTTCCAGCTGACCCTGTCTGTAGGCCCTGAACGGCTGTAGCACCAATGCTGACCTCAGATAGGAGGAACTGGCATAGCTGTTGTCCACCACGCTGGTTCAGAAGGAGTCAGGTCACATATGGCCTGCCTTGACTCCCTACCATTGTGCCCAGGCCGCATCTCTATAATCTTCCTAGTTCTTGGCTATTTCATCCTGGCTCTTGTCTGACTCTAATCTTATCCTCCTCTCCAAACTACACATCTCCTAAATACTAAATGGGTCACTCTGGCTCTACTACTGACTAAGGAAATTCCAAACTCCTGCTGCCTCTGTGTCTGAAATTCTGAATGGTTTACTCATGGCTTTTGTGTCACTGTGCACACCCCACCCTCTAGACCCTTCTCTGTCTCCTCTGCTTCCTCTGCCTCTGTCTTCCAGCCCATTACGTGTGGGATACATTGGTCTGGCTATGATACTGGACTTGCTCCCAGTATCTGAAGGATTATGTCTTCTTCTTCTCCAAACTCTGCCTGGCACTGCTATTTTCACTTACGAGAATAGGGCAGAAATGTGCTTTGTTCACCATAAGTTATACTTCTACCTCCTGAGTATGCAGCTAGACTACATTTTCTAACCTCCCTTACAGTTAGATTTGGTACTGTGACTGAATTTTGACTGAAGGAGTACGGGTCAAATGATGTCCAACCCTCATGCGATCCTCCATACCTTCTTTCTCTTCCCCTATCTATTGGCAAGATACTTAAGTTATAAGAGAGGACTCCAAGGCCATGCAAGAAGACAGAGTCATAAGGTGCAAGGAGCCTGGATCCTAGAATGATCTCATGGAAGGCTGCCTGTTGACCAGGAATTGGATTTTATGTAGATCTTGGCAACAAAAGTCTGTATAGTCAAAGCTATGATTTTTCTAGTAGTCATGTATGGATGTGAGAGTTAGACCATAAAGAAGGCTGAGTGCCAAAGAATTGATGCTTTTGAACTGTGGTGTTGGAGAAGACTCTTGAGAGTCCCTTGGACAGCAAGGAGATCAAACCAGTCAGTTCTAAAGGAAATAAATCCTGAATATTCATTGAAAGGACTGATGCCGAAGCTGAAGCTTCAGTAGTTTGGCCACCCAGTGCAAAGAGCTGACTCATTAGAAAAGACCCTGATGCTGGGAAAGATTGAAGAGAGGAGGAGAAGGGGATGACAGAGGATGAGATGGTTGGATGGCATCACCGACTCAATGGACCTGAGTTTAAGCAAGCTCTTGGAGATGGTGATGAATAGGGAGGCCGGGCTTGCTGCAGTTCCTGGGGTCGCAAAGAGTCTGACATGACTGAGCCACTAAACAGCAACAAGGAGTAAAAAAATATTTTTTTGGTTTAGCTGCTGAAATGGTGATAATGATGATTTTGGTACAGCATTGAATGTTACCGTGGGCCTGTCTAAATCCAGTTCTCAGCTGTTCTCTAATTTCTCTGGTTTTGCTGCAACTGTCCAGATAGTCCTGATCTGATTGTCTTCCAAAGAAACATCAAATGCACATCTTTGATCTCATGAACACTGGACTTGAACTGATATCGTTGCATTCAACTTTCCCATCTGTCTTAAAAAATCTTCTAAGAACAAATGATTTTTAGATTAGACTTCTTTGAAAACTGGCGAGTAACTACAGATCATCTCCCAGAAAAAAAATAAAAGGAAAGCCTATATACACAAGAATAGCTCCAAATTTCTAAGAATTCACAAATCCCTGAAGCCCATAAAGGCTTCAAAATAAAAACCCCTGCTCTAGGAGAAAATAATGGGTAAAAATAAATTCTATACCAGTCTTCTGAAACCGCACTGCCATCTCTTAAATATTAGTTTAAAACATTCTTTGCTTCATTTGGCAGCAAAGTAAGTTAATGTTTCTGGTTTTATATTTAAATATTTAACTTTGCCTTTTACTCCATGGGTTTTTCTGCCCTGCTTTGTAGTTTTTTTCTCAGGGAGGAAATATATTTGACATGGGACAAACTTTTGTGACAAAGATTGATCCAGATCTCTGCCAACTTCAAACTTTCCTTTCTTGCTTTTTTAATAGAGTGGCGACATTATCAGGACCTTCACTCATGATTCAGTGGTCAAGAATCTGCCTGCCAATGCAGGGGACTCGGGTTCGATCCCTGGGTCAGAAATATCCTTGGAGAAGGAAATGGCAACCCATTCCAGTATTCTTGCCTGGAAAATCTCATGGACAGAGGAGCCTGACGGGCTGCTGTTCATGGGGTTGCAAAAGAGTTGGATACAATTTAGTGACTAAACAACAACAGCAATATTATAAAAGTTGGCCGGCAAAGTAGAATCTTCATGGACCAAAAATAAAAATTTGACTCATAGGATTTACTTGAAGGTAGTTTGCATGTGTGCTTCCCAGACCTGATAGAGAGTTGTGGATAAGGGCTCTTATTAGGGGGTAATCACATGAAATTATATCTGAAAACACTTATCTCAGTGCCATGGAGTATTTCAGAAGAAAAACTTTTGTATGCTGAAATAAGTGAACTGAATGGCCTGTTCTAATAGGTCATTTGTAATGATCACCGTCCATTTTCCTCTTTGCATTTAAAAGTACTTTCTTCATGTGTTAAGACAAATTATGTAGAGAAAGAAGCAGAGAAGCAAGGGAAAAAATATAGGTAAGAGAAAGAAGGCTTGATTAGAGGATTTGAAAATATTATGAAAATCGAGGTCTCCAAATTGGACTCAGGGTTTTGCTCTTGGTTACAACAGTGTACTCAATCCCTCTGTGCTGAAAAATTGAAAATGTGAAGTGTTTTGTGCTTTATGGAAAAGACATTATCAATACTAGGTCATACAGCTGTGTGAGTTGAACAGAACCATGATCATTGTAACTAGATGAGTTATCAGACATTTGGGTTTCCTAGCAAGAAGGACTCCCTGTTCCACAACTCCCTCCCTTCTCCAGTTTTCTGAAGTATAAAAAATGGATCCTGTTCTATTAGTGATTGAGAGGTAATCAACCCAGTCAAGCCAAGCGAAGTAGATGGCTACCCGTGTGGTGTGATTTGAGGGACAGTGAAAGACCTGCTTTATGGAAAACATCACCAAAATTCACATCTCCATAATCCTTGTTCTTTTTTTCCCCTTAAGATGTATTTTTATAATAATTAAGCAAGTAGTTTGTGAGTACTTAATTGTATTAAAACATTCAAACCATACAGAAGTAACTAGTTAGTGAAGTGATCTCATCAGTAATTAATTTAACTGTATGCTACTGCTAAGTCACTTTAGTCGTGTCCAGCTCTGTGTGACCCCCATAGATGATGGCAGCCTACTAGGCTCCTCTGTCCCTGGGATTCTCCAGGCAAGAATACTGGAGTGGGTTGCCATTTCCTTCTCCAATGCATGAAAGTGAAAAGTGAAAGTGAAGTCGCTCAGTCGTGCCCGACTCTTAGTGACTCCATGGACTGCAGCCCACCAGGCTCCTCCGTCCATGGGATTTTCCAGGCAAGAGTACTGGAGTGGGGTGCCATCGCCTTCTCCGATTTAACTGTATAACATTTTGCTAATCATTATTAGGGCTTCCCCTATGGCTCAATGGTAAAGAAACTGTCTATAATGCAGGAGACACAGGAGACTCAGGTTCAATCCCTGGGTGGGGCAGATCCCCTGGGAGAGGAAATGGCAACCTGCTCCAGTATTCTTGCTTGAAAAACTCATGGACAGAGAAGCTTTTTGACAGTTGGTGTGTGGGTTTATTTCTGGGCTCTCTACTCAGTTCCATTGATCCATATGTCTGTCTTTGTGCCAATACCATGCTGTTTTAATTACTGTCACTTTGCGGTATTGTCTAGAGTCTGCGAAGGTTATGCCTCCTGCTTTATTCTTTTCCTCCAGGATTGCTTTGGCAATTCTGGGTCTTTTATGGTTCTATATGAATTTTAGGATTATTTGCTCTAATTCTGTGAAAAATGTCATAGATAATTTGATAGGGATTAAATCTGTAGTCTGCTTTGGGTAGTATGACCATTTGTTATTGTTCAGTCACTTACTTGCGTCTGATTCTTTGCGACTCCATGGACTGCGGCACACCATGCTTCCCTGCCCTTCACTCTCTCCTGGAGTTTGCTCAGACTCATGTCCATCGAGTCAGTGATGCCATCCAACCATCTCATTCTCTGTCATCCTTTTCTCCTCTTGCCCTCAATCTTTTCCAGCACCAGGGTCTTTTCCAATGAGCTGGCTCTTCACATCAGGTGGCCAAAGTACTGGAGCTTCAGCTTCAGCTTCAGTCCTTCCAATGAATATTCAGGGTTGATTTCCTTTAGAACTGACTGGTTTGATCTCCTTGCAGTCCAAGGGACTCTCGAGAGTCTTCTCCAACACCACAGTTCAAAAGCATCTATTCTTCAGCACTCAGTCTTCTGTATGGTCCAACTCTCACATTCGTACATGACTCCTGGAAAACCATAGCTTTAACTATGCAATCTTTGTCAGCAAAGTGATGTCATAGTTTAATACACTGTTAGGTTCGTCACAATTTTCCTTTCAAAAAGCGAATGTCTTAATTTCATGGCTGCAGTCACTGACTGCAGTGATATTGGAGCCCAAGAAAATAAAATCTGTCACTGTTTCTGCTTTTTCCTCATCTACTTGTCATGAAGTGATGGGACTGGATGCTATGATCTTAGTTTTTTGAATGTTGAGTTTTAAACCAGCTTTTTCGCTCTCCTCTCTCACCCTCATCAAGAGGCTCTTTAGTTCCTCTTTGCTTCCTGCCATTAGAGTGGTATCATCTGCATAACTGAAGTTGTTGATATCTCTCCCGGCAATCTTGATTTCAGTTTGTAATTCATCCAGCCCAGCATTTTGCATGATGTACTCTGCAATGACCATTTAAATGATATTAATTCTTCCAATCCAAGAGCGTGGGATATCTTTCCATTTCTTTGAATCATATTGAATTTCCTTTGTTCACCTCTTAGTGTTCTCAGCATATAAATCTTTCACCTCCTTGGTCAGGTTTATTACTAAGTATTTTATTTTAGGGGATACAATTTTAAAAGTTACTTTTTAAACTCCTTCCTTCTGGTATTTCATTGTTGGTATAAAGAAATACCACCAATTTCTGTATGTTAATCTTATATCTCTGATAGCTCAGATGGTGAAGAATCCCCCTGCAATTCAGGAGGCCCCAGTTCGATTCCTGGGTTGGGAAGATCCGCTGGAGAAAGGAAAAACTACCCACTCCAATATTCTGGCCTGGAGAATTCCATGGACTGTATAGTCCACGGGGTCACAAAGAGTCGGACACAACTGAGCGAATTTCACTTAATATTGTATCCTGCTACTTTGTTGAATTTGTTTATCAACCAATAACCTTCTGTGAGCCCTTGAGCAAGTCAGCACACCTCTTTGAGAATTATCTTCTTCACATGCAAAATGTAAACAGGAGCATGCACGCTCAGTTGTGTCCGACTCTTTGCGACACCATGGACTGTAGCCCACCAGCCTCCTCTGTCTATGAAATTTTTCCAGGCAAGAATACTGGAGTGGGTTGCCATTTCCTACTCCAAGGAATCTTCCTGACCCAGGGATAGGAACTGCATCTCTTGCGTCTCCCCACATTGGCAGGCAGGTTCTTTACCACCGTGCCGCCTGGGAAGCACCGTAAACAGGAGCACCTCCCTCTTTAATGTGATAGCTCCCATGAAGTGCCAAGTATCAATCTAGGTACATGGAAGATGTTAGAAATATGAGCATCCATTTCCTGGAAAAGTTGTTTATTAGTCAAGGCTTTGGTAATAACTGCAGAAAGAATGAAGGGATGGAGCCAAAGCAAAAACAATACCCAGCTGAGGATGCGACTGGTGATAGAAGCAAGGTCCAATGCTGTAAAGAGCAATATTGCATAGGAACCATGAATCAAGGCAAATTAGAAGTGGTCAAACAAAAGATGGCAAGAGTGAACGTCGACATTCTAGGAATCAGTGAACTAAAATGGACTGGAATGGGTGAATTTAACTCAGATGACCATTATATCTACTACTGCGGGCAGGAATCCCTCAGAAGAAATGGAGTAGCCATCATGGTCAACAAAAGAGTCCGAAATGCAGTACTTGGATGCAATCTCAAAAACGACAGAATGATCTCTGTTCGTTTCCAAGGCAAACCATTCAATATCACAGTAATGCATGTCTATGCCCCAACCAGTAACACTGAAGAAGCTGAAGTTGAATGGTTCTATGAAGACCTACAAGACCTTTTAGAACTAACACCCAAAAAAGATGTCCTTTGCAATATAGGGGACTGGAATGCAAAAGTAGGAAGTCAAGAAACACCTGGAGTAACAGGCCTTGGAATGAAGTAGGGCAAAGACTAATAATAGAGTTTTGCCAAGAAAATGCACTGGTCATAGCAAACACCCTCTTCCAACAACACAAGAGAAGACTCTACTCATGGACATCACCAGATGGTCAACACCGAAATCAGATTGATTATATTCTTTGCAGCCAAAGATGGAGAAGCTGTATACAGTGAACAAAAACAAGACCAGGAGCTGATTGTGGCTCAGATCATGAACTGCTTATTACCAAATTCAGACTTAAATTGAAGAAAGTAGGGAAAACTGCTAGACCATTCAGGTATGACCTAAATCAAATCCCTTATGGTTACACAGTGGAAGTGAGAAATAGATTTAAGGGTCTAGATCTGATAGATAGACTGCCTGATGCACTATAGAATGAGGTTTGTGACATTGTACAGGAGACAGGGATCAAGACCATCCCCATGGAAAAGAAACGCAAAAAAGCAAAATGGCTGTCTGGGGAGGCCTTACAAATAGCTGTGAAAAGAAGAGAGGTGAAAAGCAAAGGAGAAAAGGAAAGATATTAGCATCTGAATGCAAAGTTTCAGAGAATAGCAAGAAGAGATAAGAAAGCTTTCTTCAGCAATCAATGCAAACAAATAGAAGAAAAGAACAGAATGGGAAAGACTAAAGATCTCTTCAAGAAAATTAGAGATACCAAGGGAACATTTCATGCCAAGATGGGCTCAATAAAGGACAGAAATGGTATGGACCTAACAGAAGCAGAAGATATTAAGAAGAGGTGGCAAGAATACACAGAAGAACTGTACAAAAAAGGTCTTCATGACCCAGATAATCATGATGGTGTGATCACTCGTCTAGAGCCAGACCTCCTGGAATGTGAAGTCAAGTGGGCCTTAGAAACCATCACTACGAACGATGCAAGTGGAGGTGATGGAATCCCAGTTGAGCTATTTCAAATCCTGAAAGATGATGCTGTGAAGGTGCTGCACTCAATATGCCAACAAATTTGGAAAAGTCAGCAGTGGTCACAGGACTGGAAAAGGTCAGTTTTCATTCCAATCCCAAAGAAAGGCAATGCCAAAGAATGCGCAAACGACCGCACAATTGCACTCATCTCACACACTAGTAAAGTAATGCTCAAAATTCTCCAAGCCAGGCTTCAGCAATACGTGAACTGTGAACTTCCAGATGTTCAAGCTGGTTTTACAAAAGGCAGAGGAACCAGAGATCAAATTGCCAACATCCGCTGGATCATCAAGAAAGCAAGAGAGTTCCAGAAAAACATCTATTTCTGCTTTATTGACTATGCCAAAGCCTCTGACTGTGTGGATCACAATAAACTGTGGAAAATTCTGAAAGAGATGGGAATAGCAGACCACCTGACCTGCCTCTTTAGAAACCTATATGCAGGTCAGGAAGCAACAGTTAGAACTGGACATGGAACAACAGACTGGTTCCAAATAGGAAAAGGAGTACATGAAGGCTGTATATTGTCACCCTGCTTATTTAACTTCTATGCAGAGTACATCATGAGAAACGCTGGGCTGGAAGAAGCACAAGCTGGAATCAAGATTGCCAGGAGAAATATCAATAACCTCAGAAATGCAGATGACACCACCCTTATGGCAGAAAGTGAAGAGGAACTCAAAAGCCTCTTGATGAAAGTGAAAGTGGAGAGTGAAAAAGTTGGCTTAAAGCTCAACATTCGGGAAATGAAGATCATAGCATCTGGTCCCATTACTTCATGGGAAATAGATGGGGAAACAGTGGAAACAGTATCAGACTTTATTTTTCTGGGCTCCAAAATCACTGCATATGGTGACTGCAGCCGTGAAATTAAAAGACGCTTACTCCTTGGAAGAAAAGTTATGACCAACCTAGATAGTATATTCAAAAGCAGAGACATTAGTTTGCCGACTAAGGTCCATCTAGTCAAGGCTATGGTTTTTCCTGTTGTCATGTATGGATGTGAGAGTTGGACTGTGAAGAAAGCTGAGTGCTGAAGAATTGATGCTTTTGAACTGTGGTGTTGGAGAAGACTCTTGAGAGTCCCTTGGACTGCAAGGAGATCCAACCAGTCCATTTTGAAGGAGATCAGCCCTGGGATTTCTTTGGAGGGAATGATGCTGAAGCTGAAACTCTGGTACTTTGGCCACCTCATGCGAAGAGTTGACTCATTGGAAAAGACTCTGATGCTGGGAGGGATTGGGGGCAGGAGGAGAAGGGGAGGACAGAGGATGAGATGGCTGGATGGCGTCACTGACTCAGTGGATTTAAGTTTGAGTGAACTCCAGGAGTTGGTGATGGACAGGGAGGCCTGGCGTGCTGTGATTCATGGGGTCGCAAAGAGTTGGACACGACTGAGCAACTGAAATGAAATATATAATTGGTAATAAAATTCCATCTTAAATGCTGTAAAGAAGTGCTACTTAAAGGAACTAAGAGATGGTTCTTTCAAGTGATGTGAATTTGCTGGTTGTTTTTGTAACATCAAATTCTTACATATTTTTTCCTTAGGCTAGCCTTACTGCTGCAGTATTTACTAGTCAGTTTATTGCAGTGGGGTGGTCCACTTGCAAGTTTCATAGAATCATAGCACCTCCTTGCCATCTGCTCACTGAAGAACCAATCTTCTACCCATCGTGTCCAGGTTTATATTAACAAGAGCCTCTACAGTTCTTCCCTGGCCTTCCTGGTGAAAAACAACATCCTCACATTGAGTGTTCCTTACGGGACACTGAAATGCCAACCCCAGGTAGAGGTTGGAAGGGGTAAAGCTGGTGTAACTTTCTGTAAGGCCGCAGGTTTAAAAACAAAACAAGTAAGCCAAAACCAAAAAAAAAAAAAAAACAAAAACCCCTGTCTCTAAGATGGGCAAATGTTAAGAAAACGTTTGACTTTCTTTTTAATACAGGTAGTAATAAACGCTAAGATTTATTGAATACTTAACATGTTCCTTGCACCGTCCTACACATTTCCTGTGATTTACTATGTTCGAACCCATGTCCGTTTCCCAGATGAAGGGAGAAGCTGAAGCAGAGAGGAATAAAAGGGAGTGCTATCAAACCGCACAGAAAGCAGTGGAGTCAGAAAGCAGACTCCAGCGATCTGACACCGGGGCCTGCCCACTTGATTACGGCTCCACCCTGCGGGAGCCTGTGCTGAAATAAAGCACAAAGCACTGCTTTCGCAGTTTCCGCCAGCGCAGCAGTGACATTGAAAGCTTCTTGGCCCTTATTCCTCCATCAAAACACACCATTCAAAGTGATTGGAAGGCAGTTGTCTGAGGATATTATAACAAATCAATCCCAATTCCAACTCTCAGAACGGCTAAATGTGATGGCTAATTTTATGTGTCAGTTTGGCTAGGCCATGGTACCCTGATATTTGGTTAAATGCATGTCGGGATGTAGCTGGTAGAGGTGTTTTTTAGATGAGATTAACTGTTAAATCAGTGAATTTTGAAGAAAGTGGGTTATCTTCTGTAATACAGATGTGACTCATCCAATCAGCTGAAGTTTCTTCCCTGGTGGCTCAGACCTTAAAGAATCCTCCTGCCGTGCGGGAGAACTGGGTTCGATCCCTGGGTTGAAAAGATCCCCTGGAGAAGGGAACAGCCACCCACTCCAGTATTCTGGCCTGGAGAATGCTATGGACAGAGGAGCCTGGCAGGCTATAGTCCGTGGGGCCGCAAAGAGTCGGACATGACTGAGCAACTTTCACTTCACTATTTCTTAAGAGAAAAAGATGAGGGGCCCCTGAGGGAGACGGAACATCTGTTGGTTCTGTTTTTCTGGAGATCCCTGACTAACAAGTTAAATACTCCTTTTTTCATTTATTTTATTTAAATTTATAAAAAATTTTTATTGAGTATATTGATTTGCAATGTTGTGTTAGTTTCAGGTATACAGAAAAGTGATTCAGTTATACATATACCTATCTTTTTTCAGATTCTTTTCCCGTTTAGGTTATTAGAGAATGTTGAGTAGAATTCCCTGTCCTATACAGTAGTTCTTTGGTGATTATTTTATGTGTGGCAGTGTATATATGTTAATCCCAAGCTCCTAATTTATCCCTTCCCCTTTCTTTTCCCATTTGGTGACCATACGTTTGTCTTCTAAGTCTGTGAGTTTTGTTTCTGTATTGTAAATAAGTTTATTTATTTTTTAGATTCCACATATAAGTGAGGTCATACGGTGTTTGTCTTTCTCTGGCCTGCTTTACTCAGTTTGAAAATCTCCAGGTCCATCCATGTTGCTGCACTTGACATGATTTCATTCTTTTTTATGGCTGAGTAGTATTCCAGTGTGTGTGTGTGTGTGTGTGTGTGTACACATGCATGGGTGTGTGTGGAGTTGCTAGATTGTGTCTGCCTCTTTATGACTCCATGGACGGTAGCCCACCAGGATCTTCTGTTGATGGGATTTTCCAGGCAAGAATACTGGAGTGGGTTGCCACTTCCTTCTCCAGGAATCTTCCCAACCCAGGGATTGAACCTTTGCTCCTGCATTGGCAGGCGGGTTCTTTACCACTTAGCCCCCAGAGAAGCCCATATAAGTACATACGTACATATGTACATATATACACACACACACACATACTATGCCTTCTTTTTTTTAACATGTATTTATATATTTATTTTTGGCTGTGCGGGGTCTTTGTTGCTGTACACGGGCTTTCTCTCGTTGCTATGAGCAGGAGCTACTTTCTAATGTGAGAAAGTGTGAGAGCTTCTCCTTGTGGCTTCTCTGTTTGCAGAGCAGGGCCCTGGGGCCTCCAGGCTTCAGTACTTGTGCTGTGTGGGCTCAGTTGCTCCATGGCGTGTGGACTCTTCCCAGACCAGGGATCCGAACCCACGTCCCCTGCGCTGGCAGGCGGACTCTTAACTACTGGACCACCAGGGAAGTCCGTAGAATGCATCTTCTTTATCTGGATGGACACTGATTACTCCCATGTCTTGTCTATTGAGTACAGTGCTGCAGCAAACACTGGGGTACATGTATGTTTTCAAATTGTAGTTTCCTCTAAATACTACTTTTTTTTCCCCTGAAAATCTTTTCCTTATATCCAACCTTAATGTACTATAAACAAAGCTGTAGCTTAATCCCTGTTTGCTAATGAAAAAATCTGAGGTGCTTCTATGTTTTCTCTCTCTGCATAGTCTTCTGTGACCTCGTGATCACAGTCACACTGACTTCATATACAGGAACACAACAGGCAAAGGAGTGGACGCCTGTAGATTCATCAGCTCCTTCTCTACCTCACCCTGGTCTACTTACCTGAGAACCAGCTGTTGAAGATGGCAAAGGCCAAAATAAAACCCAGCTCTCGCCCAAATAAACTATCTCTGAAAGTCCAAAATGCGAAAGGCTGCTAGATGTCACTGTCCCTTTTTTAGAAGGAACCGTAGAAAGAACAGTCAACAGAAACTTTAAGATTGTGCCTACATAAATTCCAAGCTATATTCTGTTTGTGTGTGTGTATGCTCACTTGTGTCTGACTCTTTGCAACCCCATGGGCTTTAGCCCTCCAGGCTCCCCCATCCATGGGATTTCCCAGGCAAGAACACAGGAGTGGGTTGCCATTCCCTTTTCCAGGGGATCTTTCTGACGCAGTGACTGAATCGGTCTCGCCCGCATTGGCAGGCAGATTCTTTACCACTGAGCCCCGTGGGAAGCCCTATATTCTATTTATAACCAGTGCTAATTAAATGTTATCCCCTAACCTTCATGATTAGCAAAGGTTTTCCAGATATTGTCAAATTGCAAGTGAAAGGCTTTTAGCTTCCTTCCCCCCACCCCCCCAATGAAACCAATTTGGAAGACTCTTTCAAAGCGGTATCTTTAATTGGAAAGTGCTCCCTTGTGCAGGGATGAATAATGTGTTTCCTTAGATCATTGATAACATGTGCTCTACCCAAGGCTGCAGAAACATCTGCAATGTAATCGTGTGACAAGAGCAGAACATTGTGGGGAAAACCTCAGAAGATTCCGTTTTTAAAATTATAATAAATTTAAAGAATGAAGAAAAGTCAGTAAAATATAAAGCTCAATGGATGGGTTCAAAAGATGGGCCAAGCTGAGAAAATCAGTACTCAAAGAAGTTAGGAAGCATGAAGGGCAGAATGAGAGGTGCCGATGAACATCTGATGGGATCACTGGATGATAGGTAGGCCTTTTGTTTCTCCTCATGATAAATGATTAAGCTTCTCATAGACTTTGCAAATTTGGGGGGATTTTTGAAAATCACTTTTAATTGAAGTAGAGTTGATTTACAATGTTGTGCTAATTTCTGCTGTACAGCAAAGTGGTTCAGTTATACGTGTGTACAAATTCTTTTTTATATTTTCTTCCATCATGGTTTCTCATAAGATATTGAACAGAGTTCTCTGTACTATAAAGTAGGACTTTGCTGTTTACCTGTTCTATATACACAAGCTTACATCTGCTGACCCCACCCTCCCACTCCACCCCTGCCCCGTCCCCCTTGGGGACCGCAGATCTGTCCTCTGTATCCGTAAGTCTGTTTTTCTTTCATAGATTCATTTGTGCCATGTTTTAGGTTCCACATCTAAGTGATATCATATGCGTTTATCTTTTTCTTCCTGACTCACCTTGCTTAGGGTAATTTCTAGGTCCATCCATGTTGTTGCATAGGCATTATTTCATTCTCTTGTATGGCTAAGTAGTAGTCCACTGTGTATATGTAAGAAGAGACATGTATCTTTTTCTATCCATTCATCTGTAGATAGACATTTAGGTTATTTCCATGTTTGGGCTATTGTGAATAGTGCTGCTATGAACATAGGGGGTGCATGTATCTTTCTGAATTGTAGTTTTGTCAGATATATGCCGGCAAGTGGGATTGGGGATTTTATGGTAATTCTGTCTTTACTTTGCTGAGGAACCTCCACAGTGTTTCCCGTAGTGGCTGCTCCAAGTTCCTTTCCCGTCAGTAGTTTGGGAGGGTTCCCTTTTCTCCACACCTTCTGCAGCATTTGCTATTTGTAGACTTTAATCATGGGCATTCTAACCAGTGCTATGTGGTACTCCACTGTAGTTTTGATTTGCATTTCTCTAATGATTAGAGAAAAGGTCCATCTAGTCAAGGCTATGGTTTTTCCAGTGGTCGTGTATGGATGTGAGAGTTGGACTGTGAAGAAGGCTGAGCACCAAACAATTGATGCTTTTGAGCTGTGGTGTTGGAGAAGACTCTTGAGTGTCCCCTGGACTGCAAGGAGATCCAACCAGTCCACTCTGAAGGAGATCAGCCCTGGGATTTCTTTGGAAGGAATGATGCTGAAGCTGAAACTCCAGTACTTTGGCCACCTCATGTGAAGGGTTGACTCATTGGAAAAGACTCTGATGCAGGGAGGCGCTGGGGGCAGGAGGAGAAGGGGGCGACCGAGGATGAGATGGCTGGATGGCATCACTGACTCGATGGATGTGAGTCTGAGTGAACTCCGGGAGTTGGTGATGGACAGGGAGGCCTGGCGTGCTGCGATTCATGGGGTCGCAAAGAGTCGGACACGACTGAGTGACTGAATTGAACTGAACTGAACTGAATGATTAGCAATGTCCAGCATCTTTTCTGGTGCCTGTTAATCACCTGTAGCTTCTCTGGAGAGATGTCTGTCTAGGTCTTTTGCCCACTTTTGATTGAGTTGTTTGTTTATTTTGCTGTTGAGTTGCATGAGCTATTTGTATATTTTGGAAGTTAAGCCATGTTGGTCACATTGTTTGCAAATATTTTCTCCCATTTCTCGGGTTGTCTTTTCTTTTGGCTTAAATTTCCTCTGCTGTGCAAAAAGCCTGTAGGTTTGATTTGTTTCCATTTGTTTATTTTTGCTTTTATTTCTATTTCCTTGAGATATTGACTTAAGAAAACAGTGGTACAATTTATGTCAGAGAATGTTTTGTCTGTGATGTCTTCTAAGAAGTTTATGGTATCTTGTCTTATATTTAAGTCTTTAAGCCATTTTGAGTTTATTTTTGTGTGTGGTGAGAAGGTGTGTTCTGACTTCACTGATTTACATGTAGCTGTCCAACTTTTCCAGAACCACTTGCTAAAAAGACTATCTTTTCCCCATTGTATATTCTTGCTTCCTTTGTTGAAGATTAATTGACCATAGGTTTGTGGGTTTATTTCTGGGCTCTCTCTTTCATTGATTCATATGTCTGTTTTTGTGCCGATACCATGCTGGTGTTTTTTTTTTTTTTTTTAAATGGAGGATTGCTCCTTTATAAATATATTTATTTATTTATTTGGCTGTGTCAGGTTTTAGGACTTCCCTGGTGGCTCAGACAGTAAAGAATCTGCCTGCAGTGTAGGAGACCTGGATTCCGTTCCTGGGTTGGAAAGATCCCCTGGAGAAGGAAATGACTACCCATCGTATTCTTGCCTGGAGAATCCATGGACAGAGGACCTAGCAGGCTGCAGTCTGTGGGAGTGCGGAGAGTCAGACATAGCTGAGTGACTAACACATGGCAGGTGTTGGCTGTGGCCTGTGGGATCTTCCTTGCGGCCTGTGGACATCGCTAGTTGCAGCGCAAGGGCTTCATCATCCCGCAGCATGTGGGATCTTAGTATCCCTGCATGGTCTGGTGCAGATTCTTAAAAACTGGACCCTAGGGAAGTCCGCATCCTCCTTTGATTACCGTACTTTTGTAGAACTGTCTGAAGTCTGGGAGGATTATGCCTCCTGCTTTGTCCTTTTTCCTTAAGATTGCTTTGGCAATTCTGGTGTTTTTATAGTTTCATATAAATTTGAAGATTATTTGTTCTGGTTTTATGAAAAATGCCATGGGTAATTTGATCAGCTCAGTTCAGTTAGTCATGTCTGACTCTTTGTGACCCCCATGGACTGTAGCATGCCAGGCTTCCCTGTCCATCACCAACTCCCAGAGCTTACTCAAACTCATGTCCATTGGTGATGCCATCCAACCATCTCATCCTCTGTCATCCCCTTCTCCTCCTGCCTTCAATCTTTCCCATATTCAGCGTCTTTTCCAATGAGTCAGTTCTTCGCATCAGGTAGCCAAAGTATTGGAGTTTCAGCTTCAGCATTAGTCCTTCCAATGAATATTCAGCACTGATTTCCTTTAGGATTGACTGGTTAGATCTCCTTGCAGTCCAAGGGACTCTCAAGAGTCTTCTCCAACACCACAGTTCAAAAGCATCAGTTCTTCAATGCTCAGCTTTCTTTATAGTCCAACTCTCACATCCATACATGACTACTGGAAAAACCATAAGTTTGACTAGGTGGACCTTGGTTGGCAAAGTAATGGCTCTGCTTTTTAATATGCTGTCTAGGTTGGTCATAGCTTTTCTTCCAAGGAGCAAGCTTTTCTTCCATCTGTTTAATTTCATGGCTGCAGTCACCATCTACAGTGATTTTGGAGCCCGTCCCCCATATAAAGTCTTATCAGTTTCCATTGTTTCCCCATCTATTTGCCATGAGTGATGGGACCGGATGCCATGAGTGATGGGACCAGATGCCATGATCTTAGTTTTCTGAATGTTGAGTTTTAAGCCAACTTTTTCACTCTCCTTTTTCACTTTCATCAAGAGGCTCTTTAGTTCTTCTTCACTTTCTGTCATAAGGGTGGTGTCATCTGCATATCTGAGGTTATTCTCCTGGTAATCTTGATTCCCACTTGTGCTTCATCCAGACCGGCATTTCTCATGATGTACTCTGCATATAAGTTAAGTAAGCAGGGTGACAATATATAGCTTTGACCTACCCATTTCCCGATTTGGAAACAGTCTGTTGTTCCATGTCCAGTTCTAACTGTTCCTTCTTGACCTGCATAAAGATTTCTCAGGAGGCAGGTCAGGTGGTCTGGTATTCCCATCTCTTTCAGAATTGCATTAAATCTGTAGATTGCTCTGGGTATATTGTCATTTTAACAATATTAATTCTTCTCATCCGAGAGCATGGGATATATTTCCATTTCTTTGAATCATCTTTACTTTTCTTTATTCATGTCTATAGGTCTGTCTGCAATGCAGGAGACCCAGGTTTGATCCCTGGGTTGGGAAGATCCCCTGGAGAAGGGAATGGCTACCCACTCCAATGTTCTTGCCTGAAGAACTGCATGGAGAAAGGAGCCTGATGGGCTGTGGTCCATGGGGTTGCGAAGAGTAGGACACAACTGAGTCAAAAGCTTTCACTTTCATATAAGTCCTTGACCACCTTGGTCAGGTTTATTCCCAAGTATCTTTTCTTTTTCTTTTTGGTGAGATTTTGAGAGGTTTTTTTTCACACTCCCTTCCTATTCATTAAGAGTGTAAAGAAATGCAACCAATTTCTGTAAATCTTGTACCTTGCTAAATTCATTTATCAGTTCTAGTATTTTTTTGTGTGGAAGCTTTAGGGTTTTCTCTATATAGAATCATGTCAACTTCACAGGTTTTTAAAATAATTCTGTTGAATATTACTGTTTCATAAAGATGCTATGAATAACTGATCACTTCTAATAAATGAATGTAGGAGAACGAAATTGGTAATTTACAGTGACTCATGTGCTATGGATTGAATGCTTGTGCTGCCTCCAAATTCATATGTTGAAATATGAATCCCCTGTGTGATGGTTCTTTGAGGTCAGGCCTTTGGGTGGTGACTGGGATTAGTGCCTTCATAGAAGAGAACCAAAAAGCACCCCCTGCCCTTTCTGCCATCTGAGGTTACCGAGAAAAGATGGCCATCTGGGAAGTGGCACCTCACCAAGCACCGAGTCCACTGGACTTCCCAGACCACAGAACAGTGAGATAAGTGCTTGCTGTTTCTAAGCCACCTCCTCTCTGGTCCTTCTGTTATGGTGACCCAAACAGACTGAGTCACTCTCCCGGTCCTGATTCATCTGCTAACTCCCGCTGTAGTCATTCTGTTTTGTTTTTTTCTTAAGTAATCCAGGGCTGCTGCTGCTGCTAAGTCACTTCAGTCGTGTCCGACTCTGTGTGACCCCATAGAGGGCAGCCCACCAGGCTCCCCCGTCCCTGGGATTCTCCAGGCAAGAACACTGGAGTGGGTCACAATTTCCTTCTCCAATGCAGGAAAGTGAAAAGTGAAAGTGAAGTCCCTCAGTCGTGTCTGACTCTTAGTGACCCCATGGACTGTGGCCCACCAGGCTCCTCCATCCATGGGATTTTCCAGGCAGGAGTACTGGAGTGGGGTGCCATTGCCTTCTCCGAAGTAATCTGGTGAAGTACCTCAATTCCTCATTTTACTTCTTTGTGTATATAGATTTGAATTTAACTGATACTCCAATTTTTGTAATAATGCATTCTTTTAGTCCCAGTATTGACCTCAGACTAAATTTGCAGTCCCAGAATTGATCTCTCTACAATAGTAAATCTAACATTTATTCAGTGTTTATTACCTACTACTAACCATTGTGACGGAGAAGGCAATGGCACCCCACTCCAGTACTCTTGCCTAGAAAATCCCAGGGATGGAGGAGCCTGGTAGGCTGTCCATGGGGTTGCTAAGAGTCGGACATGACTGAGCGACTTCCCTTTCACTTTTCACTTTCCTGCATTGGAGAAGGAAATGGCAACCCACTCCAGTGTTCTTGCCTGGAGAATCCCAGGGACAGGGGAGCCTGGTAGGCTGCCGTCTATGAGGTCACACAGAGTTGAACACAACTGAAGCAACTTAGCAGCAACCGTTGTGAAATGGTTTACATTTATTATCTAATTTAACCTTATAACAATCTAAAGAGGTAGGTAGTATTATCTTTATTTCACAAATTAAGGAACTGAGGAAGCAAGAGGTTAAGACATTCACCCAAGTTCATACAGCTACTCATTCATAATGGAAAGCAGCTCACATTCCTTGGTCAAGATTAATTCTTGGTTACAATGACTCATCTCATTCTTGATTATCGAGCATTTTTTAAGAGTACCATCTGTTTTACAGTCTCATCTCACTCTTCTATTACAACCCATCCTCTTCCATCCCCTCCGCCCCTCCCAGATAGGAATGTCCAAAGTCTAGGGAACAATATATAGATAATTCAGTGGATTTATTATTTGCTTTTTGATGGAAGTACTGGGTCATTTCTTCATTTTTCATTTCATTATGCATAAGATCTGACTTGTGTTTCATATGTCAGGAATGAAGGAAAGCCCTTCATACATGGTGTTCTAGCTATCCAAACATTTTCATAATGATCCTTCGGTTGAGGTTTAGACAACGAATTCATTGCTGTGATGAATAGGAAACAACAGCACTGTCTTGTGTCCTGGCAAGAAGAGACAAAGCTTGCTTTTGAGCTTTTCTTTGGCACTGTTGCTAGACCAGAAGTATTTGCAGCTTCTGGGACATGGCTCCCGATTCACAGACTGCAGTCTCTGATCTGACTAGGTGAGCTCAGAGTCTGTGGGGAAGGTCTCCTAATCCAGACAGGGCACCAGAGAAACCCAGGGACAAAATACATGATTCAGCCTGCAAACATTTTCTTATGATCAACTTAGCCTAAATTGCCAAGCCTTATTCTTACTGAGAAAACAGTGAGTCTTTTCCACTTGTTTTTGTGAAATCTTATCAGGCCAGCAAGGCTAATGAAAAAAAAAAAAAAACAACAACAACAAAAACATATTGCCTTAAAAGAGAAATGCCTTGCACACAGCTGCTGTGTTACTATTTAAAAGGAAGCTAAATTTGGCAGCGCTTCTCAAACCATAACATGAAACTTGTGGGGATCAGAGATCAAATTCTGATTCCAGGGTAGGATCTGAGAATCTGCATTTCCCACAGCCACCTGATGTGAAGAGCTGACTCATTGGAAAAGACCCTGATGCTGGGAAAGATTGAAGGTGGGAGGAGAAGGGGACGACAGAGGATGAGATGGTTGGATGGCATCACCGACTCGATGGACTTGAGTTTGAGCAAGCTCCAGGAGTTGGTGATGGACAGGGAAGCCTGGTGTGCTGCAGCCCATGGGGTCGCAGAGAGCTGGACATGATGAGCGGCTGAACTGAACTGAGAGATGCTGATGCTACTGGTCCATGAGTTAGGAAGGTGTAGAGACCTGTATGGGGGAAGGAGATTACCTTTCAATATAGCTAGCCAGCAGTTGGTTTATTGTTTTGGCTTTTCTTGAAGGTTTGTTCTAAATAATAAAGTCTACCTCCCTTTTCTTCCAGCTTGTCAGTTGTGTTTGGAGAAACACAACAGAAAGGGCAAGCTGTAACTTGTGAAGAGCAGACACATTAATAAAAGAAAACCCCAGAGAGAGAATCCCTGACTGGCCTGTTGCCATGACACCGGGTTAATGACACTGCACAGGGAAAGTGATTCTCCCTGGAGCAGGTATCAAGTGACACCATCTTAATTACTCGTGGAAAAGACTACCCTGCTTCCAGCAAACAATTATTTTCTGATCAATACCCCTGTCTTGGTTAAGGATGCTTTGTGACCATTTATAACTAAACATCTGATATACTTTCCCCAAAAGGGAGAACCACCTTCTCAGTTATCTCAGCTCATCAGCAGCCCCAACCCAGACGGTACACCAAAGTGTCTACATTTAGTTCTTCCGAATCATTTGAAACTCCTCATTATTTGTTATGCTTCTGCGATTTTTGACTGTCAATGGAAAAATGAGAAGGGCCCATAACTTCCCGTTCAGCAGCTTGTCTTAGGCTTGTGGGTACGGCGCCGGTGTGGGGGAAGGGAGGCGGGCTGTCTCAAGGCCTCTCTGAGGCATCTTCCTGACCTTGGCTGCCCGCCCCTCTCCCCTCGTTGCATGCCCGCTCACTTCACTTTCGGCTGCGGCCCAGGGGACTAATGGCCTGCTGTCTCATCTACCACCTGAGGGAGTGTGGGAGAGGAGGGCCATGCCGCTCTCACTTCCCCTCTTGGTTCTCTTTTACTTCCCTCCATAACATCACCACACTGAGCCGAACATTTTTCTGAGCGTTGTTGTTACTCGCTCAGTTGTGTCCGACTCTTTGTGACCCCATGGCCTGCAGGACGCCAGGCTTCCCTGTCCATCACCAAATCCTGGAGTTTGCTCAAACTCCTGTCCATTGAGTCGGTGATGCCATCCAACCATCTCATCGTCTGTCACTCCCCTCTCCTCCTGCCTTCAATCTTCCCCAGCATCAGAGTCTTCTCCAATGAGCTGGCTCTTCATATCAGGTGGTCAAAGTATTGGGCTTCAGCTTCAGTATAGTGTAGTGGGTAGTGTGGGTTGAATAGTGTCCCCTGTGGTCATGTCTACCAGGAACTTCAGAATGGGATCTTACTCAGGAATAGAGTCTTTGCAGATGTAATTAGTTAAGACAAGGTTGAACTGGGTTAGGCTGAGCCCTAAATTCAGTCGTCAGTGTCCTTGTAAGAGCGAAGGACACATAGATGCTCAGAGGAGACACACAGGGGAGAAACCCACATGAAAAAGGAGGCGGAGATTGGAGCGATGCCGTCACAAGCCAGAGAATTCCAAAGATGGCTGGCAATCACCAGAAGCTGGGAAAAGATAGGGAAGGGTTTCCCTCCTCAGTCAGTTCAGTTGCTCAGTCTTGTCCAGCTCTTTGTGACCCCATGGGCTGCAGCATGCCAGGCTTCCCTGTCCATCACCAACTCCCGGAGCCTACTCAAACTCATGTCCATCAGTGATGCCATCCAACCATCTCATTCTCTGTTGTCCCTTTCTCCTCCTGCCTTCAATCTTTTCCAGCATCAGGGTCTTTTCCAATGACTCAGTTCTTTGCATCAGGTAGCCAAAGTATTGGAGTTTCAGCTTCAGCATCAGTCTTTCCAATGAATATTCAGGACTGATATCCTTTAGGATGGACTGGTTGGATCTCCTTGCAGTCCAAGGGACTGTCAAGAGTCTTCTCCAACACTACAGTTCAAAAGCATCAGTTCTTCAACACTCAGCTTTCTTTATGGTCCAAATCTCACATCTGTACATAACTACTGGAAAAACCATAACTTTGACTAGATGGACATTTGTTGGCAAAGTAATAGCTCTGCTTTCTAATATGCTGTCTAGGTTGGTCATAGCTTTTCTTCCAAGGAGCAAGCGTCTTTTAATTTCATGGCTGCAGTCACCATCTGCAGTAGTTTGGGAGCTTCCAAAAATAAAGTCTGTCACTGTTTCCACTGTTTTTCCATCTATTTGCCATGAAGTGATGGGACTTGATGCCATGACCTTAGTTTTCTGAATGTTGAGCTTTAAGCCAAATTTTTCACTCTCCTCTTTCTTTTTAAGCCAACATTTTCCTTCCCCTCCTGCTGCTGCTGCTGCCAAGTCGCTTCAGTCGTGTCTGACTCTGTGCGACCCCAGAGACAGCAGCCCACCAGGCTCCCCTGTCCCTGGGATTCTCCAGGCAAGAATAGCATGGCCTTGTGAATACCTCAATTTCAGGGTTCTGGCCTCCAGAACTCTGAGAAAATAAATGTTTATTGTTTGAAGCAATCCAGTTTGTGGTACTTCATTATGGCTGCCCTAGCCAACTAGCACAGTAAGTGAGGGAAATGAAAGGAATATGAAGCTGTGCAGGAAAGAAGTTAAAACTGTGGAAAGTATGACTTCTCTTACACTCTAAAGAAAAATCTCTGCGACGTAAGCCTTTCATAGGGCTCCAGCACTTCCCCACCTTACTCAAATTCAGGTCCCCACCCAACTCTTGGGAAATCTCATTCACTACATTAGGGATTGGTTTCCTTCTAGGACTGACTTCCCTTCCCCCCCAGTTTATAATAATAGCCTTAGCTATGTTTTTTCCTAACTCTAAATTATCCAGCCCAGAAGTATCCTGCAGATGAAGGGCTTATAGCAGGATCATCTAGAATGAGCCACAGTACATTAAATGTATTCACGTGCTGCTTCATGGAAGCTGTGGACGTGCCCCTGCATTCTTTTGAGTGTTCATTGGGTAACTCTAGGATTGCAAATGCGTGCAGGCACACACACACACACACACACACACACACACACACACGCCCCTCTCAGGGACAAACACCCATTCTCAGATCCAATCCAATCCAATGGAAGAAAGATTTATAAGGGCTTCCTATTTAGCAAGGCCACCCTTGTCTGTAGTGGGCTTAGACCTTTATGTGATGGAACCATTACTATTACTGTGTAGATAGAGATAATGGAGAGGGCAGAGGATGAAAATATGATCTCACTGGGCATTGTTGTCACTGGAAAAAAAGAGACAAAAAATCCCTGTGGCCATTCTCTGTCTCAAAAAATCATAACGTTTACATTTTCTTGCAATTGAAGGGACAGCAGTAACAGAAGAGATTTCTGGCACCAAGAATGAAGCCAGCACCAATTTTGGCTGATCATAAAATAAAAAAAGGAATTGAATGAAAGAGAAAAGAATATAAAGGAAAGGAAAAGTCGATATCTGAGCTGTGAGCTGCAGAAATTTAATCTAAATTATAAAGAACACCTACTTGCTCACTCTCTCTCCTCTCTCTCTTTGGAACTCTGACACTGTAGCTGGGTTTCCTTGCTTCCAGAAAAAAATGAATGGCTTCTGACAAGAGCAGTTTTTGGAAGACAGACCCACTGTAGGTGTTGAGGAAGACTGATTCTCCTAATTTATAATCAGGATGTTTTTTGTGTTGTCTGAGCTCAAAATTCATTTAAATAGACTTTCAGGGTTTTCAGATGATTCAAGTGATTCAGAAAAAAACAATTTTGAGTGTGTCTTTTCACTGTGCTGATCTTAAGCCATTTAAAAAAACGTTTTCTTTATTAGCATAAATAATGCAAGTTGATTATGGATAGATAAGAAAAATTGGTGAGCAAAAGAAAGGAAAATAAAAAGCATATAACAGTATCAATGCAGGAATAACTGAATATTTTTGCTGATATTGCTAATGTTCTCCCAGACCTTTTCGCTATTTAAAAATTTTATACGTGAAAGATGAGATCATACCATATTTTCTGTTTTTTCATCTACTTTAGCCCCTGAACGGTATTTTGTAAATATCTTCCCTGTCAATAAGTGTGCTTCCAAATTAATTCAGTTGACCCTACAGTTCCACATATTGTGTCAAGTGAGCTGAAACTATATTGCCCAGAATTCCCTTCCCCATATGGCACTGGTTAGAGTTGGTCACAGGAGAAATTTATGTGAGTGGAGATGGGTGGATGGTGGAGAGGCAGCTGTGGCCGTTGTGTTACACTGGGACCCGGGACCAGGCGCTGCTGCAGCTTCCCACACCGTCACCTGGTTCTCTTTAGGGGGGAGCGACCACAGTCTCTAGCCACTTTGGCTCCCTTATAGACCAAATCCCGAGGCAGTTGTACGTTGCTGTGTTGTACACAGCAGTTGTACAGTGCTGTGTTGAAGGGCAGAAACTTATCCTGCAGGTTCTCTGCATCTTTAAGGTTGAGACACAGACGTGGGGTTCAGTTTGTCATCTTTGAATCTGGGGTTATTTTCACAGGTTCTGGTTTGTCTCTCCTCCTATCTCAGGTGCTAGGTCTGCCAGTTTCAAGCCCAACACCAGAAGCAGAAGCTGCAGCCTTATGTAGACTGCTTAACCACCGGCCGCAACTGCCTCGTGTCTAATCCCTGTGGTGGTTCTGCTTCTCCTACTGAACAGCAGTCAGTCTAGAATTTGGTACCAAAAATGGGGTGTCTTTGTTACCTACTGCTGTGTAACAAAACACCCCAATGTTGACTAGCTTAAAACAGTAGTAATAATCTCATTGTAAACTCTCCTGGCTGTGGGTTGGGCATTTAGGAAGCACTCAGTGGAGTGGTTCTGGTTTGGTTCTCGCTTTCAGATCTCTGCTAATGGTTTTCCCAAGGCCCTTCTGGTTCCATACACCACCTTCTCCCAAAGCCAGTGACACTTGTTTTAGGGTTTTGTTATGGCAGCACTCAATTTCAGGCACTGAATTCTCTATCACAGGCTTAAAAATTGCCCCATGCAATAATAATAATCATTTATTACCATGGCTACCCACTCCAGCATTCTTGCCTGGAGAATTCCTTGGAGAGAGGAGCCAGACAGGCTACAATCCATGGGGTTGCAAAGAGTTGGACATGACTGAGTGACTAACACCCATTATAATAATAATCAACACAATAATCATTTTATTATCTCCCACAGCTTCTGCGTCTAAGAGATTTGGGGAGGACTCAACTCCCAGCTTGTAGCTCATTATCTTTCTGTGGTTGCAGATAACGGCTGGTGCTAGAGCAGCAGAGGAAAGCAGCGGCCAAGGGCTGGCCGGGCATGTCTCTCTCCACTTGTCCCAGGGCTTCTCGCCGTGGTCTGTCTGTGTGGCCCCCTCACAGCATGGTGTCCTTGGGGTGGTGAGACCATTCTGTTGTGGCTGAAGGCTTTAACAAGGAGCCTAGAGGATAAGGTGCAGCTTCAAGTCCTGAGTTTACTTGTAGTTCCCATCACCTTCCATAGTTTGTTTTCCTTCAGATTTTTTGTTTGATCTCTTTCATAAGTCTCATTGTTTTAATTTGCTTCTATTTCATTGTTAATAAGGTCAACCGTTAAACGCTGCTTGTTGGTCACATGCATTTTTTTCCCTTTTTGAACTACCTGTTCATTTCTTTTGCCCGTTTTCTATGCTGCTGCTGAGTCGCTTCAGTCGTGTCTGACTCTGTGCGACCCCATAGAGGGCAGCCCACCAAGCTCCCCTGTCCCTGGGATTCTCCAGGCAAGAACACTGGAGTGGGTTGCCATTTCCTTTTCCAATGCATGAAAGTGAAAAGTGAAAGTGAAGTCACTCAGTCGTGTCCGACCCTCAGCAACCCCATGGACTGCAGCCTACTGGGCTCCTCTGTCCATAAGATTTTCCAGGCAAGAGTACTGGAGTGGGGTGCCATTGCCTTCTCCGATTTTCTGTGCAGTGATGATCTTTTTCTAAGGTTTTAAAGGAAGCTTTATATTCCAGTGACACTGAATGTTTGCCATCTATATTGCAAATATTATTCCTCTGTATAGTTGTCATATTTTCCAAACTAAAAACTAGGATAGATGCTATGTAAAAGGATGTTTACCTGATTTACAAATGTATGTATATAAAAAGGCTTACTGAAATCTATCACAATAACTTACAGTTAGTTATAATAATGTATCTTTAAAGAAAATAATTAAAATTCCTGAAATAACTGGTCTGAACACCCCTACCTGTAAGATGATGGTTCTCAATCCTGGATGCACATTAGAATCATTTGGGGGAACTTTCAAAAGTACTGATATCTGGGTCCTGCCCCACACTTTGAAAGATTGCTTTGGAGATGCTGCAACCAGGGTTGGAAACTTTTGATGTATATGATCCGTCCTGTTGATCAAGGCAGACTTCCTGCGGGTACTGATTCCCTCCTAGAGAAACTGGAGCAGAGCGGTATGTGTGGGCCTTCCCCTCCCCGGGCTGCTTCCGAGCCAACCCTCTTATTGAAAGGTTATAAAAGGTCCATTTGTATATACATGTCTTCTCCTCCCCTGCCACCGTCAGCTGCCTTGAATTCTGAATATTACTGTAAGTCCTTAAGGGCTCGTAAGAAGTTGAGCATTTTTATTGTCACGTGGCTTGGAAGGTTGGCTTCCTAATTCCTTTCTGGGACTAGCAGGGGTTCTGGACTAGCAGGCCTCCCCCCAGGCCCAGTGAATTAGAATTTGTATTTGTATCAAACTCTCAGATGACTTGCATGCACATTCAAGCCTGAGAAAGATGAGGAATTGTCCACTGGGGTGTAAGCTCCAGAAGAAGAAGGACTTTGTTTATGTTGTCACCAGAAAGACTTGTAGTAATATATGTTGAATTATGGACTTGATTGTTAAAGGAAGTTAAACGTGTTATAGGAGTCATATAATATGGGTCACAGGGCTTTCTTTGGGTGCCATTATGACAACCAGAATCATATTCTGGATCTATTTTGTTTAATGTAGCATGATATTTATACATGTTGTATTCGTGTGATTTAGGTTGCTTGGCATGCATTCTGTGCTCTAATAGATATAGTAATTTATTACTACTATTTGTATTTTTTCTAACACTTCATCAGGGGCTCTCACATGTCTTATTTCACTTAATCTCTGCAGTGTATGAGGTCTCGGCTCTATGAATCAGGGGAATATGGATCTCTCCACTTAGTATATGAGCAAACACAATATTGAGAGGTTTATAGAAGTACTGATAGTGAGCGAATACCAAACTAGAGTTTATACTCAAAACCCCCAGGTTTCTAGACTACTGGTTAACCACTGAAGGCTTGTATTTACAATTCAGCCCCGTGTCATGCTAACACTGCAGGATGAAAATGAAAAAAAATTATAATGCGAGGTAATACAAGTTTTTCATTTAAAGGCATTTCCCCTAGTTTTATACATTGCTACTTTTGGTTTCCAGTTAACTAATTCAGTTAATTTGCAGTTAACTAATACAGTAAAACTCCCAAGTGAATATTGACAATTCAGACCTTTAAAGATTTCTTGAAATAAAATTGAAAATAAAATCTTGCTAGGTATTCCTCAGAGAGCTAACATGAAATTGCTCTTCCTTTTACAGTTCTATATCTTTGTGATCTTGGAAGGAGAATGTATTCTATTTTATGGAACTGTCACTTTACTCTTTTGCATCAGAAAATAAACCTTCATTTCTCTTGGATGGCATTCAGAATAATCTCTGATCATGTAATTTACTTCTCCGTTCACCGGAGGATATTTGCAGCAGAGCAAACCTCAGAGATGGATGTTTAGGATAATGTTATGATGTTAGAGGTGAAGTTGAAAAGAGGCGTTTGGAGGGAATTAAGGACAATGTGAAAAACTCTTATAAAAGATCCCTTCCTCACCTGTTTTTAGACAGGAATGTCATTAGATGCATTCAGCTATTCTGTTCAACAGGAGTGAGAGCGGTTTCATAGTTATCTTTACATTCTTCAAAATTCTGTACGTGATGCTTTGCATTTGATATCAGTTCCAAAAATAGTTGTTTAATGGAATTACTCATATGTATTGTGAGACCCCATGTTTACATGCTTGAGATAAAGACTTCCCCCAGAAAACCCAAAACAATCACGTTAAACACTAAACTGAACCCAGGTTCTTTAAATGATCCTCAAACAGGTTAAAACGGGAGCATTATGGAACAGTGAATTTAATGTCTACAAAGTCTGCCCTCGGAGTAAACAGCATATGTGGCATCCCAGCCCCACTTCCTGTCTGGAGTTTTCCTCATCTTTCCCCTCTTGGCCCAAGTAGAAAGACAGTATATTTATACATGGTGAGTAGGTCATGCACCACAGATCTGGATGTGTTTTATGCTAGAAATAAGTAGCAAATATAAGCAAAGTTTTACCTGAAGAGACATGGAGAGAGAAAAAACAATGGTTTCTATACCCTAAGAACTTGTAGGTGTACGGTGCTGTCCTGAATTCTTTGTACTTAACTAGCTCTACTATCGGAGAAGGCAATGGCACCCCACTCCAGTACTCTTGCCTGGAAAATCCTATGGACAGAGGAGCCTGGAAGGCTGCAGTCCATGGGGTTGCTGAGGGTCGGACATGACTGAACGACTTCACTTTCACTTTTCACTTTCATGCATTGGAGAAGGAAATGGCAACCCATTCCAGTGTTCTTGCCTGGAGAATCCCGGGGATGGGGGCACCTGGTGGGCTGCCGTCTATGGGGTTGTACAGAGTCGGACACGACTGATGCAGCTTAGCAGCAGCTCTACTATCACCGCCTCCCATTTACAGATAAGGACAGATGGGGAGACTGACAAGGATCTACTGAGTAGCTCTCCGAAGCTAGTGAGTGGCAGGGCCGGGCGAGCTCAGGCTAGCTGGCTCCAAAGTCATTACTCTCTGTGCTGAGCTGCCTCTGCGAGATGGTGGTTCACCTTTCCTTTTTTATTCAGTGAATTAAGACCTTTTCCACCCCCCACTTTGAACCGATTTGTCCTGCATCCCAATAAGTTTATGAGTCAAGTTATTCATAAAACCCATCATGAAAACCCCACCATAAAGTTATCATGAAAAGCGAAGAGCTTAAGGGATTCCAGTAGCAATTAGTTTTCCCAAATAGCACATTTTTGTTTTAGGTGGGACTCTGGAAGGCCAAAGTGTGATGCTAAATTGCCATGATATTAGTGGGCCAAGGTATTTCTGAACAAGTGAGTTGCTGCCTACTGCCCAGGCAGATGATTTTTCTTTTCTGGATCTCAGCGTCCCTTTTTGTATAACAAGGATTTGGGACTATGTGTTGGTCAGCATTCCTTCAGACCTCTACCGCCTGCCTCAGCATATTATCATTTCCTGGCATGTGAGTGGGGCACCGACTCTCCAGTACTCCATGACATTCATCTGCAGTTCTGAGCATCTTTTAGTGAGTATGAAGAATAAAAATGCTAGTAAATAAAGCGGGTATGAAAGTGAAAGGTGAAAGGAAAGTCGCTCAGTCGTGTCCGACTCTTTGCGACCCCATGGACTGTAGCCTACCAGGCTCCTCCCTCCATGAGATTCTCCAGGCAAGAGTACTGGAGTGGGTTGCCATTTCTTTCTCCAGGGGATCTTCCTAACCCAGGGATCGAACCTGGGTCTCCCGTATTCCAGGCAGACGCTTTAACCTCTGAGCCACCAGGGAAGCCAGTGACAAAAGCATGACACAATCGAAAATAGTGCAAAGAAATCTCATGAAACTCAAGCACGTAGGTGAACGATGTGAATGTTTGTTGGTCCTCCTTGGTGGGAAAAATGAAATGAGTATAAATATGGTAGGACAAAGTTCATTGTAGCCCTTTGTCAATGGCCTTGAGGAGTGCTGGCTTCTACTCCTTACCAGGGTATTCCCCTTTTCTACATAATAAATACCTATAGAGCACCTACTGTGTGTCAGGAACTGTTCTAGGCACTGAGGATGGTGTGGGTCTGAGTTCGTTTGGGCTCCTAGCACAGAAATATCATAAGCTTATATGCTTAGAAACAATAGAAATAGAAGTCTATTTCTCACAGTTCTGGAAGCTGGAAGTCCAAGATGTAACTTTGGCAGATTCCATGTCTGATGAGACCCTCCTCCCTTGTTCACAGATGACCTTATTTGTCAGAATGACCTCGCATGGCCCAAAGGGTGAGCTAGGTCTCCTTTCTAAGGGCATTAATTCTGATTATGAGGAAGTCTGCCCTTACAACCTACTTATCTCCCAAAGGCCCCACCTCCTATCGCCTTAGTGGGTAGGATTTCCATATATGAATTTGGTGGGGCACAAACATTCGGTCCACGGCAGCGTAAGAAACAAAATGAAAATCCTAGTCCTCAAGGAGTTTCTGTTCATTTTAGAAGGAGCCACCCTTTGTTCTTTTTGTTCGGATGCTTTTTCATATTCTCAATCCTCCTGGGGGTAAAATGTGGGAGGCCTCATGGAATGAGGTAACAAAAGCATCACCAAAACCATCTGACCGCCCTGGAGAAACCTGGGACCGAATGAGCCCGGGCTGAGGCCTTGAGGCATCTCACAAGTGAACCTCCGCAATGGTGTGGCTCCATGTTCAACTCAGGAGCTTTTTTCCTCCTACAACAAAGTGGCCTAGAAAGGATGAATTAAAAAAAAAACAATAGTCTGAGATATCTGAAGTCCAAAACACCAGCTCATTGCAGCAGGTGGAGGCTGAGATTCCTCTTGGTTTTTCTCCTCCTGAAGTGATCATACGTCAGCTGCCTCCTCCCCACTAGGGATCCTCAGAGCCATTACATTTTTGCCCTGTCCTGCCTTCCACAGTACATCTTTTCCCCCCTTTCTATTCTTAAATGGAGCTGACTGTACTAGAATGTGCAGAGAAAAATAGGCCTCCAGACTTTCAGCTGCAGAGTGGTGGTGAGCGGTGCAATGAAAAAAAAAAAAAAAAACTGGTGACAATTGCTGTTCAGAAACATTGGCTGATTTTAACAACTGTGGATCTTTCTCCTGCTACAGCAACGCTCATAAGTGCCTATGTTTGTCAAGGACTATAGTGTTGTCCTTGGACACTCTCTCATCACATACTCCAGACCAGCAAGCTGCGGTCTGATTTCTTCAGTGTAGTTGACCTTGGGACAAAACTACTGCAGACTTTGATTGTTATAGAATGGATAGGATGGATAAAATTATTCTGTAAATGATTACTGTCTCCATTTTTCTGAATATGCTATTTTCTAACCATTTGGACTGGGTTGGCACTGGTTGAGCATTGCTTGTACTCAGTTGTGTAAGACTCTTTGTGACCCCCATGGACTGTAGCCCGCCAGGCTTCTCTGTCCATGGGATTCTCCAGGCAAGAATACTGGAGTGGGTTGCCACTGCCTCCTCCAAGGGATCTTCCTGACCCAGAGGATCGAACTTGCATCTCCTGTGTCTCCTTCTTCTGCATTGCAGGCACGCTCTTTACCCACTGGGCCACTGGGGAGGTCTACCTCTGAGCTTGTGGCTGAGCCCACTCACTGCACCCACCCTTGGATGAGTTTGACTCCCTGGGGGCTTCATCAACCTCTCCCCGCTGCTTTCCTACGGAAGCACCAGCCCTTAGGGCTTTGCCAGGGGAAGAGCTCCGGTGTATGGTGCTTACCCAGTTTAGAGCTTCCCCCGTGGCTCAGATGGTAAAGAATCTGCCTGCGTTGCACGAGACCCAGGTTTGATCCCTGGGTCGGGAAGAACCCCTGGAGAAGGAAATGGCACTCCAGTATTCTTGCCTGGGAAATCCAATGGGCAGAGGAGTCTGGCAGGCTACAGTCCATGGGGTCGCAGAGTTGGACACGACTGAGCGACTAACACTTCACCCAGTTCTAAGGTGTAGAAAACATGCACTCAGCCGCGCTTCCCTGTGCCTGTCCCCCATCGTAGAGCAGGGGGTGAGGAGCTTGGGATGGAGGACTGGGCATGAGAAAGTTCTCTTCTTTTTAAAGCAGCTGAAGAGTGATGCAACCACTCAACCACCTGCAGGATATGACTCAATGCAGGAAATTGAGACTGTTGCCATGCTTCTCTCCTCAGAGCTGTCTGCTGTTATCCAGGGCAACAGGCAACACCTTATTCTTAAATCCCGCCTTTGTGTAAACTCCTCGCCTCAGGTCTCATTTCTTAGCCCCTCTCTGTGTGACGACAGTGAGGAACACACTGAGTTCGCCTCTGAGTTTATTTATGGGAGCGGGTAAAAGCAAAATACAGGATCTGTACTTCCTTATTCTGATTACTGTCAAATTAGAATTGTGAGATGTAGGCCACTGTGCAGCTGGGGGTCAGAAATGCCAAATGTGTTCTGGAAGAGGTTGCTATTTATTAGTTTGAAAGAATCTTGTTTGAGCTGTAGGGTCAGCCTGGATGTTTTCTCTTGAGAGAAAGAAACATCTGATATATTCAGGGAGAAAGGTGGATTTGTTTTACTAACATCATGCAGCTGGTAAAGCAGCTTAAAGCCCTCCCTTTAAGTCAGGATCTCAGTCGTCCCTGGAAGCAGATTCAAAGGCTTCTCCATGGAATATTTAGATTCAGTGAGTCTGAGGTGGCACTGGGTGTATGCATTTTTCACGAGTTTCCCACCTCCTTGCCCCCTGACTCCAGGAAAGTGGAGAAAAAGTTCTTTTTTTTTTTTTGTATATTTGTTTGTTCAAGTAGAGTTGACTTACAACATTGTGTTGATTTCTGCTGTACAGCGAAGTGATTCAGTTATCCATATATATATTCTTTTCATATTCTTTTCCATTATGGTTTACCATAAGATGTTGAACATGGTTCCCTGTGCTGTAGGACAGGACATGTTGTTTATCCATTCTGGACATAATAGCTTGCATCTGCTAGTCCCAAACTCCCAACCCAATCTCCCTTTCTGTTGGCAATCATTGAGTCTGTTCTCTAGGTCTGTGAGTCTGTTCCTGTTTTGTAGACAAGTTCATTTGTGTCTTATTTTAGATCCTACATATAAGTGACATATGGCATCTGTCTTTTTCTTTCTGACTTAATTCGCTTAGTATGATCATCTCTAGGTCCAAGAGAAAATGGTGAGTTAAACCAGTGGTTCTCAAACTGTAGCCTGCACCAGAAGGACGTGAAGGGCTCGTTAGAAAACACTCCTACCCCCAGGGTTTCGATTTGGGAGGTCTGGGAGGGGCCTGAGAATCTGTACTTCCAACAAGTTCCTTGGTGATGTTGATGCTGCTGATCCAGGGACCCCACTTTGGAAGCACTAATGTAAACAACCTATTTTCTCTGTGCAGATCCTTTGCATTGGAAACCCTTTTAGACTGGGGTAGAAAGAGGCTGGAGTTGGGTTGGTGGCCCAAAAGGTCAGGAGTTGTGTTGCAGTCCAAAGATGCACTCGGCAACAATTTCTGGTCTTCACGACCCCCTTGCCACAGCCCCCTCCCCTGAAGACCATGAACCAAGCAAAGCCAGGTGGGCTGAGCATTTACTATTTCTGAGTATTTCCTTTACTCCACTGACATCCATGAGGGGCATCTTTGCCACCTGTTACCAACATCATTACATTTGTGTTGCCTGCCGTTGCCAGGCTCCAGTCCTCTTGCCTGAAAAATCCCATGGATGGAGGAGCGTGGTGGGCTGCAGTCCATGGGGTCACTAAGAGTTGGACACAACTGAGTGACTTCACTTTCAATTTTCACTTTCATGCATTGGAGAAGGAAATGGCAACCCACTCCAGTGTTCTTGCCTGGAGAATCCCAGGGACGGGGAAGCCTGGTGGGCTGCCATCTATGGGGTCGCACAGAGTGGGACGTGACTGAAGTGACTTAGCAGCAGCAGCAGCAGCAGTTGTCAGGAGCTCACAACAGCATCTCATTTGCAAAATAAGAAAAGATGGGTCATTTATTTTTCTGGAATTGACCAATCAAAAAATGGGCCAAAGAACTAAATAGACATTTCTCCAAAGACGACATACGGATGGCTAACAAACACATGAAAAGATGTTCAACATCACTCATTATTAGAGAAATGCAAATCAAAACCACAATGAGGTACCACTTCACACCAGTTAGAATGTCTGCGATCCAAAAGTCTGCAAGCAATAAATGCTGGAGAGGGTGTGGAGAAAAGGGAACCCTCCTACACTGTTGGTGGGAATGCAAACTAGTACAGCCACTATGGAGAACAGTGTGGAGATTCCTTAAAAAACTGCAAATAGAACTGCCTTATGACCCAGGAATCCCACTGCTGGGCGTACACACCGAGGAAACCAGAATTGAAAGAGACACATGTACCCCAATGTTCATCGCAGCACTGTTTATGATAGCCAGGACATGGAAGCAACCTAGATGTCCATCAGCAGATGAATGGATAAGAAAGCTGTGGTACATATACACAATGGAGTATTACTCAGCCATTAAAAAGAATACATTTGAATTAGTTCTAATGAGGTGAATGAAACTGGAGCCGATTATACAGAGTGAAGTAAGCCAGAAAGAAAAACACCAATACAGTATACTAACACATATATATGGAATTTAGAAAGATGGCAATGATGACCCTGTATGTGAGACAGCAAAAGAGACACAGATGTGTATAGCGGACTTTTGGACTCTGAGGGAGAAGGAGAGGGTGGGATGCTTTGGGAGAATGGCATTGAAACATGTATACTATCATGTAAGAAACGAATCGCCAGTCTGTTTGATGCAGGATACAGGATGCTTGGGGCTGGTGCACGGGGATGACCCAGAGGGATATTATGGGGAGGGAGGTGGGAGGGGGGGTTCATGTTTGGGAATGCATATACACCCATGGTAGATTCATGTCAATGTATGGCAAAACCAATACAGTATTGTAAAGTAAAATAAAGTAAAAATAAAAATTTAAAAAAAAAAGAAAGAAAAGATGGTGTAATGAAAGAGTCAGCTTTTCATAAGAGAGTCCTGACTTGCTAAAACCACAGTTGCGTAATCCTGCTTGAAATCACATCAATAAATACATTTTAAAATTCTACATATCCAAAAACTCCCATTGTGTTCAAGAACATTTTAAACATTGGTTGGCTGATTGAAGGGAAACTGTGTAGCTAAGGCGGGGAGGACATTTGTCATGATATACTCTTTTTTTACCATTTGAATTCTGACCTTGAGTGAACTCTTAAGAAAATAACATCTCACAAAAAACAACAGAAACAAAAACCTCCCTCCAACATTGCACCATAGCCCTGACTGGCATAAACAACAGTAACATAGCTCCTTGTTTTTCTTTAAATTTTTCATTTATTTTTTGAATATGGAATCCATTCCCATGGTTCAACATTTTAAAAATAATATAAAAACAGATACACTAAAAAAAAAAAAAAGTCCCTCCCACTACTCTTTTGACTGAATTCATATTCTCCGTCTTCACGGATAACCACTCTTATTAGTTTCTAGTAGATCATTGTAGAACTTTTCAGTGGCAATACAAGTACGTATATGTTTTTGTTTTTCTCCATTTTATATTTTAATAACACATCATAGGGCTCCTTTCATATAAGATTAGGAAACTTCCCCATTATTTCTTCAGTTGCAGAGCATCCATATTTATGGGTATTCTATACTTTGTTTAGCCATAACAGTTAATGTTTGGGTTGTTTCCAGACTTTTGTAATTATCTGCTGCTTCTTGAAACATTTTTCAAAATAGTTTTAGGTTGTATCAGTTGTCTGATTCATTTGCTGCTGAATGAGGTCTTCCCATGGCAGGCACTGTCCAGGGTATTCCTGGGGAGCCAGATTAACAGGGTCCCTGAAGGACCCCATCCAATACACTTCATTCATTCATCTTCTTCTGTCCCTGCAACCACCTTAGGCAGTGGGTACTTCATATCTCTCCATTTTTCAGATGAGAAAACTGAGGCCTAGGAAAAGTCAAATAACTCATCCAGACTTCTCCATGCATCTGGAGGATAGAATAATTCAAGTTTGAATCCTAGTTATCTGACTCCAGAGTAAGATCCTGTGACTTAATAAATGTTAGTTAAGAATCTTACAGTACGTTTTCTTCATTGGTTTTTCCAGGAGAAAACAACTGCTAATTCATTATGACTCTAATTTCTAAATGTTAGCTAAGTTATAAATACAGCATTCTTCCCAAGATCATTAAATTTGCTTAATTTCAAACATAAGCAGTGTGTAAATTCCATGGGTTAGGGATTGACTTACTCTTTGCTTCTGCTTCGTCTCAGCCAGAACCTGGCAGGACAGACACTTAATGGGTGACATGGTCTCTTTCCTGTTGATTACCCAGAAGTATTCATCTCCCTGCTGCCCCACAATGGGACCTGTTTGTCCAGCACTTGGAGCACTTTAGAGGACAATGTCGTGGGGGTGTCTAGCCATCTTCACTTTCCCAAGATTTTTTTGAAGACTGGTGGTGTGATTTTTTTTTTTTAAATAACATTTTACTCACTCTGTGTTTGGATGGAGAAAAATAGTAGTGATTTTTCCCTGCAAATCTAAAATTTCCTTCAAAAATATGTTTTCTTTTATTTTTGAATTTTTATCATTGGTACCATTTATTGTTAGTTGTCTTCAACCACATTGTACTTGAAAATAGAGATTATAAAAAATAAGTACTTTAACTGGTTCATCAGTGACTTTTTCTCATTTTTTAAAAACATTTTATTTTGTATTAGAGTACAGCTGATTAGCAATGTTGTGATAGTTTCAGGTGAACGGTGATGGGACTCAGCCATACATAAACATGTATCCATTCTCCCCTAATATCCCCTCCCATCCAGTCCTTTTAAATCAAAATTATTATGCTAGTTTTTTTTAATTTTAGAAGAATGCATTGATACGGTTAGAGCTCAATATTGAAAAGCATAAAATGTAAATAGTTAAGGTTTCCTTTCCATCCATTGACAGTTTCTTGGGCATCCTTTCAGAAATGTTTTACATGTATTCAGAATATATATTAATAGGTGCAAAAATTACAGTTCTGCTCTCCCAGAAATGAAATGTTATCCAGTCAATCTGGAATTGTCCAATCGACACTAGTTAGGCCATCAGCTTGATAGACCTCTACCATCCCCTAAGACACTATCCTTACAACAACCAAACTTATTTTTTGCCTAGTATAACTTCCTTGTTCTGCTCCTGCCTGTCAAAGTCTTTCATTTTCTACAGCTCCTGGGAGCTGCTTTCTAGCTGTTCAATTGGATGCTGCCCAATTCATGGATTATTGAATAAAACCCTTAAGATCTTTAAAATGTACTCAGTTGAATTTTTCTTTTAAACGATGTGTTAAGAGGATCTGTATGAAATTGAAACATGGGATGGATTAAACTGAAGGAGAAACTCCTGTAAGGAGAGCATTTAGCATGTTATGCCGCAAACCCAAGTCCAGGGATAAGAACCTAGACTAAAACTATGGGGGTGGAAAGAAAGTGATTAGAGAAAAAAAATTGGTGCTTTATGCGACAGGAGAGACTTTGCAGATGTGAGTAAGGTTAAGGACTTTGAGATGGGAGAACATCCTGGGTAGTTAACAAGTTCTTAAAAACAGAGATGCTTTCCTGGCAGTACAGTGAGGAAGACGTAAATATGGCCGAATGGTTAGAGAGATGCAATCTTTCAATCTTACAGGCTTTGCAGATGAAGTAAGGGGGCTGCAAGCCAAGGAAGGAAGCTGAAAATGTCGAGGAGACAGACTGCAGGGGTGGAACTCTGGAAAGGAACTAGCCTGTCGACCCCTTGATTTTAGTAAGAACTGCCCTGGACTTCTAGAACTGTAAGACAGTACAATTGCATGTTTTTTAAATTGAGGTATAATTGACATGCAACATTATATTCATTTCAGGTGTACAACCTGATGATTCAGTATTTGCATATACTATGACATAATTAGGCTTTCCAGGTGGCACAGAAGTAACAAATCTGCCTGCCAGTGTAAGATGTGCGGGAGACGCAAGCTCACTCCCTGGGTCGGGAAGATCCCCTGGAGAAGGAAATGGCCACCCACTCCAGTACTCTTGCCTGGACGATCCCCTGGACAGAGGAGCCTGGTGGGCTACGGTCCACGGGGTCGCAGAGTCAGACACGGCTGAGCGTGCGTGCGCTCAAACACATGAAACGGTCACCACAGTAAGTCTAGTCGACACCCATACATCGTCACAGAATGTTTTTTCTTGTGAAGAGAACTTTTAAGATTCCCCTTAGCAAGTCTCAAATATGTAGCACAGTATTATTAACTATAGCTGCCATGCTGTACAATACAGTCCTGTGACTTATTTTATAGCTGGAAGTTTATACCTTTTGACCTCCTTCACCCATCTCACCCACCATCCTCTCCCCGGCCTCCGACTGCCACCTCTGGCAACCAGCCTGATCTCTGCATTTAAGAGCTTGGTCTTTGTTTCTAAAGATTCTGCATATAAGTGAGATCATATGATTAGGATTGTGTTAAGCCAATAAGTGTGCAGTAATTTGTTAAAACAGCAGTTGAAAACTAGGTCAGTCAGTACATACATTGCAAGATATTTCTGTTTTTTAAACTGATGTATAGTTCATTTGCAATGTTGTGTTAATTTCTGCTGTACCGTAAAGTGATTCAATTATACATGTGTATATATATATATACATACACACATATTCTTTTTCGTATTTTTTTCCATTATGGTTTATCATAGGATATTGAACATATTAATTGTTTTCTGTCCTATACAGAAGAATCTTGTTGCTTATCCATTCTGTATATAATAGTTACATTATAAGATATTTCTATTTGTTAAACAGTCCTACCATCTCAATATAAGTCAGGTTCAGTAGTGACACCAGATATTTTCCCAGGCTAGCTCACTGCCTAAAATGCCCTTCCTGGTTGATTTCATTTATTTAAATAGGTCCAGTTGGAGACCTATTTCTTTCAGATCACCCAAATCTCTTCTTTTTAAACTACTGTCTGCCTTAATCATTACTTTATTAACTTGTCTATTAATTGTGTGAATTCTCTATGCCTTCCATGATTATATTTTAGGCGATTGAAGGACAGGGACTATACTTTACATTTTCTGTGTCCTTCCCAGTAATGGGAAAACTCCATGTACACACATCAGCCCTTAATAAATAGTTGTTAGAAAAAATTCAAAGGTAAAATTCTAAAAATCGAGTTGTTTTCAATTGAAAAATAGTCATTAAACTCGTTGATAATATTATAATGCAGTTCAGTGAGGAAACAATCCAACTGTCAAGTAACTTTGCTCTAGAAAATACCCTATCTAAAGGGAGGCATGTCTGTGCATATCTTACAGCTTAGGTAAGTTAAGCTGTAATAGAAATGGATGAGCTAGCTCCAGTTTTAAGAGTTATATTAACTACAGGTGAATAGCAATGTAGCACCTTCTCACCAACTCGGGAGAGAGATCAGCCTGCTTGCTAAGTTGAATGGACAGGTTTATTGTTAGTGGCTGAAAAGGACTCGACACCATGGAATAAGCCCTGGGTGCGCTGCATTCACAGCTCGAAGCTGCTCTTCTGCTCACACCTTCATTCTGTTTAGCTTCATTCCTTTGAACAGGAAAACCCAACCTTTAATAAACTGCCTTTAATACAGTTGCCACCCTACTCAGGATTACATGTATCAGAAAATGATGCCAGTCCTGAGGTTTTGCCACAAAATATGTATGCGTTTAGCCCTGGCAAACGGAAAAGAGGGTTATTGAACCTCTTCATCAAGGAGAGCAGGATGAGCAATGAAGCAAGCAAGCATGGGGTGAGACACAGTTGTCATTACTGGGTGTTTCTATAGCACTGTGGCTATTCTGACACACTCGTCTGCTAATCCCTATAGCTGTTTATTTGTAAGAGAATATTATCACAATGCTTTGGACTCTGATGATTTTGGTAATTTTCTCTTCCATTTGCATCTTCTTTTTAACCATACAGTTGAGCTCCAGGACAGAGGAAAGTTGGTAGCAGAGTGTCAAATTGAGTAGAAAGGGTTTATCTCCATATGAAACTAGGATCAGCAGGGGAAAGAAGGCAGTGTGTATGTCACCTCAGTTCACTTCAGTTCAGTTCAGTCGCTCAGTCATGTCCAACTCTTTGCACGCCAGGCCTCCCTGTCCATCACCAACTCCCGGAGTTCACTCAGACTCATGTCCATCGAGTCAGTGATGTCATCCAACCATCTCATCCTCTGCCGTCCCCTTCTCCTCCTGCCCCCAACCCCTCCCAGCATCAGAGTCTTTTCCAATGAGTCAACTCTTCGCATGAGGTGGCCAAAGTGCCAGAGTTTCAGCTTCAGCATCATTCCTTCCAAAGAAATCCCAGGGCTGATCTCCTTCAGAATGGACTAGTTGGATCTCCTTGCAGTCCAAGGGACTCTCAAGAGTCTTCTCCAACACCACAGTCCAAAAGCATCAGTTCTTCGGCACTCAGCCTTCTTCACAGTCCAACTCTCACATCCATACATGACCACAGGAAAAACCATAGCCTTGACTAGACGGACCTTAGTCGGCAAAGTGATGTCTCTGCTTTTGAATATGCTATCTAGGTTGGTCATAACTTTTCTTCCAAGGAGTAAGTGTCTTTTAATTTCATGGCTGCAGTCACCATCTGCAGTGATTTTGGAGCTCAGAAAAATAAAGTCTGACACTGTTTCCACTGTTTCCCCATCTATTTCCCATGAAGTGATGGGACCGGATGCCATGATCTTCATTTTCTGAATGTTGAGCTTTAAGCCAACTTTTTCACTCTCCTCTTTCACTTTCATCAAGAGGCTTTTTAGCTCCTCTTCACTTTCTGCCATAAGGGTGGTGTCATCTGCATATCTGAGGTTATTGATATTTCTCCCGGCAATCTTGATTCCAGCTTGTATTTCTTCCAGTCCAGCGTTTCTCATGATGGACACTGCATATAAGTTAAATAAGCAGGGTGACAATATACAGCCTTGACGTACTCCTTTTCCTATTTGGAACCATTCTGTTGTTCCATGTCCAGTTCTAACTGTTGCTTTCTGACCTGCATACAGATTTCTCAAGAGGCAGCTTAGGTGGTCTGGTATTCCCATCTCTTTCAGAATTTTCCATAGTTTATTGTGATCCACATAGTCAAAGGCTTTGGCATAGTAAATAAAGCAGAAATAGATGTTTTTCTGGAACTCTCTTGCTTTTTCCATAATCCAGCGGATGTTGGCAATTTGATCTGGTTCCTCTGCCTTTTCTAAAACCAGCTTGAACATCATCCACTAATGGAATGTCTAGGGTATGGTTTGGTGGCTAGATCCGTGTCTCACCAGCAGCCTCTGGTCTTTTATTGTCACTGTCCTGGGTCCCCAGAATGAAAAAATTTCTCTCTCCTCACCCTATCTCGTGCCTGAATTAGTCTCCCCTGTATCTATGTAGCTTGTTTACTAGCCATCGTCCCTCCGTTTGCGAAAAGTTGGGCATATTGGTTCAAGGGATGAGAAATATATTTCATCCATCAGATGAAAATACATCCATATATTTCCTGGTGATTGCATAACACCAGACATCTGCAATACAAGAGCTCTTGCTTGAGTGATAAATTTACATCTAAAACTGTTAAGTTGGAGCATAAAGTAGTAGATTTACCTAGAAGACAGGACTTAGCTCTGTTATTGGAGATCCTCAGCCTGGCTTGCAAGCAGTGCTGGAGCCCGGCTCCAAAGCACCTCCTAACAGGTGAACCTGGAAGCCTCTCACTCTGGTGCTGTGTTGCGGCTGTCAGTGTCTTGTCAGCACTCACTCCTCTTTCCTCTCCTCGCACAGCACCTTGTCCGTTCTTTTTCTGTATCTTCCATTCTGCCTCTAAGTTAATTTTAGTTGCTTCTGTGTCCGCCACTACTAAAATTGTCTTCAGTGGTGGAGAAGCAGTTGTACACATTTAAATTTCCCTTAGGACATAGCAATGATTTGTGCATATAGTAGAAAGATAATCAATACTTGCCAAGTGTTTTTTGAGTTAGTAATGGTAACTGAATTAAATGTTAGTTTTCAGATTCCTATACTACTAGCTACTTGTTCTTCTCATTTCTCTCTTGAAAGTTTTATTAACGAATATCAGCTAATTTAAAAACCTAGGAAATATACTCAAGTGAAAATTAAAAGGAAAATTATCCATTATCTCTCAACCATATGCTATGCTAAGTCACTTCAGTCGTGTCCGACTCTGTGCGACCCCAGAGATGGCAGCCCGCTAGGCTTCTCTGTCCCTGGGATTCTCCAACAAGAACACTGGAGTGGGTTACCACTTCCTTCTCCAATGCATGAAAGTGAAAAGTGAAAGTGAAGTCACTCAGTCATGACTGATTCTTAGCAACCCCATGGACTGCAGCCTACCAGGCTCCTCCGTCCATGGGATTTTCCAGGCAAGAGTACTGGAGTGGGGTGCCATTGCCTTCTCCGTCTCAACCATATAGAACACCCATTTAAATGATGCTGTTTATCTATCCAGGCTATTTTCTATACATATGTAAACATATATAGAAATGGGATCATACTACATAGTGTTTTTAACTAAAAAGTTATATTTCAAACTAAAAATATATAGTCTATATGCATTTAAATACAATCACTATACCCCCTGTTTTTCCATTTGACAACTACAGAGCATTTCATGGTGTAGATGCACTTTGTAGTTTTACATCTGTATTACTTTCTGATTTTTGTCTTCACAAAGCCAGCTAAGATCGTGTTTCCTGTCTTCTGCTCACTGTCTTGTTAGGTTGAGGTCCACATATCAAAGGGACCCACAATGTCTTGTGTGTGTGCTGCAACCCTTAACTCCATCTTGAGCTTGGGAGCATTGCCTGGTGGCTGGTTGCACAGGACCTTTTTTGTATCCTTAACAAAATGTGTGGGATACAATAAAGAAAACTGTACTTATTCAACCTGCTTCGTTCTTTTGACATACAGACGAAATTGTGTCTGAGAAAGTATTCGAAACTTTAAAATGAGCAAGCACATTTGGTATTTGAGTAGAATTAAAGTCTAGGTTAATTGTAAAGAAACACTAAATGGTGAACACCAGTAAAGAAACACTGATGAAACTGAAATCAGTCCCAATGAGGAAGACAAAAAATGAAGATAATCTTGTTATCTGGGAGTTCTGTAGAATGCTCAAAGAATGTTAGTGGCTCCATACTAGCTTTTCTTTCCTTTCCCCCTTACTTTGAAAGTGATATTCAGTTAACCCGCATAGCATCTTACATAGAAAACCACACAGCAAAATTCTCAAAATCTTATTTTAAGCCATTGGTTGATGAAACCAAACTCTGGTTTCCCTCGCTGCAGGTAGGGGGCCAGGCCAGGGTGGAGCTGGCGATGGTCATCATCAACCACCCTCACTCACAGTGAGGATCCCCCCCCGACCCCCGCCTCCCTGTTACAGACCATCTGCCCTCTAGAGACAGTTTAGGGTCAGGAATTGAGGGTCATGGCGATTCTTGTGCTGAGCTGGGCACGTCACCCTCTCCTCCTGTCTGCTGACCTAGTCCTCACAGCGTCTCATCACACTGAAACATGGCTTGCCCCAGGCCTTCTGGATCTTGATATCCAATTATTGAGTCCCATAAGACCAGGTCACACTAAACCAAATACAAGAAATAGCCAAAGGTAAAACGTAATTGAGAACGTTTAGGGAATGACACAAAGCATTTAGTAAAACTATGGAGGTCACCGACTTATACTTTATGAATTTAACTGTATGGCACATAATATATTCAGGAAAAGCACTGGGTCTATGATCACCTCGTATTTCTGACATTTTCCAAACACTGAGATCAGATATGAGCACTCAATTGATTCTGTGCTCTATGCTGCCACGGTAATTAAGACTAAATGAAGTGAAAAGGCGTCTAACAAGTGTGTCATGGAAAATGCTATGATTCATCTACCGGAGATGGAATTAGAATTCTGGAAATATGTTGACAATTTCTTCGCCATTAGAAAGGACTGAGCTGTATAAAATAAATGTATTATCTGTTATTTATGACTCAGGTCTAAAATTTCTCTTGGTAGATGAAGAAAATCTGTGTATGGCTGTTAGTCTAGTGTCTGGTGTTTTACACTAGTAAAAAAAAGAAAAATGAGTGTTGACAGTTTAGAATTTCCTGCTGAAAGAATCCCATAAAATATGTCATCATTTCATTGTTTCTTGGCATGGACCCATCCCAATGCCTATACTTTTACGTGTGTGAAGTTGAACTCTAAAGCACTGTAATGTAATTGAATTTCATATTTTCAGACCATATTGGAACCTAGAACATTCTGTGAGTAGCAGGAATTACTATTTTATATGAAGATTATCTCTATTGAAGGGAAGTTGATAGTGCATCAGCGCTGGGTCAGAATTCCACACTCTGTCACTTACTAACTGAATGACCTTGGGCAGGTTACTTAACCTTTCCGAGCCTCAGTTTCCTCATGTATAAAATAGGAGTAATAACAGTCTTAGCCTCAAAGACTTTGAACTTTTTAATTGAAATAATTGTATATTCACAAGAAGTTATACAAATAGTACAGTGAGGTCCTTTATATCCATCACCTAGCTTTACCCTAGTGGTGGCATCTTAGATAAATAGTGCATTATCAAAACCAGGAAACTGATTGCCATAATACAATTAACTAGACATTCTTATTCAAATTTCACTAACTTTTGCATGCATGATTATTATTTGGTTAGGACTTTGTGTATAATTCTATGGTATTTTATCACATGTACAGATCTGTGTATAATCACCACTATAATCAAGATACAAATATGTGAATTAGATAGAATTACACATTTAAAATACTTAGCTCAAGGGGTAGCATATAGAAGAAACTAATTAAATATTATCTTATGGTAATTATTAATTAATGGAAATCAGATAATCTTGTCAATTCAGTGCTTTCTCATTTGATGAGGTGATTGGTTGGTTGACATAAATGGTATTTAAAAGCTAGAAGCAAAGCACTTTGTATTAATCATACTTTTAAATTTTTTTCCCATTTTTTATAATGCCTTAACAGCTTAGGGCCTCATAGACCTAGGAATGGGCTGGTTTTCCCAGGGTAAGGAAATTCCTAAAGATAACAAACAACTTGCCTGTGAAGTTGTTTTTGGTATGCAAGCCATGCACCCATCTGCCTCTTTTCATCAGACTCCTCGAATAATTTTCCATCCAGCCCCTCTCCCCCAACCTCACCCCGACGCCTATTCCTTGTTTTTGTATCTGGAGTTGAGTCCGATCTCTCTCCTCTATTGCAGTAGTCTTGGCAGCTATACCTGTGGCAGGAGTCCTGCATAAAGTCTTCCTTACAAGTGACAGAATGATTAGAAAACAAATCACAGGCTCTCTAGACTATTCTAGGCAATGCTAATGTGCACTTCCCACAGTAAAAGGAGCCTTGTCAGTGTCTTCATGATTGTTTGGGGTGAACAATGAGGGGACCAAATTCAAGGGTGTCCAATGTCTCCCAGTATATCATTGCCATTGCTTAGATGAAGAGAAGAGAGTACATTCTTAGATGCAGTAAAATTGGTACATGGAAAACTTCATCCAAGAGTTAAAAATAATGACCCTAATAGCCCAATAATCATTTCACTCATATAATAAAGTTAAATGAGAATTCTAAGATGGGTCATACTTTTCAGATCAGTGACCTTGCCCCCGGAGCCCTGTGCTCTTGCAGTGGCAACACTTGGGGCACGGTGCTCCCACCACATCTGGTCTGAGCCTGGGGGTCCTCCAGGGCAGGCTGAGGGTGAGGAGTAGCCCACAGCATCTGGATGATCAGAAGCTGTTCACAATATTCTGGCTCCTTGGATGTACAAGGATATACAAAACCTACTAGTCCTCACGCCAGGAACCTTTTGAAAGGACTGATGCTTTATTGCCACCTTCTGGTCAACATGTGCTCTATGTTATTCCTGCAAGTCATTAGGTTTCAGCAGAAAAGATTTGACAGAAGTTAAGTCCTGATCAGCTCACTTTTCCAGTGGCACCAACATGGACAGAATATCATGTAACCCTTGAGAAACTTTTCAAGAATGTCCATATATATTCCATGTTTATTTATATCACACACACAAATGAATACTCTTCTGTATATGTACAAATATAAAGGCAGAGAATTATAGTGTTTTGTTTTGTTTTTAAGTTTACCAGGTGCTTTCACATTTGGTCATTCTATTAACTTAAGAAGCAAGTAGGAATGGAATTCTTTTTACCCCATAAGAAGATAGGAAATTATTGATGAGGCCTTACATTTCCTTACAAATGTTTGTCTTATAAATCTTTTTAACCTTTCTAGAATGATTCCATGTATATTTTTTCATTACCAAGCCTCCTTTGGTACTTAAAATATAATTCTATTTGTTAAAGTGACATACATTTTATGAAAACATAAAATTTATGAAAATTTTATGAAAACATAAAAACACAAAACAGAAAAGACTTTAATAATCAGCTACTGAATGCGGGCTGCAGTCCATGGGGTCGCACAGAGTCGGACACGAATGAAGCGACTTAGCAGCAGCAGCAGCAAACGCATATACATTAATGTCTCATGTATCACCCTCGATTGATAATGTTGCTAACACGTGGAGAACAGGTGGTACATGGTTAAGATCACTGCTTCTGCAAGCAGATGGTCTGAATTTGAATCCCGGCGCTGACTCTTACTGGCTGTTACCTTTAAGCAAGTTGTTTAATGTCTGGCCTTCAGTGTCCTTATCCATCAAATATAGGTAATGTACCTATCCCACAGGATTGCAATGAGAACTGAACTGCTTAATATCCGTACAGTGCTTAAAATAGTGCTTAGCACATAGATGAATTATTATTTTGCAAAGTAATTAGAACAGTGTCTGGTACACTGTGTAAGTATTCATTAAATAAAACAATAATAGAACATGATCATTATTCACTCCAGACTTATCATATGCTAGGTTCTAAATTCGGCACTTTCCACCCCTGGTTGCTTTTCACCTTCCACCATCCTGTGTGAATGATTCTATTATTTAGCCTCCATTTTAGAGAAGAGGAAACTGAAAAAGCACAAAATGCTTAAGCAACTTGCTCCAAGTCACATGGCTAATACGTGACAGAGCTGAGATTCAGCTAACCTACCTCCATCTAAACATTGTTATTTAGCTGTGCCACATATGTACCCTTTGCATTTAAACCATTTCACTGATTTATCAAATTAATTCTATACTATTTGTCTTCTGGAACCCTAATAAGCTACATAAACAACCAATTTTGTCTTTCTCTTCTAAGTTTTTGGCATATATTCAGATGAGCCTTAATTTGATTGTAACTATTTCATATCTAGATACATTTACTGTCAAACAGAATACCCTGGCTATGCTTAATAAATATTTGATGATAATAACAAGATCTTTAGGCTCACCAACATTCTGTCTTTTGTATTCAGGAGACTGTTTCAACAAATTAAAACCATTACTTTGATGATTAAATATTCATTGTGGTCTCACATTAAGTCCTCATTAACAAAGCAAGGTGAGAAGTAGATATATTTCAATTAATGATAGGATCATGGCTGAGCAAGAAGGCAAATATGTATTTCCGGCATTCTAATGTTTCCTTTGGTTAACTTTAATTTCCTTCCCTTACTCATATATTTTAAATTATTACAAGAGAATTGTCAATAACTATTACTCTGTCTCAGAGGAAGAAAGGCAGGGAGGGAAGGGGAAGTCTCCTCCAGCACCAAGATGGATTCATTTAGAGCCCCCACCCAAGCATAAGATGTTTCTCATATCTACTCTACAGGCTGGGTCCAGTCTAGACCCCAGCAGTCCTCTTCTCTTTCTATGGGTTCATGAGTTCAAGGCTGTCTTGGGACTGTTGTATGTATTGGCAGCAAATAGGGGAGAAGGGGTTGTCAGCCAGTCTTCCTAGACAATCGGAGGGGAGGATGCTAGAGAAATGAAGTCCTCATGGACCCCGAGGGAGGACAGTTATCAGAGTCTCCCCTAGTATAGGTGGTGGAGACATTCCCTTCCATGAAAACAGGACAAACCAGAAATGATGGCTCGGTTTCTAACCAGGTCCTGGGCCCTGAATCAACATCACGTGGAAGACCTATCTCAGATGCATCTGCCCAGCTCTTCCAGGGCAATGCCCTTTCTCTACTTAAGCTATGTTTCCTGGCTCCCCTCCCAGCCCCTGCCCCTTGCTTCCTCTTTCCTCCACCCTCTAGTTGCCTTCTGGTTAGGAAAAACCTGTCCTTCCATTAGCTTCTTGCCTTCTCTAAGTATACTCCTTTCTTTCTTTCTGCCGGTTCTAGTCTTGTGTTCCTTTATGATAGACTGATGTTCACTGATCTTCAGGCTTTTCTAAGAACCTTGGGGGAAATCATACTATATTATTATATCATTTTTAATTGTTCCAACATGTTAACAAATATTAAAATAGAAATTAATAAGATAAGCAATATAAGTATAAAATATTAACTTTATATATTGTTAGATAAGGATAATGATATTAAAATTGTCTAAACATTCCTATCTTGTTACACTATCTTTCTTTAATTTAGTTTTTTTAAAACTGAAGTACAATTGATATACAATGTTGCACCGATCTTGAGTGAAATTAACAGCTCTAGGGAGAATGCCAGAGTGTGGAAGAATTGGGAGAAAAGCTCTAACTATGTTTTGGTTCCCTAACAAGGAAAAAACGTTTATTCTGTCCCAGTGGTCTGGTTTGATTCTCTAGAAGACAATTTGCTTTGCTTATTTTTAAAAATCTAATTAGAGGAATTAAGACCTTGCTGCAAGACTTTCCTTACTCTGTTTTCTTTGACAGTCTTTATTATTTTTTTTAAAAGATAACTTCCATTACATATTAAGACTTTTGAAAAAAAAAATGTGAAGTCGCTCAGTCGCGTCCAACTCTTTGCGACCCCATGGACACCAGGCTCCTCCGTCCATGGGATTTTCCAGGCAAGAGTACTGGAGTGGGTTGCCGTTTCCTTCTCCAGGGAACTTCACAACCCAGGGATTGAACCCAGGTCTCCCACATTGTAGACAGACACTTTCCGTCTGAGCCACCACTTGATCTTAGCCAAAAGACCAAGAAGCGATAGTTCTACAAAATAATTTGTATTCAATGGATGTTATGGTTCTGTGCTGCCAATCTCATTTTATAAGAAACATGTTAAACTATGTCTTCTCAAAGATTTCAAGTCCTTTTGTCTTAAGCACACTTCAGTTCAGTTCAGTTCAGTCGCTCAGCCGTGTCCGACTCTTTGCGACCCCATGAATCACAGCACGCCAGGCCTCCCTGTCCATCACCATCTCCCAGAGTTCACTCAGACTCATGTCCATCGAGTCCATGATGCAATCCAGCCATCTCATCCTCAGTCATACCATTCTCCTCCTGCCCCCAATCCCTCCCATCATCAGAGTCTTTTCCAATGAGTCAGTTCTTGGCATGAGGTGGCCAAAGTAGTGGAGTTTCAGCTTCAGCATCATTCCCTCCAAAGAAATCCCAGGGTTGATCTCCTTCAGAATGGACTGGTTGGATCTCCTTGCAGTCCAAGGGACTCTCAAGAGTCTTCTCCAACACCACAGTTCAAAAGCATCAATTCTTTGGTGCTCAGCCTTCTTCACAGTCCAACTCTCACATCCACACATCCATACATGACCAGGAAAAACCATAGCCTTGAGTAGACGGACCTTAGTCGGCAAAGTAATATCTCTGCTTTTGAATATGCTATCTAGGTTGGTCATAACTTTTCTTCCAAGGAGTAAGCGTCTTTTAATTTCATGGCTGCAGTCACCATCTGCAGTGATTTTGGAGCCCAAAATATAAAGTCTGACACTGTTTCCACTGTTTCCCCATCTATTTCCCATGAAGTGATGGGACCGGATGCCATGATCTTCATTTTCTGAATGTTGAGCTTTAAGCCAACTTTTTCACTCTCCTCTTTCACTTTCATCAAGAGGCTTTTTAGCTCCTCTTCACTTTCTGCCATAAGGGTGGTGTCATCTGCATATCTGAGGTGATTGATATTTCTCCCAGCAATCTTGATTCCAGCTTGTGCTTCTTCCAGTCCAGCACTTCTCATGATGTACTCTGCATATAAGTTACATAAGCAGGGTGACAATATACAGCCTTGACGTACACCTTTTTCTATTTGGAACCAGTCTGTTGTTCCACGTCCAGTTCTAACTGTTGCTTCCTGACCTGCATACAGATTTCTCAAGAGGCAGCTTAGGTGGTCTGGTATTCCCATCTCTTTCAGAATTTTCCACAGTTGATTGTGATCCACACAGTCAAAGGCTTTGGCATAGTCAATAAAGCAGAAATAGATGTTTTTCTGGAACTCTCTCACTTTTTCCATGATCCAGCGGATATAGGCAATTTGATCTCTGGTTCCTCTATCTTTTCTAAAACCAGCTTGAACATCAGGAAGTTCACAGTTCATGTATTGCTGAAGCCTGGCTTGGAGAATTTTGAGCATTACTTTACTAGCTTGTGAGATGAGTGCAATTGTGTGGTAGTTTGAGCATTCTTTGGCATTGCCTTTCTTTGGGATTGGAATGAAAACTGACCTTTTCCAGTCCTGTGGCCACTGCTGATTTTTCCAAATTTGTTGGCATATTGAGTGCAGCACTTTCACAGCATCATCTTTCAGGATTTGAAATAGCTTAGCTGGAATTCCATCACCTCCACTAGCTTTGTTCGTAGTGATGCTTTCTAAGGCCCACTTGACTTCACATTCCAGGATGTCTGGCTCTAGATTAGTGATCACATCATCACGATTATCTGGGTCGTGAAGACCTTTTTTGTACAATTCTTCCGTGTATTCTTGCCACCTCTTCTTAATATCTTTTGCTTCTGTTAGGTCCATACCATTTCTGTCCTTTATCAAGCCCATCTTTGCATGAAATGTTCCCTTGGTATCTCTAATTTTCTTGAAGAGATCTCTAGTCTTTCCCATTCTGTTGTTTTCCTCGATTTCTTTGCATTGATCACTGAAGAAGGCTTTCTTATCTCTTCTTGCTATTCTTTGGAACTCTGCTTTCAGATGCCTATATCTTTCCTTTTCTCCTTTGCTTTTTGCCTCTCTCCTTTTTCAGCTATTTGTAAGGCCTCCCCAGACAGCCATTTTGCTTTTTTGCATTTCTTTCCCGTGGGGATGGTCTTGATCCCTGTCTCCTGTACAATGTCACGAACCTCATTCCATAGTTCATTAGGCACTCTATCAATCAAATTTAGGCCCTTAAATCTATTTCTCACTTCCACTGTATAATCATAAGGGATTTGATTTAGGTCATACCTGAATGGTCTAGCAGTTTTCCCTACTTTCTTCAATTTAAGTCTAAATTTGGTAATAAGGAGTTCATGATCTGAGCCACAGTCAGCTCCTGGTCTTGTTTTTGTTGACTGTATAGAGCTTCTCCATTTTTGGCTGCAGAGAATATAATCAATCTGATTTCCGTGTTGACCATCAGGTGATGTCCATGAGTAGAGTCTTCTCTTGTGTTGTTGGAAGAGGGTGTTTGCTATGACCAGTGCATTTTCTTGGCAAAACTCTATTAGTCTTTGCCCTGCTTCATTCCGCATTCCAAGGCCAAATTTGCCTGTTACTTCAGGTGTTTCTTGACTTCCTACTTTTGCATTCCAGTCCCCTATATTGCAAAGGACATCTTTTTTGGGTGTTAGTTCTAAAAGGTCTTGTAGGTCTTCATAAAACTGTTCAACTTCAGCTTCTTCAGCATTACTGGTTGGGGCGTAGACTTGGATAACTGTGATATTGAATATGTTTGCCTTGGAGACGAACAGAGATCATTCTGTCATTTTTTAGATTGCATCCGAGTACTGCATTTTGGACTCTTTTGTTGACCATGATGGCTACTCCATTTCTTCTGAGGGATTCCTGCCCGCAGTAGTAGATATAATGGTCATCTGAGTTAAATTCACCCATTCCAGTCCATTTTAGTTCACTGATTCCTAGAATGTCGACGTTCACCCTTGCCATCTCTTGTTTGACCACTTCCAGTTTGCCTTGATTCATGGACCTGACATTCCAGGTTCCTATGCAAGTTAACCTAAATATCCCACAAAAGAAAAAGCGAAAGTCGCTCAGTCTGACTCTCTGCAACCCCGTGGTCTATAGAGTCCATGGAATTCTCCAGGCCAGAATACTGGACTGGGCAGCCTTTTCCTTCTCCAGGGAGTCTTCCCAACCCAGGGATCGAACCCAGGTCTCCTGCACTGCAGGCAGATTCTTTACCAGCTGAGCCACAAGGGAAATATGGCATAGGAATTCAGAAATGCTAGAACTGCAAGTGATTTTTTGATTAGTGTCTGCCTCCTTAACTAGACTGTAAATGACAGTGAACTGAATCTATTTTCACTTACCATTCATGCTGGGAAAGATTGAAGGTGGGAGGAGAAGGGGACGACAGAGGATGAGATGGTAGGATGCCGTCACCAACTCAATGGACATGAGTTTGAGTAATCTCTGGGAGTTGGTGATGGACAGGGAGGTCTGGCGTGCTGCGGTTCATGGGGTCACAAAGAGTCGGACACGACTGAGCGACTGGACTGAACTGAGCTGATTGTATGCACAGAGTCCACTACCATGCTTGGCACATGACTTGTGTTCTATACATTTTGGTCAAACAAATAGATGGTACCCTATATCCCCTTGAAAGCCTTTCCCTTTGAAAATTTTATGCATATTTTAGAAATAAGGATGAAGAAGAATATTGGCAGAACCATATTATGGACGTAGGTCTCCTGTGCCCCCAATTCACTGGTTCTTACCCAGATGACTTAATTTTATTACACATGATGGTTTTTTAAGTTGGTTGTGACCAACGGGAACAGTTATGCTGAGGATCATGAAGGATAGGGAGAGTAACAAGTGAAGAGCTGGGGATTACGGAGTCAAGCTTGGATTCAGTGGGAAGAACCAAGTGCGGAGTGGCTGCATCTTTGCCGCGTATATGCTGATCGCATCTCATGCTGGGAGGCAGTGAGACCATGGAAAAATCGCATATCACCAATGTTTCACAAAACTTTCTTCAGCTTGTACACTCTGTAAGTTCTGCAGTTCTGCACAACTCCAGCCATATGTCTGTAAATTAATAGGGTCTTCTCATGCCCCTAATGCTCTTACCATTCAATTCAGCAAGCATATACTAAACACTACAAAGATACAAATCTTGGGTGTGTGTGCAAAGCCTTAGTACACAGGTATTCTGCTTACTACTCATTTTAATAGCTTTTATTGTTTTAGAGCATTTTAGGTTCACAACTCATTTGTAAAAGCCTGAATCAAAGTTATCTGCAAATGTAACAAATTCTAATTTCCAAATGAACCCAGGTAGTAACCATATGTGGCTTCCCTGGTGGCTCAGATAGTAAAGAATCTGCCTGCAGTGTGGGAGACCTGGGTTCAATCCCTGGGTAGGGAAGATTGTGGAAATGCAACCCAGTCCAGTATCCTTGCCTGGAGAATTCCAGGGACAGAGAAGCCTGGTGGGCTACAGTCCATGGGGTCTCAAACATACGTATATACGCACACACACACGCACGCCCACACACACAGAGTCAGTCTCCCCTTTCCACCATGGACACAACGTCTTCTATACACCACTTCTTGGCTAATATTTGCCAAAGGGCAAGGAGAAAAGTCAAAAACTTCAACACACACCAGGAATATTTTCTGTCAAACTGATTAGAAAAGAATCCACAACAATTTCTTTGCCAAATCCTAGTAAGTTAAATCTCTGTACACTTGTCAATTAATTAATCCTTGGCTTCTAGAGAACAGGTTGGAGGGTATAAAACTTTCATATCTGAGCCAATGGAAATGTTTCTTAACTGGAAGTTTTCCTAGGCCAGTCACAGAGAGGAAAAACAAAAGATGGTCAAGAAAAAAATGATATATCTTCCAATCTTCCATGGCAAACCAAACCAAGAATTCAGAAGTTCTTAGCTTTGGTGTTATTTTATTAGCAATCATTTCATGAGGTGAAACTCTTATAGAGTATTGTGTTGGCCAGAAAGCTTGTTTGGGTTTTCTGTAGCATCGTACAGATGGATGTTTCTATACGATGTTACCCACACTTTTTGGCCAATCCAATATGTCTAGTGTAGTAAATGCCCTATTCATTTAAAAGTTAGGTTATTAAAACTTACTGAGACATCAAGCAAAGTCTATGAACTACATAAAAATACTCTCTATAAAAATAACTGTCATTTAGGAACTACGTTTGGCTCAGTGAACTAGAAATCCAACAATGGTAACTTAATCAAAAGGGATTTATGTTTCTCTTCAAAGAAATCTAGAGACTGACAAGTCACAGTGTCATTCACTAACATCCCAGGATCCTTCTTTCTGGTTTGTTGTCATTTGAATGTGGTATTCATTTTCGTGATTGCCTCACAGTCGCAATAACGCTGCTCCACCTCTAGCATAACATCCACTTCCCCGGTAGGGAGAGTAATAAAGAGAAAGATAAAGGCAAAAGTCTGCATCTGTCCTTGTCTGTTGGAAAGCAGTAGCTTTCCGAGGAGACTTGCCTCTAGACTTCTACTTAAACTTCTTTGGCCATAGTTGTGTCACATGGTCACCCAGCTATGACGAAGGGTGAGAGGTACATACTTTTAGTTAGGTGTATTGATACTCTGTGCAAAATTTGGGTTCTCTTGTAAGGAAGAAGGGTGAATGGCTGTTGGATTGACAACTAGCTATGCCTGCCACAAAAACACTTATAAACACTGAATGCAGAAAGTGTTTGAGTCCCAGGAACTTTGGAGACAGTGAGAAAATGAATGAATTTAACATTAAGAATAAAAGTTTCTTGCAAGCTCAAGCTCAGGACGAGGATATACCTGTGTTTCCACCAATGGGCGATTAGACATAGTTCAGCATAGGCTAGCTTGAGTGATTTTTAAAGAACTACGTAGGCACCTTCCCACTTAGGCTGTAGGATTGTTCATACTAGCAATGAACGTCCTCAAAAGAATTTAACAATGATGCCTAATTGCAAATTTTTGTATCTTGTGCCCCATCTTAATGCTAACTTAATGATGGTCAGTGGAAGTCAATGTATAGTTCAAATAGCCAAGTAATTTTTTTTTTAATCCAAACTTTAACCTGTATCTCTTAAACTATTGAGGGGTAATCATCAGTGCCACAGTGGTCAAGAACCTGCCTGTAATACAGGAGACGTAGGTTTGATCCTTGGGTCGGGAAGATCCTCTGAAGGAGGATATAGCAACACACTCCAGCATTCTTGTCTGGAAATTTCACGGAGAGAGGAGCCTGGTGGGCTACAGTCCTTGAGGCTGTGAAAAGTCAGACACGACTGAGCATGCAGGCGCCCATTTCATACTACTCAGAAACCTCTTGCATCCCTTTCTCTTCCCTCTCCTACTCACGCACCCATTTTGCTGTATTTTACAAAAGTATTAATCCACAACAGATTAGAACTTTTTACAAATTGTCCTTCACCACTGAGTTTGAGAAAGAACTGCTGTAGTTGAAAGCATTGATTTTTGCACCTTAAAGATCTAGAATCAGTCCAGTGAAGATGGATTCTCCTTGGAGAGTTAGCATTCACCATATTAGACATGTGTGCCTTGGGGCGGGGGCGGGGGTGGGGGAAGAACAGTGTGGGAAAATTTACAGTATAGTACTTAAAAAATTCATTATACAATTATACAATAAAGACGCAGTGTAGGTATTTCATTTGAGGGATGGGCAAGATGAGCTTGCCTAGTTTCCTTTGGCTTCCTTCCTTTACCATCACTCCAGGGGTTACACCCACCCATTCTTTCCTTAGGTCTCCAGGGGGAGAAACAGGTAATGGTCAATTGACTAAAAGTAATATAGAGCAATAAATCAGAACTACTGAAATACTGTGGCTCCCTAGATATTTTTGTGTGATATCAAATAGTAGGATCAGATAGGAGAGTTGGCTACCCACCAGATTCAACATAAATTATGACAGGTGAGCATTCATGAGACATAGAATTGATGATACTCTAAAAGAAACTGGGTATAAATCAGGTTTTAGTTAATTGATAGGATTTCTCTGCTATGGAATACTGGTTTCCCTCACTATCTGAAAGTGGAGCAGGCCTAGGAAGCTTTTCATAAACCCAAACTGTGTAAAGCAAAGAAACAATGACCATTATTTTAAATGGAAAAGCATTTGAGCATTCCCAGACCCAATAAATAACCTAACAAATCATACCAAATAACATATAAACCTAAAATAACTGGAACATATAGTAAAAACTAGAGTGAATGATAAATACGCAGGCCAGATGAGTAGAAATAAGTGTGGTTTCACTTATCAGAATCAGGAAGACAGCAAGCGCACTGGAAGGCCAAGAGGTGGTGATGACGGTGTATTAGGCTGAGTCATGAGAAGTTGGGGTGGTGGCCAGAGGACAGGCTGGAGGGAGAGGAAGAGGGTCAGCTATTAACGTCTCATCCTCATCTGGACTCATCAGGACAGATAGGTCACTAACATCTACATCTTCTGTGCCTGCCTGCCTAGATGTTTGCATGGCTGATGTAGAAGTCTTGAAGTATGACAGTATGCTTGACTACTTAGCCTCATGCAACACTCTGTCATAGAAGTCTTTGTAGGTCCTCAGAACATCCTGCAAAACTGCCCTAAACCTTCGTGCACTTTCCAAATTAAAGTCACGCTTTTCTGCAGTCCCTGTAGCTCTGTCAGTCACAGTGAAAGCTCACCAGAGAGCTTCATGGCCAGCTCCTAGATAACTCTTCACCTTGGTCATAGAATGCCAGAACCTCTTCTACCTCGTTTTTGCCAACTTCCACCAACACAAAGTCACTTTTGCTGTATTTATTGTTGTTGGTTCACTGCTGCGGGACATGGTTTCCTCCAAATGCCATTTCTCATTGAGATTGTTAGTTGATCAAGAGCATCTCTAAGGTTGATGATTGTTAATTTTATCCTGTAGTCTTTCCAGATCTCTGATAAAGATGCTTTGGAGTTTCCCTTTCTGGCAATAGCATTTATAATAAAACAGATCACATTTTGTGTTACGTAAGCCTTAATTTTAGTGATCAGGCTGGATCATACATTGCAGCAATGATGTTATATTCAGCGGTAAGAACACAACACAAATGTTACCACCCTCCTCAACAATGCCAGGTGGATAAGCAGCACGATTACTGACAACCAAAAAGGTGCCTGTTTTCATGGTTATTTTCTCTACAGTGTTTTTCAACTAAAGGACTAATATATCCACTTATGTACTTAGAAAAAAATCGCTTGGGTACTCCAACCACTTGGATGTGAATGAAACACAAGAGGAAGTGTGTCCTTAACAATGTCCTTACAGACATGGAAGCAACCTAGATGCCCATCAGCAGATGAATGGATGAGAAAGCTGTGGTACATATACACAGTGGAGTATTACTCAGCCATTAAAAAGAATACATTTGAATTGGTTCTAATGAGGTGGATGAAACTGGAGCCAATTATACAGAGTGAAGTAAGCCAGAAAGAGAAACACCAATAGAGTATACTAACGCATATATATGGAATTTAGAAAGATGGTAATGATAACCCTGTATGTGAGACAGCAAAAGAGATACAGATGTATAGAACAGTCTTTTGGACTCTGTGGGAGAGGGAGAGGGTGGGATGATTTGGGAGAATGGCACTGAAACATGTATAATATCATATAAGAAACGAATCGCCAATCTAGGTTCAATGCAGGATACAGGCTACTTGGGGCTGGTGCACTGGGATGACCCAGAGGGATGGTACGGGGAGGGAGGTGGGAGGGGGGTTCAGGATGGGGACCAGGTGTACACCCGTGGCAGATTCATGTTGATGTATGGCAAAACGAATACAATATTGTAAAGTAATTAGCCTCCCATTAAAATAAATACATTTAAATTAAAACAAAAACAAAAAAATAACCAATGTCCTTACATGCCCTTGGGTTTTCTGAATGTGCCTTAGTAAAGGCCTAAGGATAGCCTTACCAGAGGTTTTAATAATAGGACAGGGTTAGCCTGTCCTTCAATGCTTTACATCCCTTAGCCTGCCTTTCTTCTATTGAAATTAATGATTTTTCTTGGCAATTTTTTCCAATAAATTGCTGTTTCCTTGCAATTAGACACTTGCTTATACAAATAAGCAACTTCTATAATTATTTTCTTCAGTTCTGGAAACTTTTTGGCAGCCTCAGTATCAGCCAAAACACTCTCTCCAGTAATCTTTAAGCAATGAAATTCCCCTCACCTCAAAAACTGATCAAAGCACCGTGACCGCCTTTATTTTTTTTTTTTTTCACATTTCAGGTCATTTTATTTTTAAATTAATTAATTTATTTTAATTGGAGGCTAATTGCTTTGCAGTATTGTAGTGGTTTTGCCATACATCAACATGAATCCGCCATGGCTGTAATGTGTTCCCCATCCTAACCCTCCCCCCCACCTCCCTCCCCATCCCGTCCCTCAGGGTCATCCCAGTGCACTGGCCCTGAGCCCCCTGTATCATGCATTGAACCTGGACCTGCAATTCACTTCACATATGATAATATACACATTTCAACGCTACCCTCTCAAATCATCCCACCCTCACCTTCTCCCAGAGTCCAAAGGACTGTTCTTTACATCTGTGCCTCTTTGGCTGTCTCGCATACAGGGTCATCATTACCATCTTTCTAAATTCCATATGTATGCATTATTATACTGTATTGGTGTTTTTCTTTCTGACTTACTTCACTCTGTATAATCGGCTCCATTTTCATCCACCTCATTAGAACTGATTCAAATGCATTCTTTTTAACGGCTGAGTAATATGCCATTGTGTATATGTACCAAGCTTTCTTATCCATTTGTCTTCCAGTGGACATCTAGGTTGCTTCCATGTCTTGGCTATTGTAAACAGTGCTGTGATGAACATTGGCGTACACGTGTCTCTTTCAATTCTGGTTTCCTCGGTGTGTATGCCCAGCAGTGGGATTGCTGGGTCATAAGGCAGTTCTATTTCCAGTTCTTTAAGGAATCCCCACACTGTTCTCCACAGTGGCTGTATTAGTTTGCATTCCCACCAACAGTGTAAGAGTTCCTTTTTCTCCACACCCTCTCCAGCATTTATTGCTTTTAGACTTTTTGATAGCAGTCATTTAGACTGGTGTGAGATCATACCTCATTGTGGTTTTGATTTGTATTTCTCTGATAATGAGTAATGTTGAATATTTTTTCATGTGTTTGTTAGCCATCTGTGTCTTCTTTGGAGAAATGTCTATTTGGTTCTTTGGCCCATGTTTTGATTGGGTCACTTATTTTTGTGGAATTGAGCTGCTGGAGCTGCTTGTTTATTTTTGAGATTAATTCTTTGTCAGTTGCTTCATTTGCTATTATTTTTTCCCATTCTGAAGGCTGTCTTTTCACCTTGCTTGTAGTTTCCTTCATTGTGCAAAAGCTTTTAAGTTTAATTAGGTCTCATTTGTTTATTTTTGCTTTTAATTCCATTACTCTGGGAGGTGGGTCATAGAGGATCCTGCTGTGATTTATGTCAGAGAGTGTTTTGCCTATGTTTTCCTCTAGGAGTTTTATAGTTTCTGGTCTTACATTTAGATCTTTAATCCATTTTGGGTTTATTTTCATGTAGGGTGTTAGAAAATGTTCTAGTCTCATTGTTTTACAAGTGGTTGACCAGTTTTCCCAGCACCACTTGTTAAAGAGATTGTCTTTTCTCCATTGTATATTCTTGCCTCCCTTGTCAAAGATAAGGTGTCCATAGGTGCATGGATTTATCCCTGGGCTTTCTATTTTGTTCCATTGATCTATATTTCTGTCTTTGTGCCAGTACCATATTGTCTTGATTGCCGGGAACTAGCGTGAGGAACTCCACTGTGGCAAAGGTCATGAGGAAGGAGGCTCGGCATTACGCAAAGGCGGGATCGATCCTCAGGAGACCCTCTGTTCCCAAGCATCTACCCCCCAAACCAGAGTCTGCCTACTTTACTGTTTTATGCTCTCACCTACACCTCTGATTTTACATGGGGCTGTCCCCCACCACCTCTCTCGGAGAAGGAGTTAACTTGCAGTTCCAGTCAATAAAAATTCCTGGGCGTGACAAGAGTGTTTCAACTTACAAACTCCCCTGAAGGTTCTCTAGCCTGCCTGAGCAGGTTCGTCTGGCCACATGTGATTGCTTACAGCCTCCCAACCGTGAGAGGCATGAGATGCTTTAAACTTTCTAAATACAGATTCTTTTGAGAAGTTAGAAAATTATTAGTATAGTATAGTGGGTTGATTAGGAATTATATTAGTGAAGGGTTTTTCATTTGTTGAGCCAATATTTGCTGCTAAATCTCCATATCCCCTGCCCTTATGATGAATATAACTAGCATATAAGAGAAATAAGTATTAACTTTTGATATTAATCATGTTAAACCTTAGGCTAAGTAAATTCCTTTCTTGATTATAACCCCCTGCACCCTCACCCTATAGGAATGCAACTTTATCTGGTGCCTTCTGAGGGTGGTGCCTGGTTTAAGAAAAAATCACCCCTGGAAAAAATAAGTTTTCTGGTTGACTGACCATTATCAGAAAGGGCCATAAAACGATGTAAAACCCCTAAGACCTTTGTATACATTTATATGAAGCACCTGATTTTGATAAACGTCAGGTCTGCTGACCCTGCGTGACTCTGTATTCATCCCTATGTATAACAAAAAGTATATAAGCAAACCTGAAAATAAAGAAAACGGATCAGTTTCTGGAAAGACTGATTCCCCCGTGTCGTTCTTTCTTTCCCCTTCTGGCTGAATTCCCATCTGGAGCGTGGATGCTCGCCAAGCCTGCTAATTTTGCCCTGGCTTCTAAGACCCACGCGAGAGGGAGCCCAAGGCGGGGCACCCTCCGCTATTCAAGTGGGTGCCGGTGGCAAACTCCTTGTCTTGGAGTTTTATTGGTATTCCACATAAACCAAGTTATTCAGCCTCCTTTTATCCACTAATTTTCCTACTACACTATTCTTTTCTAATCTCTCTTTATATTTCTAATTAAATAGCTTTTTTCTAGGATGCTGATTCCGTCTCCCCTTCGAATTACCGTGGATCCACCGGGGCTGGACCCCGGCACTTGATGACTGTAGCTTTGTAGTATAGTCTGAAGTCAAGCAGGTTGATTCCTCCACCTTGATTGATTTGTGAATATTGAAGAATCCTTGCCTCCCTGGGATAAAGCCCACTTGGTCATGATGTATGATCTTTTAAATATGTTGTTGGATTCTATTTGCTATAATTTTGTTAAGAATTTTTGCATCTATGTTCATCAGTGATACTGGCCTGTAGTTTTCTTTTTTTGTGACATCTTTGTCTGATTTTGGTATTAGGGTGATGGTGGCCACATAGAATGAGTTTGGAAGTTTACCTTCCTCTGCAATTTTCTGCAAGAGTTTGAGTAGGATAGGTGTCAGCTCTTCTCTGGTAGAATTCTGGTAGCTCTTCTTTGGTAGAATTCAGCTGTGAAGCTGTCTGTTCCTGGGCTTTTGTTTGCTGGAAGATTTCTGATTACAGTTTCGATTTCCATGCTTGTGATGGGCATGACCTCCTTTAAATTCCACTGTTGCCACACTTGAACCACCATCATTCTGTTTCAGTTTATTGAAAAGATGGACTGATTTCTCTGTAAACATGGGATAACTTAACACTGAACCTTGTACATCTATGAGTCCACTCAAGCTACAGACTTTCCACTTTGTCAATTACTGGAGACCACTTTGCCACTAGCAGAAATAATAGTAACTTCGGCGGCTTTGAAGAACCTCTCCTGTGTGCACTTGGTACAAAGGGTGGATGCAGTCAAGTTCACTGCACGCACAGTGTCTATTTTGTTCACCACGATCAAAATTCTTAATTATCAACACATCCAGTTTTATGCTAAGTACAATATTCTTGTGATCTCTTTTTGACCTTTCTGATACCTTTTAGATATATCTTGCTAATGGGTGTACACAAAATAAATGGAGATTAAAGCACAAATGTTCACAGACACAGTTCATAGCCATGGAGGCTGGTGTTGAGGTGCTGAGATAGTTCTTTTGCAAGGAGCTGGGTGGTGCCATTCTCACTGCTCTGGGTGCTGCAAAACAAATGCTGAACACTATTTTCAGATTTTGCCTTTTTTCATCAAAGTGGAAATCCCTCTGGATTTATTTTAGTTAGCAACAACAGGTACCAGTGCAGGTCTTCTGTAGAGGTGAAGTGGTATAACAACAAGCTATAGAGAAGTGGGGAATTTTCTCCAGATATATGCTCAGGAGTGGGATTGCTGGATTATATGGTAGTTCTATTTTTCGTTTTTTAAGGACCCTCCGTACTCTTCTCCATAATGCTTGTACCAATTTACATCCCCACCAACAGTGTAGAAGGATTCACTTTTTCCCACACTGTCTCCAACATTTATTGTTTGCAGATTTTTTGATAATGGCCATTCTGATGGTATGAGGTGATACCTCATTATAGTTTTGATTTGCATTTCTCTAACCATTAGTGATGCTGAGCATCTTTTCATGTGCTATTTGGCCATCTGTTTGCCTTCTTTGGAGATACGTCTATTTAGATCTTCTGCTCATTTAAAAACTTTTTTTTATATTGAGTTGCTTGAATTACTTATGTATTTTGGAGATTAATCCCTTGTTGGTCACTTTGTTTGCAAATATGTTCTCCCATTCTTTGGGTTCTCTTTAATCAAAGAAAACCATAATTTGAAAAGATACACGCATCCCAATATTCATGGCAGCACTATTTGCAATAGCCAAGACTTGGAAACAACAGAAATGTCCACTGACAGAGTAGTAAAGAAGATGTGGTACCTATATACCATGAACAAAAATAATGCCATTTGCAGCAGCATGGATGAAGCTAGATAGAGGCTGTCATACTGAGTGAAGTAAATCAGACAGAAAAAGACAAATAATAACCCGTAATAACTTATATGGGAAAAGAATCTAAAGAGTGGATATATGTAAATATATAACTGACTCACTTTGCTGTACAGAAACTAACACAACATTGTACATCAACTCTAATAAAAATTTTAAAAAGAAATGATAAGGAATTGATTGAAGCTTAATTCAACCAATTGAAGAACATGCTTTTGAACTGTGGCATTGGAGAAAATTCTTGAGAGTCCGTTGGACTGCAAGGAGATCCAACCGGTCTGTCCTACAGGAAATCAGTCCTAAATAGTCATTGGAAGAACTGATGCTGAAGCTGAAGCTCTAATACTTTGGCCATCTGATGTGAAGAAGTGACTCACTGGAAAAGACCTTGATGCTGGGAAAGACTGAAGGCGGGAGGAGAAGGGGAAGACAGAGGATGAGATGGTTGGATGGCATCACCAGTTCAACGGATATGAGTGTGAGCAAACTCTGGGAGAAGCTTCTCTGTCCTCTAGTGAAGGACAGGGAAGCCTGGCATGCTGCAGTCCATGGGGTGGCAGAGTCGGACACAACTAGTGACTGAACTGAACTGAACTGAAGGATAAGGATAGATTTATTCTTAAGGACATATGGCATGGCACAGCAGACTAAGTTATATTACTTAGAACCTTCATGCAATTTCCACCTGATACACAAAGCTTTTTTTCCTCAAAAAAACTGTCACTTTTTCTTCCAGACTAATGGTCAGAGGTAGGTTATAGATTAGTTGCAGGATAGGTCGGAATTTAGGATTAAATGGATTACCGTTGAGGCAAATAAAAAAATTACTTCAAGTAGCAGCTAATAAGTTTGTTTATTCATTTTATAATGAATGGTTAAAACTTAAAATCTCATCTATAAAATGAGCTAGGAAGTACCCTTTACCTTAAGGTTACTTACAAGTAGCGTTCATGGGATTCCTTATCCCACCGTCCCACCCTAAAGATGGAAAAATAGCTTTTAATATAAAGATTTGGACAAATTCTTGATTAGACTAATAATGCTTTAAGGTAGGTCAGATGGGGTGGCGCGGGCAGCACATCTCTATTTTACATCGGAGAGGACATACTGTGTCTTCTCATTAAATATTTTTTGATGGCTAGGAGAGCACTGTGGTTCCTTGTTGGACTCAAAGCCTAAGGAATAATGTGCGCAGGACCTAGAGGGCAGGTTCCCTTTGGAGAGCTCACCCTCTGTGATTTAACTAGCGGGCAGTGCACAGGACAAAAAGCAGTCACAGCAGCCACTGAACTAAGACATCTAACAGGATTCTTATGTTCAGCAAATATTTAAGGATACCTGCTCTGTGACTGCGGAGAAGGCTATGGCACCCCACTCCGGTATTCTTGCCTGGAAAATCCCATGGATGGAGGAGCCTGGTAGGCTGCAGTCCATGGGGTCGCGAAGAGTCGGACACGACTGAGCGACTTCACTTTCACTTTCATGCATTGGAGAAGGAAATGGCAACCCACTCCAGCGTTCTTGCCTAGAGAATCCCAGGGACGGGGGAGCCTGGTGGGCTGCCGTCTATGGGGTTGCACAGAGTCGGACACGACTGAAGCGACTTAGCAGCAGCAGCTCTGTGACTGGCACTGGGCTAAGACCTGGGAGAAGATGGACAAGATGTAGTCGCTGACTTCCAAACGCTCAGGCCCAGCATTCTGAGGTCAGGCTCTGATTCTAAATAACCCTGGCTAAGGAAGGAAGTGTGTTTCAAGAAGCCCTCATCAGTTTCAGGGCTGCTGAGGAAATGCCAGTTTAATGTAGACGAAACACCAATAGATCCACTGAAACAGAAAAACTGTCTCTCCTGCTTGCATAGAATCTTTCTGCTTATTTTCCCACCAGGGATGCTTCTCTCTGCAAGCCAGACCTAAAGGAATTTTTTTTTCTTGTACTGGGGGCTCCTAACCTCACAGAATCTGCAGAAGCACTAAGCAAGCAGAACATCAGAACACTACGTTTCAGTCCTGGTTTAGTATTAATTCTATGGTTTGGTTTAGTCGCTAAGTCGTGTTCGACTCTTCGAGACCGCATGGACTGCAGCCCGCCAGCCTCCTCTGTCTATCGAATTTTCCAGGCAATCCCGGAGTGGGTTGCCCTTTCCTCTTCCACGAGGTCTTCCTGACCCAGGGATGGAAACCTCGTCTCTTGCAGGCAGATTCTTTACCGCTTGAGCCACTAATTCTTGGCAAATCATTTCTTGGAGATTCGCTCTTCTTCTCTGTAAAATAAGCAGCTAGGAAGTGAACTCGGGGCAAGAAGTTTGAAAACGTTTTGAAAGCGTACTATGGTAAAAGCCTGCAAGAATGCTCGACTTAGTTCATCTCTCCTGAGCTACAGTCTGTAGCAGCTTTCGCATTGGCTCTTCACGCCCTCGGTGCCGCCCCACCCCGCCCTCGCCCCGCCCACCTGGCAGCCTGCGCTTGTGCGTCGTAAGGCCCTTCTCGGCTCCCGTCGCTTCCTTTTCCGTGTCGGTCCCACCCACCGCCGGCACCATCGTTTCCGGTTCCGCCGAGAAAAGGCCGGATCGCTTCGGTCCCTTCTCTAGCCCGCCCATTTGTCTAACGTTTCTGCGGCTTACGGGGTCGGTTGGACGGGAAGTTACCAATAAAGTTTTACTGTTTGAAAGCCGGCCTGGCTGGGCCGTGCCCATTATCCGTTCCCTTGTTTGTTTGTCCGCAGTCCCTCTCGGCTACAGGGAACAAGCTTCAGGGCGTCATGGCCAGGGGCCACCGCGGCCGGGCGGAGCTGAGGCCGCCTTTCGCTGCCCACGCGCTCCCTTGGCTCCCGGGTCCACCGGCGTCCGCCTCGGTCTGAGCGCAGCCCCCTCCGCGCCCAAGGGCCGCCTCGCGCCGGACCCCATGGCCTCCGGGGCGCCGCCGCCTTCGTTGTCTCCGTCGCCGCCACCCTCCCCCGAGCCTGAGCTGGCCCAGCTGAGGCGCAAGGTGGAGACGTTGGAACGCGAGCTGCGGAGCTGCAAGCGACAAGTGCGGGAGATCGAGAAGCTGCTGCACCACACGGAGCGGCTGTACCAGAGCGCCGAGAGCAACAACCAGGAGCTCCGCACCCAGGTGCGCCGTCCGGTTCCAGCCCCACGCCCCACCCAGCGGCGAGGCCTTCGAGGCCTGGGATCGCCTCCGGAGGGCTCCCTGGCAGGGCCCTGGACTGCTTTAGAGAGTTCCTGGAAGAGTTAAAAGTTTTGTGCTATTTTAATTACAAGAACCTTTGGAACAAACCTAAGAGTTGGGGTACTCGGTTTAGATGAAATGCGTGAGCTGCAGTTGCGACCGGGCGTGAAGTGAACTTAAGGACCTTGAGTTTTCATTCTCACTTGTAAAATCCCCTTGGCAGTAGGCACATTTACAATATTCCAGATCACTTTTTGAGTTTGTAAAGCACCAATTGCAGTCAGCCCCATTTATCATTGTCTAGAAGGGTGAACTGAAATTGAGCTTTCAAGTTCCAGTTCAAGTCGCTCAGTCGTGTCCGACTCTGCGACCTTGGTTGAGCCTTGAATTGAGCCTTGGTTGCCCATAAAATGAGAATGATGGGACCAACTGATGAAGGTTAAGTCAAATTAAGCGTCCATAAACTGCTTCACCGTTTTGATCGCTATGCATATGTGAGGGGGCTTCCCTGGTGGCTCAGTGGTAAAAGAATCCACCTGCCAATTCAGGAGACCTGAGTGGGAGGGTCCGGAAAATCGTGTGGAGCAGGTAATAGCAATCCCCTCCAGTATTCTTGCCTGGGAAGTCCCATGGACAGAGAAGCCTAATGGGCTACAGTTCATAGGGTCGTGAAGATTCAGACACGACTGAGCGACTAAAGAGCAAGAAGGTATTAATGTGAGGTTGTTCTGGGCATTTATCTTGAGTTGTCTGGTGGAAGTCGGGAAGATAGAACTCTGCTTGTTAAAGACACTAAGCAGCTAACTTTTTGCCATAAAATACAGTAAGGGCAAATATTTAAACTGACCAACATCTGCTACTACCACTGAAGCTGGAACTAGAGTGAAGCAAATAAGGCACCTAAGGCACAAAATTTATGGAGGCACTCACGCTTAGGCTCATGAAAGTTTAGGATAGTACCTGAGAATCAGTAACCCCCTTGAATTTTTAAACAGTATAATTTTTCCAGCTTGATTTTTTTGGTCTATTGCATTCTTTCCCAACAAGTTATATTTACATGTAATTATTAATTTCAGTTAAACTGTTGTCCTTTGACATATATTGGTACATTTCCTAAAACCACATATGTAGGGTGAAAATTAAAGTATCAGACTTTGTTATGCTTTGTCAAATAAGCTATGCAAATAAGTGCTGAGTAGCAATGACTTTCTGTGACCATTGTATGGAGTTGTTAATATTATGATGTAGAAAATTTGTGTTTGGTTACTCAACAGCTGTTTCTTGGACACCTACAGGAGACTACAAATACGGTTAAAATATTGTGGGGAGAGGGGAGGAAAATTTGATAGCCTTAAAAAAAATCCTTTTATAATTCTAAATTGTGAAAGTTCTGCTTGCTAGAGATTCTAAAAACGTTTCTGCTAGTCTGAAGAGCTAGCATTTTGGTTGTTAGTGTTAACTCGATAGTCGTCTAATATGAAAAATTGAAATGCGCAGAAAGCTGTAACTCTCCTATTGATAGTAATGGCTCTTTATTATCTTTCTGGTCAGCCGCCCCTGGAGTTGGGTGGAGTTTGTTAACTGTCGTTGCTGATTACTAGATAGTTGTTTCTCTGGAGCAGTGAAAAATTGGCTTGAGAACTGAAGTTGAACTAGCAGTAAAACACATAAATGTACAGGCTTTGGAGTCAAAGACACTTTGTGCAAATTACTTTATCTCTTTAAATTTCTCATGTTTAAAATGGGGATTAGGACAGCCAGTTTGTAAGGTGGTTGTAAGAATGAATGTGATGTCATCCAAAGTACCAAGTGTAGTGCCTAGAATGTAGCACGTGCTAAATAAATTATCTTGTTCACAGTAATAGTAGTAGTAGCTAGAACCAGGACTAGGGCAAGGCAATCGGTAACCTAAGGCGAAAAATTCAAGGGGGTACTGATTCTCAGGTACTGTCCTAGACTTTCATGAACCTAAGTGTGAGTGCCTCCTTAAATTTTATGCCTTTGGTGCCTTGCTTGCTTCAGTCTAGTTCCAGCTTTGGTGGTAGCAGCAGATCTGATCATTTATGAAATGCATGCTAAGTTGCTAAGGCACTTCAGTCGTGTCCGACTCTGTGCGACCCATAGACAGCAGCCCACCAGGCTCCCCCGTCCCTGGGATTCTCCAGGCAAGAACACTGGAGTGGGTTGCCATTTCCTTCTCCAATGCATGAAAGCGAAAGGTGAAAGTGAAGTCACTCAGTCGTGTCCAATTTAGCAATCCCACGGACTGCAGCCTACCAGGCTCCTCTGTCCATGGGATTTTCCAGGCAAGAGTACTGGAGTGGGGTGCTATTGCCTTCTTTGATGAAATGCATAGAAAATCAGTATATAATCAGTCTTACCACCTTTCTCTTTTTGACCTCTATGTAACATGAAAGAAATATGTGGAAGCTTGTATTTTAGTTTCATGCTTATAAGGAATATAATCTCACATTGCATCATCGAGAAAGCAAGAGAATTACAGAAAAACATCTATTACTGCTTTATTGACTATGCCAAAGCCTTTGACTGTGTGGATCAAATAAACTGGAAAATTCTGGAAGAGATGGGAATACCTGACCACCTGACCTGCCTCTTGAGAAATCTGTATGCAGGTCAGGAAGCAACAGTTAGGAGTGGACATGGAACAGCAGACTTTTCCAAATCAGGAAGGGAGTACGTCAAGGGTGTATATTGTCACCCTGCTTATTTAACTATTATGCAGAGTACATCATGAGAAATGCTGAGCTGGATGAAGCACAAGATGGAATCAAGATTGCCGGGAGAAATGTCAGTAACCTCAGAAATGCAGATGACACCACCCTTATGGCAGAAAGTGAAGAGGAACTGAAGAGCCTCTTGATGAAAGTGAAAGAGGAGAGTGAAAAAGTTGGCCTAAAGCTCAGCAGTCAGAAAACTAAGATCATGGCATCTGGTCCTACACTTCATGGGAAATAGATGGGGAAACAATGGAAACAGTGACAGACTTTATTTTCTTGGGCTCCAAAATCACTGCAGATGGTGACTGCAGCCATGAAATTAAAAGACACTTACTCCTTGGAAGCAAAGTTACGACCAACCTAGACAGCATGTTGAAAAGCAGAGACGTTACTTTGCCAACAAAGGTCCGTCTAGTCAAAGCTATGGCTTTTCCAGTAGACATGTATGGATGTGAGAGTTGGGCTATAAAGAAAGCTGAGCATTAAAGAACTGATGCTTTTGAACTGTGGTGTTGGAGAAGACTCTTGAGAGTCCCTTGGACTGCAAGGAGATCCAACCAGTCCATCCTAAAGCAGATCAGTCCTAGGTGTTCATTGGAGGGAATGATGCTGAAGCTAAAACTCCAATACTTTGGCCACCTGATGTGAAGAGCTGACTCATTTGAAAAGACCCTGATGCTAGGAAAGATTGAAGGCAGGCGGAGAAGGGGACAACAGAGGATGAGACGGCTGGATGGCATCACTGACTTGATGCACATGTGTTTGGGTGAACTCTGGGAGTTGGTGATGGACAGGGATGCGTGTGGTGGTTCATGGGGTCACAAAGAGTCAGGCGTGACTGAGTGACTGGACTGAACTGAGCTGAATTGAGTCTTGCATTGAGACCCTGTCTGACTGAGGTTGCTAGTAAGTGCTCTTTTCTGTTGATGGGTGTTCTTCACACTCTGGTGCTCTGGCCTTGACCTTCAGTGAGGTACAGGGAGCCCAGAGGCCCCTCTGAGGCAGTCATCTCTGTTTCCTTCTGCTCCAGTTATTTAGGTGTAAGATTAATATTTCAAGAAAAAAGTGTGTTAACGTATATGAGTGACATTATTTAAGTGAATAGTTAATTCCAGGTGGAGAACACTGAATGATACTAGGTAATTTAATTCTCCTCAGGGAGAGCTGCTGACCAGTTAAAATGTTAGTATAAAGGCATTCTTATTTTGTTAGAAGTAAATAAATCTGTTCACAGGGTCTTACTGATGTCGTGAGTCTGATTTTTGGAAGGAATAGTCTGAGGTTTCCCAAGAGAGTATAGGAATAAAAACACCTCCCTTTGCAGATGTAAAAGATGAAAGCCAATTATAGTATTTTTAGTTTTTCTGAAAGGAAACTAGCTGATCCTGGTACTTCTCCAAACTTTTACCAGGGAAAATAATTACTGTAATTTTAGGAGAATAATGTACATATTAGTAGGTGGCTGTATGGTTTATTTCCTAAAGCCTTTTTTTCTTTCAGGTAGAAGAGCTCAGTAAAATACTCCATTGTGGGAGAAGTGAAGATAATAAAAAGTCTGATGTAGAAGTACAAACAGAGAGCCATCCTCCTTGGTCAATCTCAGGTACTCACCTTACAGTGAAGCTATCCAAATACTTTCACCTTCAAATCATGCTAGTGGGGCGTTTTCTTTAAACTTAAAAAAAAAAAATATGTGTATATATATATATATATATATATATATATACACACACACACACACACCTACACACCCACCCACCCAACCCCCACCCCACCCCCCCACCCCCCCCAGATAAATAGAGCTGTTACAAAGTTGCCTTTTCTCTATATGACTTGGCATTTTCAGATAATCTATTTGCTCTTGTGGGAAAGCAGAACTTGTTGCTCTTGTAAATGCGCAGTATTGCTCCTGTTTTGAGTGGCATGTTCACCGAGTAGTTCTTGCTCTGCTGTAAACCGTCTCCTCTCTCCTCGCCTTACTTGTGACCAGGGGGTGTGTTTTCTTGTTGACGTATTACACTTAGTATCAGTTCCGTGTCAGTCTCAGGTCCTTCTGGGAGGAGGCTGGGCCTACAACCATGGCCTCATCAATGGCATGATGTTGGGAGGCAAAATTACTGAGCACCTGGGTTTTAACAAATAGAAATCACAAGAAATGGTCTTTCCCAATCAATTTTGCCTTGTTTATTCTGTGCACAACTTAGCAAATTATGGTATTATGTTTTTTAAAAAGTCAGCATCGTGACTGAAATGTGATGGAAAAATGAGCCCTTGACATGTTGTCTTTATTCCACTGTCGTTTGATATTCAACGCCACTAAGGTGTGCGCTTAGACATTTTTAAGAGTTGCTGACTTTTTTGGACAGAACACAACCTGTCTACCTGTTTTCTCTTTTTACTCTTGCTATGGAAAATCCAAATCTGCTCACCTTTTTTTTTCTTTTTAGCTTGACAGCTAGGGTACTGAAGGTGACGTTAGAATCAAAGATGTATCCTTCTGCAGATTTACTTGCACTCTTCATTTTAATCTGTTAAAATCTGTTTAATTGTAAAAATACAAGTTGCATGCAATGCGTGCTCTTTGGTGTTTGCTGGTAATGTTTTGGAATTAAGTTCTTTTATATACACTATTCTAATATGATACCACTTTTTGTTCTTGCAATAGATTATTACTATCAGACATACTATAATGAAGTTAATCTTTCAAATAAAGCATCTGAACTCTCAGTTCAGGAAGATAAGGATATCGAAGCTTCTACTTTTAATTCTAAAGACCAGTCTCACATACAAAATGATACTTATGCTGGTACTGATGTAACAGAAAATGTTAATTTTGGACAAGAGGACCATTTTGCCTCGAATTCACAGGTAATAGAGTGCTTTACTTGAAACCGTTATTACAGGAACTTGCTCTTCTTTGTTGTTATTATGGAGAAAAATAGAGTTATTTCTTTTATTGCAGGATATGCAAGGGTTGTAAACCTGCTGTAATTATGTAGTAAATTATACACTTTTTGAGAAACAAAAATTAGAACTGATTCATATGTGTTATTGTTTTCCTACTCTATTGTGTTCCCAAAAAAAAGTATGGTACACATAAACTAAAGCAAAATTTGTCAGTATGTTTTGACTCAACCAAAAAATCTTGAACAATCACAATACCATGCTCACACCAGCTTCTTTCAATGCTTCCTTTATGTCTAACATCATGCCGTTGTCAAATTTCCCAGAATGTTTTATAAATTAGTTTCTACAGTTTGTTTGAATCAGGATCTTGTAAGGTTTATACAGGGCAACTGCTTAATGTGTGATATAGAATTCATAGCTTTCCTCACCCATCTATTTTCTAAAATTGTTTCCTTTGCGCCTATAACTATTGAAGAATCCTGAACATTTGTCGTAAAGAATAGTTCCATCTGTACTTTGTGGATCGCTTCCCTATGGTATTAGATATTTATTTTTGAATAATGGTCACTCACTCACTCATGTCTTCAAAACGGGGTCAGATTTGAATTAACTGACATTTTTTTTTAATGGCAATCAAATTGTAATTGATAGCCATCCCTTTCCATTGCAGAAACTGAAGTCTTACATTCCAAATAGTTTATAGGTCTGTTTATTGTTCAAATTCTGTTACTTTTTTATTTAAGGATGTTTTTGTCCTATTTGACATGATTGTACCATATCTAGGAGCCAGCATCTGCGTTAGCAACAGAGAATACATCCTTAGAAGGTTCATCACTAGCTGAAAGTTTGAGAGCTGCAGCAGAAGCTGCTGTATCACAGACTGGCTTTAGCTATGATGAGAACACTGGATTGTATTTTGATCACAGTACTGGATTCTATTATGATTCCGTAAGTGTCTCAGACCTTTTCATACTGGATGGTTGTGTTCCTAGCTGCTTGAATGCTTAATATTAAACCTTAGGTTGAATTAAGAAAAGCAGGGAGCTGCATGTAAAAATTGTTTGATTCAGAGCTACTTGATAAGAATAAAGATTTATAAAATAGCTTATGATACTATACTTTTATGTTTATTTAATTAGATGAGTTAATTGTGTTATTATAGATTACTATTTTAGAGAGATCTAATAACCTTTACATTGTAAAGTAACATACAAAAATTAGCATATTTATTAATAAAAAGAGATGAGAACTGCATTTTGTAAAATGTTTCAGAACTTAACATTTTTTCATAGAATTTATACAGAAGTAACATTGTTAGTTCTAGGCTTGGCGGTGAGATTTTTGTTTTTTAATTGTTTCAAATACTTGTATCTTTGTGAATTCATTTTAGTCCACAAAGGAGTCTTTTTTTAAAAGTTCTTTATGGCATGTTTATTATTAGTGTTTTATTTTCTGTGTCCTTTAAGCATTCTACTTAAAAAAAAAATCGATCTGTTAACAGTGAGAACTAGGGAATTAGTGTGGAATCAGAAATACAGTGAACCACCAACTAGGACAAAACCAGAAAATAAAATTCTTGATATATAATGCAGTGTTTTGATTGTTGAAGATCTAGTACTGAGTTGGATTTTTTCAGCTTTTGATGACAGTAATGATGGAACTCAGCACACCCACATTCTTCAACCTCTGTGGTCTACAAATATGATCTGGTTCAGGAATTACAGAATGTAATGAGTGCCACAAAGTGGAGTAGATATTCACAATTCCAGTTATAGGAACTGCTATTAACTAATCTAGGGAACATAATGATAAGAGTAAATATTTTAGTTAGATAATCGATTTCATTAGCTTGTCAGTTGGCACTTGGTACAGTACTTTGTAAATACTTTGTAAAGAGAGAGTTTCCTTTCATAGGAGTATGCCAATTGAAAATGTTAATTAATACCCAGGAAATAAATGTTTAAACTCTTATTACCAAAGAAAATAATGATTAGCTAATTGGTTTCTAGGAAAATACGCGATTTCCAAGTATATGACATTAGCGTCTGCCATTCTTCCACCTTCCTTTCTGTAGCTTTCCTCCTGACATCTCTTCCGTAAATGCTTAATCACGTTCTGCAGGTTGTGTGTCTTTGGAGTAGGGGCGTCATTGTTTTGCCATTTTTATTTTGCTAGTTTTCATTTTATTTTAATTAAATAAAAATTTTCTTACATAATTGAAATGTCTGTATTTCGGGCTGAAAGGTAACAGATTAAAAAGATTTCAGTTGTAGAAGTTCTGTTATCGTTGGAAATAAAGATTTAAAGCTTCCATTCAGTTTTTTAGCTAAAGGAAGGATAGTGAGGATTATAAATATTTTTTGTAAGAGATGACAAAATGAATCAGTAAATTGTAATAGTATCAACACTTAGAAAAATAATTCTTTTTCAGGAAGCTTTAGTTGCTTAATCTCAGTGTATTGCCAGATGTTTCCAGGTCTGATCTGCATGGATTTATGATGTAAATAAGATATAGATGATTCAATCAAATCTTGGCCAGTTCAGTTCAGTCGCTCAGTCATGTCCGACTCTTTGCGACCCCATGAATCACAGCACACCAGGCCTCCCTGTCCATCACCGACTCCTGGAATTCACTCAGACTCGGCATCTATCAAGTCAGTGATGCCATCCAGTCATCTCATCCTCTGTCGTCCCCTTTTCCTCTTGCCCCCAATCCCTCCCAGCATCAGAGTCTTTTCCAATGAGTCAGCTCTTTGCATGAGGTGGCCAAAGTACTGGAGTTTCAGCTTTAGCATCATTCTCTCCAAAGAAATCCCAAGGCTGATGCCCTTCAGAATGGACTGGTTGGATCTCCTTGCAGTCCAAGGGACTCTCAAGAGTCTTCTCCAACACCACAGTTCAAAAGCATCAATTCTTTGGCACTCAGCCTTCTTCACAGTCCAACTCTCACATCCATACATGACCACTGGAAAAACCATAGCCTTGACTAGACGGACCTTTGTTGGCAAAGTAATGTCTCTGCTTTTGAATATGCTATCTAGGTTGGTCATAACTTTTCTTGCAAGGAGTAAGCATCTTTTAATTTCATGGCTGCAGTCACCATCTGCAGTGACTTTGGAGCCCAAAAAAATAAAGTCTGACACTGTTTCCATTGTTTCCCTATCTATTTCCCATGAAGTGATGGGACCAGATGCCATGATCTTTGTTTTCTTAATGTTGAGCTTTAAGCCAACTTTTTCACTCTCCACTTTCACTTTCATCAAGAGGCTTTTTAGTTCCTCTTCACTTTCTGCCATAACGGTGGTGTCATCTGCATTTCTGAGGTTATTGATATTTCTCCCGGCAATCTTGATTCCAGCTTGTGCTTCTTCCAGCCCAGCGTTTCTCATGATGTACTCTGCATATAAGTTAAATAAGCAGGGTGACAATAGACAGCCTTGACGTACTCCTTTTCCTATTTGGAACCATTCTGTTGTTCCATGTCCAGTTCTAACTGTTGCTTCCTGACCTGCATATAGGTTTCTCAAGAGGCAGGTCAGGTAGTCTGGTATTCCCATCTCTTTCAGAATTTTCCACAGTTGATTGTGATCCACACAGTCAAAGGCTTTGGCATAGTCAATAAAGCAGAAATAGATGTTTTTCTGGAACTCTCTTGCTTTTTCCATGATCCAGCAGATGTTGGCAATTTGATCTCTGGCTCCTCTGCCTTTTCTAAAACCAGCTTGAACATCTGGAAGTTCACGGTTCACGTATTGCTGAAGCCTGGCTTGGAGAATCTTGAGCATTACTTCACTAGCGTGTGAAATGAATGCAATTGTGCGGTCGTTTGAGCATTCTTTGGCATTGCCTTTCTTTGGGATTGGAATGAAAACTGACCTTTTCCAGTCCTGTGGCCACTGCTGAGTTTTCCAAAAAGTTTTTGGAAAAAGTTTTTCAAGATTTGGAAATCTTGGCCAGTATCTAATAAATGCAGATGATTCTATAATTTTATCTTTCTAGTTTTTATCTATAATTGACCAAAATTCTTTATTGCATGGCTGCTTTACAGTAAGTCTTATGTAGTTGCTTAGTGTAGAATTGATTAGTGAAGACAGTTGTTTGATTTCTTTGTATAGAATGTTATGTTACAGTATTCATGAGCTTAATTTTATTTTCAAATTTTCTCCAGAATTTTGAATCATGAACAGTAAGAGACAAATCTTTATGACACTGAGAGGAGAGCTTAGGGGTTTATACTACCAAATCATTACCATGTAATTATATAGATGATGAGTCTGGAATTGCTTTTATGTGGTCAGCTTTTTCTGATGCATGCCTTAGTTTTCATGACTTCTAAAGGTTTCTTGTTGAACCATCTGAAATTGCTATTTCTGTAAGCATAAACATGGTCAAATGTTGGCAATTATCTGAGATTTAATTTAATATATATATGTATTTATTTTCCACACTTGGAAAAGTAGAGGAGATATTGAATGGTATTTTGGAAAATTACAAGCATTTTTATTATGTTATCTTTTTTTTTTTCCAGAAAAAACTGTAATTCTTTAAAGAAACACATTTACTAGAAAGTTTAGTTTTCTATTTGATTTCATCATGAATAGAACTTACTGTTCCCTTCACTTTGAAAGGAAAACCAGCTGTATTATGATCCCTCCACTGGAATTTATTACTACTGTGACGTGGAAAGTGGTCGATACCAGTTTCATTCTCGAGTGGATTTGCAGCCTTATCAGACTTCTGGCACAAAACAAAGTAAAGATAAAAAATTGAAGAAAAAAAGAAAGGATCCAGATTCTTCTACGACAAATGAAGAAAAGGTAATGTCATCATAATTTTGAAAACTTACACAATGGTGGCATAGTTAAGCCAGATTTCTTTTTTTGCCTTCTGCTTTACTATTTGGCTACTCTGGGTCTTTTTGTGGTGTGCAGGCTCTTCATTGCGGTGTTTGGGCTTCTCTGATTGTAGTGCCCAGGCTCAGCTGGCCGGCAGCATATGGTATCTTAGTTCCTCCAGCAGGAATAGAAACTGTGTCCCCTGCTTTGGAAGCTGAATTCCTAACCACTAGACCACCAGGGAAGTCCCAAAGCCAAAATTTTTGATGAAACTGGAAATCATTTAGTAGCTCTGCTTTTTTTTTAAAATTTAATTAGAGTATCTTTGCTTTATAGTGTTGTGTTAGTTTGTGCTGTACGGCAGAGTCATTCAGCCACAGATGTGTGAGATGTGTGTGTCTCCTCTTCCTGGATTTCCTCGGCATTTAGGTCACCGCAGAGCACTGAGCAGAGCTCCGCGTGCTGTGTGCGTGGTTCTCATCAGGCGTCTGCTTTACACGTAGTAGCGTATCTGTGGCTTCCTGGTGGCGCTAGGGAGGAAATCTACCTGCCAGCGCTGGAGACTCAGGAAGCTCAGATTCAGTCCCTGGTTCGAGAAGATCCCTTGGTGTAGGAAACGGCACCCCACTCCAGGATTCTAGCCTGGAGAACCCCATGGACAGAGAAGCCTGGTGGGCTGCAGTCCCCGGGGTCACAAAGAGTCAGACACGACGGAGCAGCTGAGCACACACATGCAGTGTATGGATGCCAGTCCCAGTCCCCTACCCACCCTACCCAGTAAGTCTGTGTTTTAGATATAGCATTCGATTAGAATATTCCATTATATAATAATGAGGTGCCAGAATCTTACCGGAAGAAACTTTCACATGGGGAAAACATGGACTTTTTACCATTTCTCAGTTATGAGAAGCAGAAACATTCTTTTTCTTTTTTTCAGCCTGAAATTGACCACTGAAAAAATTTTTTAAAGTTTGAAGCAGGTAGATATAGGGCAGATAAAGTACTCTGTGTTGTGTAATTTGGAAGAAGACCATTCAGAGCATCTGTTGATACGCTGATGTCAGTGCACAACTCACAACACAAGAAAAACAGTTTATAAGCAGCTGTGGGTAAAAGTTCAACATTCTTAGTTATGTTGAGCAGTTACGTATGTTAGGAAACATAAGAAAAAAATCCACTGCTAGCAAATATAGGATATATATATATTTGTTAGTGTAAATTGGTATCTTTGGGGGAAATAGGTTGCTTGCTTGCATGTGTGCTCATGTCTGACTCTCTGTGACCCCATGTCTGTTTCTATTTTGTAAGCGAGTTTGTGTCATGTTTTAGATTCCATGTATAAGTGATTTATATAATATTTGTCTTTTTCTGATCTACTTCATTTAGGATAATAATCTCTAGTTGTATCCACGTTGCTGCAAACGGCGTGATCCTTTTTCGTGGCTGAGTAGAGTCCGTTGTGTATATATACCACCTCTTTATTAGTTGATCTGTCTGTGAACTTTTAGGTTGCGTCTGTGTCTTGGCTGTTATAAACAGTGCTGCTGTGAATATTGGTGTGTTTTCTCTGAATATCTGCCCAGGAGTAGGATTGATGGACCATAATGTAACTCTCCGTGTGCAGGCTCAGTCGTATCCCACTCTGTGCGACCCCATGGACTGTAGCCCACCAGGCTCCTCTGTCCATGGGGTTCCCCAGGCAGGAAGACTCGAGTGGGTTGCCTTTTCCTTCTCCAGGGGATCTTCCCAACCCAGGGATTGAACCCATGTCCCCTACATGAGCAAGTGGATTCTTGACCACTGAGCCACCTTGGAAGCCCAGTGTAACTCTATTTTTAGCATTTTAAGGAACTTCCATACTATATTCCATAGTGGCTGCACAACTTATATTCCCATCAACAGTACAGGAGGGTTCTCTTTTCTCCACACCATCTCCAGCATTTATTATTTGTAGACTTTTTAATCATGGCCATTCTGAACAGTGTGGGATGTTACTTCATTATAGTTTTGATTTGCAGTTCTCTAATAATTAGCGAAGAAGCATCTTTTCATGGGCCTCTTGGCTATCTGTATGTTTTCTTTGGAGAAATGTCTATTTAGGTCTTCTTCCCAATTTTTTTATTGTGTTATTTGTTTTTCTTTTCTTACTGAGTTGTATGAGCTGTTTATGTATTTTGGAAATTGTCATTAGTCACATCATTTGTGAAGATTTTCTCCCAGTCTGTAGGTTGTCTTTTTGTTCATTTATAGTTTAGTTTGCTGTGCAAAAGCATTTAAGTGTGATTAGATCCCCTTTGTTTATATTTCTATAGTTTTGAAACACTGACATATGAAAACATTGCTACTGTATGTCAAAGAATATTTTACCTATATTCTAAGAGTTTTATGGTATCATGTCTTAATATTTAACTCTTTAAGGCCATTTTTAGTTTATTTTTGGGTAGGCTATGAGGGAATGTTCTAAATTTACTGATTTTTATATGTGGCTGTCAGCTTTCCCAACATCACTTGCTAAAGAGACTGTCTTTTCTCCATTGTATATTCTTTCCTCCTTTGTTACATTTAAGTCTTTAATCTATTTTGAATTTATTTTTGTGTATGGTGTGAGAAAATGGTCCAGTTTCACTTTTTTGCATTTAGCTGTTTAGTTTTTCCAACACCATTTACTAAAGAGGCAGTCTTTTCCCATTGTATATTCTTGCCTCCCTTGTAGATTAGTTGCTCATATAAATGTGAGTTTATTTCTGGGCTCTATTCTATTGCATTGATCTATCTGTCTTCTTTTGTGCTGGTACCATACTGTTGGTTACTGTAGCTTTGTAGTATATTTTTAAATTAGAGTGCAGGGTACCTCCAGCTTTGTTCTTCTTTCTTAAGATTGTTTGGCTATTTGGGTTCTTTTTCTGTTTCCCTACAAATTACAGAATTTTTCTAGTTTTTTGAAAAACACCATTGGAATTTGATAGAGACTGCATTAAGTATATAGTTTGCTTTGGATATAGTATAGCCATTTTAACAGTATTAATTTCCCTAATCCATGAGCACAGTATATCTTTCCCTTTCTTTCATCAATATCTTAGAGTTTTCAGAGTATGAGTCTGTTACCTCTTTGGTTTGATTTATTCCTAGGTATTTTATTTCTTTTTGATGCAGTTATAAATGTGATTGTTTTCTTAATTTCTCTTGTAGTTTGTTGTTATGTATATAAAGATACAGCAGGTTTCTGTATTTTTATATATTTGTATTCTGAAGCTTTACTGAGTTCATATTAGTTCTCATAGGTTTTGGTAATGTCTTTAGGATTTTCTATCTGTTGTATCATGTCACCGGCAAACAGTGACAGTCTAACTTCTTTTCTCGTGTGGACTTCTTTTCTTTCTTCTTCTTGCCTGTTTTCTGTGGCGAGGACGTCCAATATTGTGTTGAATAGATGTGGCAAGTGTGACACCGGTCTTGTGCCTGATCTTAGAGAAGACGCTTCAGCTTCCCAGCTTTGAGTATGATGCTGGGCATGGTTTGTCATATGTATGTGTGTGTGCTGAGTAGTTTCAGTCGGGTCTGACTTTTTGTGACCCCGTCGACTATAGCCCACCAGGGTCCTCTCTCCATGGGATCCTCAGGCAGGAATACTGGAGTGGGTTGCCATGCCCTCCTCCAGGGTGGGTTTGTTATACGTGACCTTTATTGTGTTGAAGTACATTTCCTTTGTATCTACTTTGTTTAGTTTATCCTAAGTTGATGTTGAATTTTGTCAGAAACTTTCTCTGTATCTGTTGAGATATTCATATGATTTTTACTCTTCAGTGTGTTAGTGTGGTGTATCACGTTGATTGATTTGTGGGTATTGAACCATCCTTGCATTCCTGGGATAAATCCCATTTGATCGTGGTGTGTGGTCTTTTAATATATTGTTGAATTTGCTATGCTAGTATTTTTACATCTGTGTTCATCAGTGATATTGGCCTGAAATTCTATTTTATTTGTGGTGTGTTTGGTTTTCGTGTCAGGCTGATGCTGGCCTTATAGAATGAGTTCAAAATGTTCCTTCCTCTTTAACTTCTTAGAATAATTTGAGAAAGACAGGTTTGTTAGTTCAGTAGTTCAGTTCAGCTCAGTCGTGTGTGACTCTTTGTGACCCATGAACTGCAGCATGCTGAGCTTCCCTGTCCAGCACCAACTCCCCGAGCCTGCTGAAGCTCATGTCCATCAAGTCGGTGATGCCATCCAACCATCTCATCCTCTGTCATCCCCTTCTCCTCCCGCCTTCAGTCTTTCCCAGCCTCAGGGTCTTTTCCATTGAGTCAGTTCTTCACATCAGGTGGCCAAAGTATTAGAGCTTCAGCTTCAGCATCAGTCCTTTCAGTGAATATTCAGGACTGATTTCCTTTAGGATGGACTGGTTGGATCTCCTTGCAGTCCAAGGGACTCTCAAGAGTCTTCTCCAACACCACAGTTCAAAAGCATCAATTGTTTGATGTTCAGCCTTCTTTATGGTCCAACTCTCTTATTCATATATGACTACTGGAAAAACCATAGCTTTGACTAGACAGACCTTTGTTGGTAAAGTAATGTCTCTGCTTTTCAATATGCTGTCTAGATTGGTCATAGCTTTTCTTCCAAGGAACAAACATCTTTTAATTTCACAATTGCAGTCACCATCTGCAGTGATTTTAGAGCCCCCCAAAATAAAGTCTGTCACTGTTTCCATTGTTTCCCCATCTATTTGCCATGAAGTGATGGGACCAGATGCCATGATCCTCATTATTTGAATGTTGAGTTTTAAGCCAACTTTTTCACTCTACCCTTTCACTTTCATCGAGAGGCTCCTCAGCTCCTCTTCGCTTTTTGCCATGAGGGTGATGTCATCTGCATATCTGAGGTTATTGATATTTCTCCCAGCAATCTCAGTTCCAGTTTGTGCTTTATCCAGCCCGGCATTCCTCATGGTGTACTCATTACATGTAAGTTAAATAAGCAGGATGACAATATACTCCCTTCCCAACTTGGAACTAGTCTGTTGTTCCATGTCTGGTTTTAACTGTTGCTTCTTGACCTGCATACAGATTTCTCAGGAGGCAGGTTAGGTGGTCTGGTATTCCCATCTCTTTAAGGATTTTCCACAGTTTGTTGTGATCCACATAGTCAAAGGCTTTGGTGTAGTCAATAAAGCAGAAGTAGATGTTTTTCTGGAACTCTCTTGCTTTTTGGATGATCCAGCGGATGTTGGCAATTTGATCTCCAGTTCCTCTGCCTTTTCTAAATCGAGCTTGCACATCTGGAAGTTCTCGGTTCATATACTGTTGAAACCTGGCTTGGAGAATTTTAAGTATCACTTGACTAGTGTGTGAGATGAGTGCAATTGTGCAGTCGTTTGAGCATTCTTTGGCATTGCCTTTCTGGATGAAAACTGACCTTTTCCAGTCCTGTGGCCACTGCTGAGTTTTCTGAATTTGCTGGCATATGGAGTGCAGCACTTTAACAGCATCATCATTTATGTTTTTTAACTATTCCCTAAATGTTTGGTAGAATTCACTTGTGAGGTCATCTGGTCCTGGATTTTTATTACTTATGAGATTTTTGATTGTTGAATCATTTTCATTTCTGGTAAATGGTTCATTGATATTTTTTCTATCCTGATTCAGTCTTGGGAGACTATGTTTTTCAGGATTTATCCATTTTTTTCTGAATTGTCCATTTTATTGGCATATCATTGTTCATAGTAAACTCTTATTCTTTTCATTTCTGCAATATCAATTGTAACTTCTCCTCTTTGATTTTTGATTTTATTTATGTGGGTCCTCTCGGATGATGAGTCTGTCTAAAGGCTTAACAATTTTGTTTATTTTTTCAAAGAACCATCTCATAGTTTCACTGACCTTTTTTCTTTTTTTAATCTCTGTATCCTTTCTTCTTCTTCTTTTTATTGTCTGTACCTTGCAGCTTGCAGGATCTTAGTTCCCCAACAGAGTTTAAACCTGTGCCCCCCTGCAGTGGAAGCACAGAGTCCTAACCACTGGAAATCCCAGGGGTTTCTTGTATCATTTATTTCTATTCTGACTTTTATTGTTTCTTCTCTTAACTTTGGATTTTTTCCTTCTTTTTCTAGGTCCTTCAGCTGTAACGTTCGATTGTTTATTTGGAATTTTTCTTATTCCTGAGTTAGGCTTGTGTTGTTCTTAACTTCTTAGAACTGCTTTTGCCTTATCCCATGGATTTTAGATAATTATATTAACATTTTCATTTGTCTCCAGTAATTTTTTTCAAATCTCCTTTTTGAGTTCACTAGTGACCAGTTGCTTGTATAGTAGCTTGTTGTTTAGACTCTTATGTGTTTTTTGCAGTTTATTTCTTATAGTGGGTTTCTAGTTTTTCACTGTTGTGATTGGAAAAGCTGCCTAATAATTCAGTCTTAAATTTCTTTATTTGAAATTGAAGTATAATTGATTTACAGGATTGTGCTAATTTCTGCTGTACAGAAAAGTGACTCAGTTATACACACATATATATTCTTTTTTTTTAATATTGTTTTCCATTATGGTTTATCCCAGGAGACTGGATATAGTTCCCTGAGCTATACAGTAAGCTTTTGTTTATCTGTTTTAAATGTAGTAACTTGCATCTACTAACTCCAGACTCCCAGTTCATCCCCTTCCCTCCCTCTCTCCCCTTTGGCAACCACAAGAACGGTCTCTGTGTCTGTGAGTCTGTTTCTGTTTTGTAAAGAGGTCCATTTGTGCCATATTTTAGATTCTGCATGTAAGTGATAGCATATGGCATTTGTGTTCCTCTTTCTGACTTACTTCACTTACTGTGATAATCTGTAGTTGCACCTCAAGCCTTAGTTGCTTGAGGCTTGGTTTGTAGCCTAGCATGTCATCATCTTGAAGAATGTTCCATCTTCACTTGAAACAAATGTGTATCCCTGCTGCTTTTGGATAGAATGTTGCCTGTGTCTCTGTTAGGTTCGTTTAGTCACATGTATCATTTAAGGCCAGTGTTTCCTTACTGGTTTTCTGTCTAGATGATCTGTCCATTGATGTAAGTGGAGTGTTAACCTCCTCTACTACTGTGGTGGTGTCAGTTTCTGCCTTTATGTTCGTTAGTATTTTCTTTATGTACTTAGAAGGTGCTTCTGTGTTGGGTACATAGATATTTATATATACAGTTGTTATATCTCCTTGTTGGCTTGATCCCTTTAGCATATAATATGCTGCTTTGTCTCTTTTTGCTGTCTGTTTTGTCTGAAATAAGTATTGCTCCCCCAGTTTTCTTTTTATTTTCATTTGTATGGAAAACCTTTTTTTCTGTCCCCTTATTTTCAGTCAGTGTGTCTTTAGATCTGAAGTAAGTCTCCTTTAGGCAGCATATATGTGCGTTTTTGTTTTTTTAATCCACTCAGCCACACTTGTGTCTTTCAGTTGGAACTTTGCGTCCGTCGGCTTCTGAAGTAATTATCGGTAGGTGTGTGTGTACTGCTGCTGTGTTGATTGTCTTGAAGGGGGGTTGTCTTTCCTTTCTGGTTCTGTTTCTTTTGCTCCCTTCCCCTGTGATTTGATGACTGCCTTCAGTGTTACGTTTGGATTCCTTTCCTTTCTGTGTATCTATTACTGAGTTTTGGTTTTTGGTAACCATCAGATTCATTCATATTGACAACCTATATGTATGTGATTGGAGTTTCCCAGGTGGCGCTAGTGGTAAAGAACCTGCTCCACCCGCCAGTGTGCAAGACATAAGAGACCTGGGGTCATGAAGGTCCCCTGGAGGAGGGCATGGCAACCCACTCTGGTATTCTTGCCTGGAAAATCCCATGAACAGAGGAGCCTGCAGGGCTACAGTCCATAGGGTCGCAGAGAGTTAGACATGACTCAAGCAACTTAGTGCAACAGCGCATAGATGTGGTTATTTTAAGTTGATGATTTCTTAAGTTTGAACGCATTCTGACTGCTCTCTGTTTTTACTGTCCTTGCCCCCTACATCTGTGTCTGTGGTCGCATTTTGTGTTTTTGCTTTGTTTGTCCCTTAACTGCAGATGTGGCTGTAGGTGATTTCACTGCTTTCGTCTTTTAGCCTTTCTACTGGCTTCATCATCGTCACTGGTTGACCTGCTGCCTTTACTGTGTGATTGCCTTTACCAACGCGACTCTTCCCTTCACGAGTTTCATGTTTCTAGATGTGGCTCTTTGATTTCTACTTAGAGAAGTCCCTTTGATATTTCTTGTAAAGCTCTTTTAGTGGTGTTGAACTCTTTTAGCTCTTGCTTGTCTAGAAAGTTCTTCATCTTTTCTCCCAATCTGAAGGATAGCCTTTCTGGGTAGAGTGTTCTTGGTTGAAGGTTTTTTCCTTTTATCACTTTGAATATATGGTGCCATTCCCTTTTGGCCTGACTTTTCAGTTCTGCTGAAAAGTCAGTGATAGCCTTATGGTAGGTCCCTTGTGGATAACTAGTTGCTTTTCCCTTGTTGCTTTTAAAATTCTTTTTCTTCGATTTTTGCCATTTTAATTGTATTTTGTCTTCATGTGAACTGCTTTTGGTTCATCTTGTTTGGGACTCTGTGCTTCTTGAAACTGGATGTGTTTCTTTCCCCAGGTTAGGGACATTTTCAGCTATGATTTCTTCACATATGCTTTGTGGTTGTTAGTATGCTTAATATTGTCTAGAGGTATAAACTATACTCTTTTTTTGTTCTCTCTTCAGCTTGATGATTACTACTCTTTGCCAGATTGCTGATCTGTTCCCCTATATCATCTAATTTCTTATTCCTTCTAGTATGTTTTCATTTCAGTTTTGTATTCTTTAGCTCTGTTTGGTTCTTCTTCATGTTTTCTAACTACTGAAGTTTTATGTTCATTCATTCTTCTGAGTTTGGTGAGCATCTTTATGTTCATCACCTTGAGCTTTTTGTCCAGTAGATTGCTTATCTCCATTTTTTTTTTTTTTGCTGTGATTTGACTTGATTTTAATTGTATTCTTTGAAGTATGGGAACATCTTATAAAATAGTGGAAAAGTCCTTTTTAAACCTGTATTTTGGAAGAATGTTCTTTTCTGAGGTTATGTCGTGTCCTTTTGTTGAGAACATATTCCTCTGTCTCCTCACTGTGCTCTGTTCACTGTATTTATTTCTGTGTGTTAGGTGGACTTCAAGGTGGGTAGGTTGTTTATGTTTCCCGTCTTAGAGAAGTGGCCGTATTTAGCAGGCCTCCTCTGAGGCCCAGGCAACACATGCCCTTGTGTTCACCAGGACTGTTTTCTCTGGGGGTGTTCCCTGTGTGGGCTGTGTACATCCTTCTGCTGAGGTGAGACTGATGACTGTGGGAGCGCTGGAAGGCAGGGCTGGCACTCTCCCTGGCCGGCTGTGAGGTCGTGCCTCGCGTGGTGCCTGCAGGCCCAGTCAAGAGAAGGGTGGCCTTCCTGTGAAGTTGACCGTGTGACCCAGGGGCTCGGGGCTGTTCCTGGCCCACTGGATGAGTCCCTGTGTGGCTCTCTTCTGGAAAGCCAGGGGCTTGTGCTGGCCAGCAGGTGGGCAGGGCAGGGATGCCAGCACTAACAGACCAGAGGAAAGATTCCAGAAAGATGTGTTCCCATTCCACTGGTCCTGGGGTAGAACAGATTCCCCAAAACAGCTGACCCAGGCTCCTTTCAAGCTGCTACCTCCCTGTCGAGACCCAGAACGTGTGCCATCTTACATGTGCCTCAAGAGCTGAATCTTATTCCTGTACCTCTCCAGTTCTCCTGAACAGAAGCTCTCCTAGTTTTTCAAAGCTGTACATTCTAGGGGCTTGTCTTTTCAGTTCAGGATCCCCAGGCTGGGGAGCCCCATTTGGGCCTCCCACTCCTCACTCCTTGGAAGGAACCTCTGTGCTTGGGATATCCCTTCCATTTGTGGTTTGCCAACACAGGGGTATGGGTCTCCACCTCTCCTACCCATCTTGTGTGGTTCCTTCTTTCTGTCTTTAGTTGTGGAAAATCTTTTCTGCTAGCGTTCAGGAAGGTCATTCTCATAGATAGTTGCTCTGTAAGTAGTTGTAATTTTGGCGTGTCCGTGGAGGAGATGAGTTTAGGGTCTTCTCACTTCACTGTCTTGGCCACTTCTGTTCTTGAATCTCAATTCTCTATTTGATTTGTTTATTTCTCTATTATTTTCACTGACAGTACCTAAGAATTGAAGAGTAAGTAAGAAAAATGTCGAAAATTATTTCTCTTTTTTGTCAGAGACCTCTGTGCTAGTGACTCCTACCTACTACTAGTCATTGAACTGTTTGAGAGAATATGTTGATGAAACTAGTTCTCCCAGCAAAGCAAAGAATATATAGGGGTCCTCAAATGGCCTTTTCTGACAAACTAGATGATGAAATTTGATAGCATTCTGTGAGATTTTGGTCCAGTTTAGCTCTCATAGCCATTCATCTTTACCATCCTTCTGTAAAGATATGTTAATTTAGGACAAGGACTTAAGAAAAATACTAATAAAAATTTTGAATTCCCCAAGGATTATAAAAGGTAGTTGTGTCGCATGGGAGGAAACCAGTTTTAGGACATACTCATCCTTTTCTTGAGTTTTAAGATATTCTTGGGCCTCACTTTTTGGAAGTACAGAGTATACGGATGGAGAAGGAAATGGCAACCCACCCCAGTATTCTTGCCTAGAGAGTCCTGTGGACAGGGGAGCCTGGTGGGCTGCTGTCCATGGGGTCACACAGAGTCGGACACGACTGAAGCGGCCTAGCGTGCATGCATGCCTTGGAGAAGGAAATAACCCACTCCAGTATTCTTGCCTGGAGAATCCCAGGGACAGAGGAGCCCGGTGGGCTGCTGTCTGTGGGGTCACACAGAGTCGCACACGACTGAAGCGGCTTAGCAGCAGCAGAGTATACGGAAGGAAGGAAGTAGGGTGAGGAGATTAGAGTAATAACTTGAAATGTGCATATATGCCTGATGTAGGCCCTGGGCCTTTCTTTTATCTTAATGGATATTTATCTAACATTCGAGACTGACAGTTTTAAAAAGCAGTACCTATTTCTGTTTCGCTCATTTTCCTCTACATGTGTTGTCCTATAAATAATAATAATAATAAAATATATAATACTGGAAACTGCTTTTCTTTTAATCATATATACATCAGGAAACTTTTTGGCTGTAGTTTACAGTGGTCTTTAAAGTTCCTCATAGCTTTCCAGGAACTTGCTCTTGTTATTGTCCTTGGTGAGTTTGTGTTGCTGGAAATATGTATAGTTTAGCATGCTGTGAATGTTTAGCAAGTCTTCAAACTGAATTTGTGCTACCATTAAAAATATGTGTTTAGGATGCTCTTGTATTTTATAAAATAACAGCAGAACATATGACTTCACCTCATCATGTTGCCCTAAGGTAGAAAGAAAACTAGAGTGTGTTACAAACTAGAGGAAGATAACTGCTTTTTCTAAAGTTAAAATAATAGATATGTTCATTTGTCCTAGGGTATGGCCAATATGCATGTATAATAAATAATAAAAGGCTTATGCCAGTTAAGTTGGAAGTTCAGAATAAAGAGATGTAATTGACTCATCTGTACTATTTTCTGTGTTATCAAACTGACTCTATAAAGTATTTTAGCAAAACTTCAGTTCTGATATATTACGTACATTTAGATCTTTAAATCCCTGCTTTAATTAGTGCTAATTCTTTATGTCATGTATGTTGACTTAATAATTGACTCAAAGTTCAAAAAGAAAATTTAGGTTTAGTTGTATTCTCTAGGCCTGCACTGTTCTGCCAGCTCCATGTGGCTACTGAACACTTTAAATGTTGCTAGGGTACTTTACCTAGTTGAGTATAAACTATACTCAGTTTTGAAGACCTGGTACAGAAAATCCATATAAAGTATTGGTAAAAATTTTTATGCTGATGAAATGTCATCTTTATATATAATTAGTAATATTTTGTAAGTACTGGGTTAGGTAAAGTAACAAAATGAATTTCACCAGCTTCTTTTTTTACCTTTTTAATGACCCTACTAGATAATTTTAAAGCATATATATAAATATAAAACTTGCATTTTATTTTTGACAGCGTTGTTCTAGGCTCTCACATGATCCAAGCAATATGTGATGAGCACCTGGATTGGGACAGTTAAGAAGATGATACTAGATAAGGAGAGAAAATTGGGGTTAATTTTAAACATAGTCTATAGCCTCAGTAATTGATTCCATGGAGTGGTTCAGGAGATGTCAAAGACTTTTGATTTGGATAAGTGGATGGTAACATCATTAAGAAAGGGAACATAATAAGAGAAAGAGGCAATAGAGATAATAGCTGTTGTTATTTCACTGAACACATGTTTTCACTAATTCATTGAGACATTTAGGGTTAAACATTATAAGATGGTCATGTTTAAGATTCTTCTCTCTTGTTCCCACCTCTTTCCAGAATTTGAATTCAGAAGATCAGAAAACATCCAATATTGAACATATAAGCTGCAGCGAGGGAGAAGATTTTGCAAATGTGAAAAAGAAGGCCAAAATAGACATCCATTACAAAAATAGTCCCCCCAAATATACTGTTCCAGTGAGTGCAAAGACTGTAGAATCTCCTCTTAGTGAAAACGTTTATAATTCGGCTTCATTTAAAGATGAGAAAATCGTAGACACTGATAGTGAGCCTGAAGAAGGTGAAATTACAGACTCTCAGACCGAGGACAGCTACGATGAAGACACTACCAGTGAAGACAACGCAACTGCAGAAGATACTGAGGATGAAGGTGAGTAGACAGGCATTATTCACGGCCATTGTAAAAGTACAGCACAGTAGTTAAAAGCGTTGGTAGCCCATATATTTGCCAAAAAGTGAGCTGATTGTTTTAAAGAGATTACTTTAACAACATTATTAAAAATGATAACTTTGGTCATACTTACAGTAGGGTGTGAATAAATGACTACTGCTTGGATCCTAAAGTTCAATTGCATTGAATGGCCTACTCAGTAGAACAAAAAACCAAGTTACTTACTCTTTCCTAGAATCTGTGCTAAGTCTATTTTAATGGGTTAGATATTTATTGTCCACTTTTGTAGTTGAGAGAGGGAAGGCAGTTGCCTTTAAAGAGTAGGCCATTAATTCAGCTACGTAGGTATTACGGTAAATCTGATTTTTTTTTTTTTTACTTGATATAATGACATACTTTGAAAACTCAGAATTTTGTAGTAGTGTATACAAGCTTATTTTGTTCTTAATGGAATTTCCTCTCATTTTTTTCTTAAAAGGGTAGACTCAGTTTTTCTAACTTGAAAAATGCTTTTTTTGGGGGCATATTTTCAAATACCAATACCTTAAAAAAGAGAGAGTTGATTATTTTGTAATTTTGATAGCTGCTGTATATCTTTAGGTCGATTATTTTAAATTGCCAATGTTGTTAAAACTTACTTATTGTGCATGTCACATAGCAGAATTTGAGAAGGTTGTTTTAAACAGAAGGAAGATTTTTGATCAGTTTGTTTTAGCTTTATGCCTTTCTTGGAGAAGGCAATGGCACCCCACTCCAATACTCTTGCCTGGTGGGCTGCAGTCCATGGGGTCGCGAAGAGTCGGACACGACTGAGTGACTTCACTTTCACGTTTCACTTTCATGCATTGGAGAAGGAAATGGCAACCCGCTCCAGTGTTCTTGCCTGGAGAATCCCAGGGGCGGCAGAGCCTGGTGGGCTGCCGTCTATGGGGTCGCACAGAGTCGGACACGACTGAAGCGACTTAGCAGCAGCAGTATGCTTTCTACTATTCCCTGGGCATTTGTTATTTTTGAATTAATACTTACCTGTTTTTTGGCAGATGAAGAAAAAATCTGGCCTCCGTGTATTAGAGTAATTGTAATTAGATCACCTGTGTTGCAGACAGGATCACTTTTTATCATTACAGCTGTAAATCCTGCTACAATTGGAAGGTAAAAATGTTTACCATTATCGTATTCTGTTTATTTTTCTTATTCCAATTATTAAATATGTGTGGTACTTGTAGAATAGACAAAAAATGATATCCTTGTTCCTCCCTCTCTCACTCAGAAAATATTCTGACACTTACCTTTTGTCATGCGGTTTTGGAAGTCAATTGCAGACATAACTTCATTGTCCCTAAAGCTGTCTGCTGATGTAAAGAGTTAAAATCTTGGTGATACCTTCCACAGAGATTTCATCATTTTCTTACCTTTGGTATTGCTTTTTTTAGGCCTAAGTTACTTATTTAAACCCAGTATGACCTCCTCCTTTGATCCTTTTTCTTTACCCCTATGTAACTAGAGAAGTAGATTTTAATCATGAGTACGATAATTTCCTTTTTTCCCAACTGGAAAGGTAATATATCTTTAATTCAGGTTTCATACAGTATCTTAATTTTAAATTCTCGGAAAATAGTATGTTCCTTTTACACGTAGTAATAGAAGTGGGAACATAGTCAGCAGGTCTGGACTGACATCACCACGAAGGACATTTGGTCCTGCTGGATGCTCACTAGCCTGTGACAGATGTACCAAAACCGGGGTCCCCATCCCCTGGACCTGTTAGGAGTCGGGCTGCACAGCAGGAGAGGAGCGCTGGGTGAGCGAGGAAAACTTCATCTTGTTTACAGCTGCGCCTCATCACTCGCAACACACTTCAGATGTCACTGTTTGCCGTCACCTCCAGATGGGACTATCTAATTGCAGAAAGCCAAGCTCAGGGCTCCCACTGATTCTACATCATGGTGAATTGTATAATTATTTCATTCCATATCACAATATAATAATAATAGAAATAAAGTGCACAGTAAATGTAATGCACTTGAACCATCCCAAATACCCTTGCCCTGGTCTGTGGAAAAACTGTCTTCTACGAAACTGGTTCCTGGTGCCAGAAAGGTTGGGGACCACTACAATTACCTTATGAAAGAGTTAAGGTAATTCTGGGACCTACTTTCAAACATGAAATTTAGAGTAGCATTACGGAAACTGGGTTTAGTCTGATAGGGAGACTTGCATCCTAATATATCTTTTAAAGCAAAATTATCTTTAAAAAAGTTCTTTAAATATGCTTCAAAAAGTATTAAAGGCATTTCAATTTTACTTAACTCTGCAGAGAAAAAGATATGGAGCATACTCTCCGAATCCCTGAAGTTGGTGTCAGTAAGGTAAGTTCTTTGATTTTTCAGATACAGCCCCCTCAGTGTGACTTTGTAAATCATCATTATGGCAGAAAGCTAGGGTTTTTCAGATGAAAAAGAAAGGTTAATAGTCAGTATAGTAATGGTAATGAAAGTAATGCAGGTTGTTTATGCCATTACTTGAGAAAAAAAAATTCTCCATCAAAATTTGCATGAACTAAAATAATGTTTAGTTTTTAACTGTCTGGAGCAGGAGTGGAAAATGTAGACAAAGTATTAAAGTAATACCTGTTTAGCAAATACTTACTGAGTGAAGTCAATATGCTGGATATTGTGGTAGTTCAAAGATGAGTCATATGTGGATTCAGGCTACTTTAGTGCATAGTTACTTTAAGCCCATGGTATTTTTCAACTCAAGAATAATCTATCCTCTACCCCTCAAGGCTTTTTCTAGTTGATTTTACAGCTTTTCCTAGTTGACTTTCTAATGGTTTCAGGAAAAAGAGCAGTTGAGTGTTTCAAAACAAACAAAAAGAACAGAGTTACAGCTAAAGTTATAAGATTTAACTATCAAAAGTCTCATTTATCTTTTTTCTTTACTACATTTTCTGTGGTTTCCCCCTTCCCTTTTATAACTGTTATGTTTTTTTGACCTTTCATCAACCCCATTTTGTTTCTATTTAATGGATTATAATATGATTCTAAACTGTATTTTTGTGATTTTTGTCTTTTTGGAATGAAATTTGTTTTTTCATTATTAGTTGAAAGTCTGATTTTTTTACTTTGTTTGGATTCACTCAGAGGGAATGAAGTCCTTGTAATCTTAATTCAGACCAAGTTATCTTCCTTTTTCACCTTCTCATGATGCTTGGTTTTGCTGCCTCCAAAGAAAAACCTGTCTATAACTTAAGTAACAAAGATGTCCTTCTACTTCAGTCTGAAATGTAGGTAGTTCTCTGGTGGCATTTCTGCTTTTCCTTTCTTTGAAACAAACATGTCCACTGGTGGGGTAGGTAATTTGTTAGTTGTGTGAAATCAGTTTGACAGTATATATCACACATATCCAGATATATGAAAAAGTTAAAGTCAAAAAACTCCAACATATTTCATATTAATATTAGGAGAAAAACCAGAAACTAATATTTAACCAGTGTATAGGAGAGGATTTTCTAAGTTTAAAAAAAGAAACAAAATCACAGAAGACGAGGTAATTTTGAATTATTTAAGTAAGAAATAAATTTAAATGGCAGTCTAAGATAATCAGATCTATATATCCCTTATATTTTAAGAGCTCATATAAATTCATTTTTTAAACCCCACTATGATACCAACAGGTAAATGAGTGAAGGACATAGATAAGTAATTCACAGTAGAGGAAATATGCTTAACTTGCGAAAACCATTCAATATTTGTAGTAATTCAAGAAATACAGTTGAGACCAAAGTGTTAGTTTTCATTCATCCCGTTTATTAAATATCTTTCCTATTGAGAGCGTAATTTAGAAAGGTCTTTGGAATAAGGTTTCTAGTCATAAGATTTGAAGTTATTTAAACTCTTTGATATAGTTTTTCTAAACAACCCAATTGAAAGAAATGTATGAAGGACATGAAGAGAAAATTTACAGAAGGTGAAACCCAAATGGCTAAAAATATAAGAAGAGATTTCAGCCTCGCCTGTAACTGGGAAAATGCAAATTAAAACCACAGTAATGAACTTTAATTTCACACTTGATATGCTTACAAAAGCTAAAAATTCTGACAATACAAAGTGTTATTTAAAACTGTATAGATCAACAGAAATTCTTATAGATTGGTGTTGAGACTGTATATTGGTCCAACCCTTTTGGAAAATGATATGTGTGTGCTTAGTCACGTCTGACTTTTTGCGACTCCATGGACTGTAACCCACCAGGCTCCTCTGTCCATGAGATTATCCCACAGCAATATTGGAGTGGGTTGCCATTTCCTACTCCAGGGGATCTTCCTGACCCAGAGATCAAACTTGCAGCTCCTGCGTTGGCAGATGGATTCTCTACCACTTGAGCCACCTGTGAAGCCTGGAAGATCGTATGGCAGTATCTAATAAAGTTTGTTTGCATGTAGATGGCTTAGCAGTTTCATTCCTAAGTGTACCCCCAGAGAAACCCTTGTATTGTCCACAGGAAGAGTGCATGGACAGGGTTGTTCATAGAAGCATTTTGAAAAACAGTAAAACCTGGGGAAAAAACCTGGCTGTTGTCATTAAAAGAATATGTATTATAGCTTATGGTACAGCCACAGCTGCACTGCAGCTAGATGGTATTCAGCCAAAGATGCAAGATAAAGGAGATAAATACTGTTAGTATACATTTGTCAAAGCTCATCAGACTGTTGGAGAAGGCAATGGCAACCCACTCCAGTACTCTTGCCTGGAAAATTCCATGGACAGAGGAGCCTGGTAGGCTACACTCCATGGGATTGCGAAGAGTCCAACATGACTGAGCGACTCCCCTTTCACTGTTAGTTTCATGCATTGGAGAAGGAAATGGCAACTCACTCCAGTGTTCTTGCCTGGAGAATCCCAGGGGAGGGGAGCCTGGTGGGCTGCCGTCTATGGGGTCGCACAGAGTCGGACACGACTGAAGCGACTTAGCAGCAGCAGCAGCAACAGCAACGGTTGTGTAACCATTGCTGCAGTCAATTTTAGAACATTTTCATCACTTTGGAAAAAAGTTTCATACTCAATAGTAGTCCTTCCCCATTCCTTCCTCACCTCCCACAGCCCTAGGCAACCACCAGTTTACTTTCTGTTTCTGTGGATTTGCCTGGTCTTCACATTTCATGTAAATGGAATCATATTAATAATACGGTATGTAGTCTTTTGTAACTAGCTTGTACACTTAGCTTGTCTTCAAGATTCATCCTTGTTGTAGCAAGTATCAGTACTTCACTTGTTTTTATTGCCAAATAATACTCCATTGTTCAGACACACTATAGTATTTTGTTTATCTGTTCATCAACTGTTAGACATTTGAATTGTTTCCATTTTTTGGTTATTAAGAGTAATACTGCTAAGTTTGTTTGGAAGTGTAGTTTTCATTTCTCTTGATACCTACCTTGGGGTAGAATTATTGAGTCATATGGTAACTCTGTTTAGCATTTTGAGGAACTGTCAAACTTCCCCACAAAGCAGCTGCATCATTTTATGTAACCACCATCCATGTATTGTTTATGAAACTGCAGCTCTATATCCAGTTAAACGCACGTGTATTGAGTGCGTGCCTAATATATGTGAAGCACTGTATTATATGCTAAGTGGTAAGCAAATTGTCAACTAAATGTAAGCAATAATTGTAAGCAGTACAGTGGCCTTCACATATACAGTACCTCTGCATAGTTTAAGTGTTACATAAACAAAGTGCTGTGGAGCGGGAGGGAGTGATTAGTCCTGAGTATTGAAAATTTGGAAACTCTGAGAAGCTGACCTTGAATATTTCAAATCACCTTTGTATTAAAAGTTTTTAATGATATGAGCAACTATTATTAGGTGAAAAATTATTTCAAACTATATATAGTATAATCTCAAGAATATTATAAGAGTAGGAAAGATAGGACACATGCTAAGTCATTAATGGTAATTATCGGTGGGGATACAGGTGGGTGACTTTTCTCCTGCAGCCTCCTTATTTCTACCAGAAGCATTGTAATTCTTTTGTATTCAGAAAAAAATGTATTAAGAATAATACAAGTTAAATCATCAGAGTCCACTGCATTTTATCATGGAGAAATTATTGTCTGTGATTTAAAAATATATAATAATTTATAATTACCTGGTTTCTTTTTTTAAGTTTCATGCAGAAATTTATTTTGACCATGACTTACAAAGTTATGTCCTTGTGGATCAAGGCAGTCAGAATGGTACAGTTGTTAATGGAAAACAGATTCTTCAGGTAAGTGTATATTTATTAATTAAGTACTTGCATATTCTTTTAAAAAACTGAACTGGAATATTTTATCCCTCAGGGCATAGTTATCATAGTGATTATACATATCATTTAGCTCAGATTGGTATTCAAGCCAGATGTATTAATGTGGAAGAGAATTCTTAGAGCTGAAAAATATATACAGTAAGTAGATACTTAACTGCTGAGTTTTGCCTTTCTAATTATGTATCTACACCTTATTTTTAGAGATAAATGCATTTTAAAGCCATGCAAAGGAAGTTATAGCAACTTTAGGGGCCATTCTTTTGTGTGTGTTTTTTATTTTTTTAAGCTATTTTAACAGAAATGTTAAATTGGAAAACTCCTTGAAAGCAGGGGCTATGTCTGTTCAGTTAACTCTTTTATCCCTAACATGTAGCAGAGTGCTTAGCACCTAATAAGATAATATGTGGAAGGAGGGGAGGGAGGGAGGTCTTAGTTAAGGATCAAAAATGAAATAAAAATTATCAAGAAAAGAAAGAAAAAGGGAAATATGATGTGATTTATCTCCTTAATATGTCATCTTTTTGACTGTGATGATTATTCATTTTGGTAATAGATTGAAGTTTGGGTTGGATATTTCTCTGATAGCATTGGGTATGGAGATGGGGAGATAGTGGATTTTGATAATATAAAAATTAGAAGTTGGCTCAGTTCATCTGTCTGCTCCACTAATAGTATATTACATATCACCCTCATGTTGTGGAAATGGGTGTGTATGCATATGTCTGTCTGTCTCATTGAGAACCATCTCAAAATTTTTTGTTATAATCTGACATTATTTATAGTAACCATGAATAAATAATCATATGTAACTCTTGGATTTCTGTTTTGTTATTTTTTTCCCCTTTAGCCCAAAACTAAATGTGACCCTTATGTACTTGAGCATGGGGATGAAGTGAAAATTGGAGAGACTGTGTTGTCGTTTCATATTCACCCTGGCAGCGATACCTGTGATGGCTGTGAACCAGGGCAGGTTAGAGCTCACCTTCGTCTTGATAAGAAAGATGAACTTTTTGGTATGTGAAACATACTGTTTATGTGTGTGATAACTTTTTAATTCACCAAAGTGTTCTAAAAAATGTATCAGTTGCTACCAGCTTCATATCTAATTGATATAATACTCTATTGAGATACATTTATATTTCAGTGAATACTATCAGATGAGGCTAAAAACATAACATGTTTTGAAATGGGAGACTCAGGTAGTAGATTATGATTGTAGTTGATTTTTCTATGTAATGGTTTAGTTGTACTGTTATAGCATTAGGTTACTTTCTGACCAGGAATGATAATCGATAGCTCTGCTGTTGCTAATCCATCTGTAGGCTTTTTATCTTTTTAATTATTTATTTGGTTGGCCGTGCCAGGTCTTAGGTGTGGCATGCGTGGTCTTAGGTGTGGCCCGCGGGCCCTTCCTTGCTGTATGCAGGATGTAGGTCCCTGACCAGGAGTGAACCTAGGCCACCTGTGTTGGGAGCACAGAGTCTTACCACTGAGCTACCAGGGAAGTCCCAAGTCTGTGGGGCTCTGAAGCAGCACTGCAGGGTAGCTAACTGTCCTTCAGAGGAGTAATTGTGATGCAGTTATAAATAAAGATTTGTCGTGTTAATCACTAAGTTGTGCTCGGCTCTTTTGCAACCCCACGGACTATAGCCCACCAGGCTCCTCTGGCCATGGGATTCTCCAGGCAAGAATACTGAAGTAGGTTGCCAGTTCTTTCTCCAAAGGATCTTCCCGACCCAGGGATCGAACCTGCCTCTCCTACATTGGCAGGTGGATTCTTTACCACTGAGCTTACCTGGGAAGCCCAAGGTTTCTCTTTAACATCTATTTACTGTTATAAAAAAGTAATCCACAGTTAAACTTTGATGTAAAATAGTAAGATAGAAAATAATAGGCTAAGGTATTAAGATTTATTGGTTGATATGTCTGCTCTCCTAGTTACAGTTTGTTGATGTATTATCTGTGTATATACCATTATTTTCTATAATAGTACTGTAAAAGGTTGCTATCTTGTTACAACTCTTATTTAAGGCTTTAAAAATTGAAAGAGTAATTTTCCTTACCTTATTTTTTCCTCTTAATGCTCACTAAATGTTCATTATGTATTTTTTGTTTTACTATATACTACATTATGAAAACGAGTAGGGCACACTACACAATAATGTGACTCTTGAATTCTGTTTTTTCTTTTGCACGCACTTACGTTCTTTCAGAGAACTCACAATATTTCTACATCTGGGATACTGTTACAATAACCATACTGAAAAACTAAGATGTTCAGTATTTCTTTCAGTATCTAAACTGCAACATTCTTACACTCTTTGGGGTTTGATTTACTTTCCAGTTAGATTTAATTACCAAAATGCTGAAAGGACATCATCACAACCCAAGATACTTTTATATTGATGTATTTGAACTTTTTGTTAATCTGGAGATGGAATACTAGTACTCTTAGTTTTTCATTATTAAATAAACAGCATTATATCAAACTTAGTGTTTTTTTTTTTAACTCAATTTTTCCTTGTAGTTGGTCCAACACTAAGTAAGGAGGAAAAAGAGTTGGAAAGGAGGAAAGAATTAAAGAAAATACGAGTAAAATATGGTTTGCAGGTAAGGGAGTTAAATATTGTTACATGTGCTAAACTGGGTGTCTGGTTTTGTGTAAAAGTGTCTTTAGATCAGCATGCTGTGCTGAGTTGCTCAGTCATGTCCGACTCTTTGCGATCCCATGGGCTGTAGCCCACCAGGCTTCTCTGTCCATGGGATTCTCCAGGTGAGAATATTAGAGTGGATTTCCAGGCCCTCCTGCAGAGGATCTTCCCAACCCAAGGACTGAACCCAGGTCTCCTGCATTGCAGGTGGATTCTTTACCATCTGAGCCACCAGGGAAGCCCAAGAATACTGGAATGGATAGCCTATCCCTTCTCGAGGGGGTCTTCCCAACCCAGGAATTGATCATTGCTACTGCATTGCAGGCAGATTTTTGACCAGCTGAGCTACCAGGGAAGCCCTTAGATAAGCATAGTCAATTTCTATATACAAAAGAGAGGGGAAAAAAAAGAGGGGGGCTGCTCGTAATTGTTTTGAGATTCATGTAGTTCCTTCTAGTTGTTCACTGTTTACTTCAACAACTGTTGAGAGTGGAGCAGAAAAGTGATGATGATACTCTACATTTCAGTAGCCATTTCTGACTTTTAAAAAACTTACATTAAAACGATACCATTGAAAAATACAGTCAGAGTGCTAATGCTGCCTGATTTTAAGACTTTTTATAAACTCTTATAATACAGAGAGTAGCATTGGCAAAAAGAGAAACAAATATGTTGATGGACAGACTAGTGAGTCCAGAAATAGACCTATATAGACAGATTCATAGATAGATGTGTGTGTGTGTGTGTGTGTGTGTGTGTGTGTGTGTATGTGTGTGTGTGCATGTGTGTGTGTGTGTGTATGTATGATTTCCGGGAAAGGTATAAAGCCAGTTTCGTGGAGAAACGATAGTCTTTTTCCAACAAACAGTGCTGAACTAATTGGAAAGTCAACACAGCACATACCACAACAAAAGCAGGAACAGCAGCCTTGATCCACGCCTCATAACATACAAAAATGAACTCAGAATGGACTGTACATATACACCTAAAACTTAGAACTACAAGACTTCTAGAAGCAAACCTTAAAAAAAGAGTTAGGCAAAGAATTTCTAGATATTTAACACTAAAAGCACAATCCTTAAAAGCACAAATTGTACTCCTCCAAAATTTCTGTTCTTCCAAAGATTTTGTTAAGAGAATGAAAAGATAAGCCACAGACTGGCAGAAATATTTGTAAATCATGTATCTGATGAAGTTTACAAAGAACTCTCAAAATTCAGTAAAGGAAAACAGTTTAAAAATGAGCAAATGATTTGAATAGACACTTCACCAAAGCACATGGCAGTTATGAAAAGATGTTTAGTATCATTAGTTACTGCTGCTGCTGCTGCTACTAAGTTGCTTCAGTCGTGTCCAACTCTGTGCGACCCCATAGACAGCAGCCCACCAGGCTCCCCCCGTCCCTGGGATTCTCCAGGCAAGAACAATGGAGTGGGTTGCCATTTCCTTCTCCAGTGCATGAAAGTGAAAAGTGAAAGTGAAGTCACTCAGTCATGTCCAACTCCTGGTGACCCCATGGACTGCAGCCCACCAGGCTCCTCCATCCATGGGATTTTCCAGAAATGCAAATTAAAACCATTTAAGACTATATTGTGTTGCTGGCATGTGGAAGGACTGGAACTCTCATACAGTGCTGATGAGACTACACATGGTACAGTGGCTTTGGTAAAGAGTTTAATATTTTGTCTAAAAGTTATGTGTACACCTACTATATGATTCACCATTCTACTTCAAAGTATTTACCCAAGAGAGGTGAAAGCATATGTTCATACAAAGACTAGGGAACAAATGGTCACAACAGCTTTTTTCCTAATAGCCAAAAACTGGAAAAAAAACTCGTGTCCATCATTAATAGATAAACTGTGTTAAAAATATATATGTTAAACACTCCTAACAATAAAAAAAGAAACAAACATAGGCTATTAATACAGATTACAATGTAGATGGATCTCAAAATGATTATGCTGAGTGAAAGCCAGGCATAAAGAGTACAGATGACTATTGAACAACACAGGGATTAGCTGTGCCGAGTCTCACCTTGGTGGAAAAATCTTCATGTCTGTACTCAGCCCTCCATAACTACAGTTCATCTGTATCTGGTGTTCTGCATCTGCAGATTCAACCAATTACAGATAGGGTAGTACTGTCATATTTACCAATGGAAAAAAAATCTGTGTATCAGTGAACCTGCACAGTTCAAATTCATGTTGTTCAAGGATCAACTGTACATACTATGGACTTCAGTTCTATAAAATTCTAGGAAAAAAAAGGACAAGGATACTTTTGTGGGAGATGAATATCTATTATCCTAATTGTGAAGTGTTCAGTCGCTCTGTCGTGTCCAGCTCTATGTGACCTCGTGGACTGCAGCAGACCAGGCTTTCCTGTTCATCACCAACTCCAGGAGCTTGCTCAAACTCATGTCCATCGAGTCGGTGATGCCATCCAACCATCTCATCCTCTGTCACCCCCTTCTCCTGCCCTCAGTCTTTATCAGCGTCAGGGTCTTTACCAATGAGTCGATTCTTTGCATCAGGTGGCTACAGTATTAGAGTTTCAGCTTCAGCATCAGTCCTTCCAGTGAATATTCAGGACTGATTTCCTTTAGGATGGACTGGTTGGATCTCCTTGCAGCCCAAGGGACTCTCAAGAGTCTCCTCCAGCACCACAGTTCAAAAGCATCGATTCTTTCGCGTTGAGCTTTCTTTATAGTCCAACTCTCAGATCCACATATGACTCTTGGGAAAACCATAGCTTTGACTAGATGGGCGTTTGTTGGTAAAGTAATGTCTCTGCTTTTTAATATGCTGTCTAGGTTGGTCATAGCTTTTCTTCCAAGGAGCAAGCGTCTTCTAATTTTGTGGCTGCAGTCACCATCTCCAATGATTTTGGAGCCCTCAGAAATAAAGTCTGTCAATGTTTCCATTGTTTCCCTATATATTTGCCATAAAGTGATGGGACCAGATTCCCTGATCTTAAGTTTTCTTAATGTTGAGATTTAAGCCAACTTTTTCACTCTCCTCTTTCATTTTCATCAAGAGGCTCTTTAGTTCTTCGCTTTCTGCCCTAAGGGTGGCGTCATCTGTGTATCTGAGGTTACTGATATTTCTCCCAGCAATTTTGATTCCAATTTGTGCTTCATCAAGCCCGGCATTTCACCTGATGTACTCTGCATGTAAGTTAAATAAGCAGGGTGACAGTATGCAGCCTTGATGTACTCCTTTCCCGATTTGGAACCAGTCGGTTGTTCCATGTCCAGTTCTAAGTTCATAAGTGTATACAGATCTCAAAAGTATCTAATTGTACACTTCATGTATAATTTATTGTTTGTTAATTATGTATCAATAAGTTAGTTAAAAATTACCATTTAATTCAATAATAGAGCAAGAAAGTAATTAATATTGCCAGTTTACATCGGAGAAACTAGATCTGGTCACCCAGCTGCTAAATGACAGAGCTAGATACAGAATTGTAGGTCTTGAGTGTATTTGTCCAGTGCTTTTTATACTTTATGAAGATATCAGAGAAGATGCTGCCAAAATTTTTCTGAAAAATTATATTTTTTGTTGTTGCTGTTGTACTAAAAGAGAAATCATAATAGAAAAAATGTCAAGAGGTTAATTTGGGAGGAAAGTAGAAGATCTATAAGGAGAGAATAAAATGTTTTCTCAAAATTTTAGCTCAATTTCTACATCATTTTCTGAGGGCGAATACCCATTAGGATTGGTGGTTCTTCATTTCTCTGTTTTGAAAGCAAAATTAAGTAAAAACTTCTATGCTGCTTTCCTTACATGGCTCTAGCAGTCTGTAGTGTGTTTTTTGATGAATGTTTTTCACTTTTTATATGTGCGTGCTTAGTCATGTCCAACTCTTGCAACCCTATGGACTCTTGAGACCCTATGGACTGTAGCCCACCAGGCTCCTCTGTCCATGGGATTTTCCAGGCAAGAATAGTGGAGTGGGTTGCGATTTCCTACTCCAACTTTTTATATAAAGTTTAGCAAATAGTAACAAAAGGGAAGAGAATTCTTCTTTGATACCCCACACTGAATTGCCTCTTTTGTGCCACTGGCTTGTCTTGGGCATCCCTTTAT